>NC_080783.1:141219715-141525215 GCF_028018385.1 Neofelis nebulosa
AGTAAGAGATTGCTACGGCTGAGGTCAGAGAGGTCTTTTCCTGCTTTCTCCTCTAAGGTTTTGATGGTTTCCTGTCTCACATTCAGGTCCTTTATCCATTTTGAGTTTATTTTTGTGAATGGTGTGAGAAAGTGGTCTAGTTTCAACCTTCTGCATGTTGCTGTCCAGTTCTCCCAGCACCATTTGTTAAAGAGACTGTCTTTTTTCCATTGGATGTTCTTTCCTGCTTTGTCAAAAATGAGTTGGCCATACGTTTGTGGGTCTAGTTCTGGGGTTTCTATTCGATTCCATTGGTCTATGTGTCTGTTTTTATGCCAATACCATGCTGTCTTGATGATGACAGCTTTGTAGTAGAGGCTAAAGTCTGGGATTGTGATGCCTCCTGCTTTGGTCTTCTTCTTCAAAATTACTTTGGCTATTCGGGGCCTTTTGTGGTTCCATATGAATTTTAGGATTGCTTGTTCTAGTTTCAAGAAGAATGCTGGTGCAATTTTGATTGGGATTGCATTGAATGTGTAGATAGCTTTGGGTAGTATTGACATTTTGACAATATTTATTCTTCCAATCCATGAGCAGGGAATGTCTTTCCATTTCTTTATATCTTCTTCAATTACCTGCATAAGCTTTCTATAGTTTTCAGCATACAGATCTTTTCCATCTTTGGTTAGATTTATTCCTAGTATTTTATGCTTCTTCGTGCAATTGTGAATGGGATCAGTTTCTTTATTTGTCTTTCTGTTGCTTCATTGTTAGTGTATAAGAATGCAACTGATTTCTGTACATTGATTTTGTATCCGGCAACTTTGCTGAATTCATGTATCAGTTCTAGCAGACTTTTGGTGGAGTCTATCGGATTTTCCATGTATAATATCATGTCATCTGCAAAAAGCGAAAGCTTGACTTCATCTTTGCCAATTTTGATGCCTTTGATTTCCTTTTGTTGTCTGATTGCTGATGCTAGAACTTCCAGCACTATATTAAACAACAGCGGTGAGAGTGGGCATCCCTGTCGTGTTCCTGATCTCAGGGAAAAAGCTCTCAGTTTTTCCCCATTGAGGATGATGTTAGCTGTGGGCTTTTCATAAATGGCTTTTATGATCTTTAAGTATGTTCCTTCTATCCCGACTTTCTCAAGGGTTTTTATTAAGAAAGGGTGCTGGATTTTGTCAAAGGCCTTTTCTGCATCGATTGACAGGATCATATGGTTCTTCTCTTTTTTTTTGTTAATGTGATGTATCATGTTGATCGATTTGCGAATGTTGAACCAGCCCTGCATCCCAGGAATGAATCCCACTTGATCATGGTGAATAATTCTTTTTATATGCTGTTGAATTCGATTTGCTAGTATCTTATTGAGAATTTTTGCATCCATATTCATCAGGGATATTGGCCTGTAGTTCTCTTTTTTTACTGGGTCTCTGTCTGGTTTAGGAATCAAAGTAATACTGGCTTCATAGAATGAGTCTGGAAGTTTTCCTTCCCTTTCTATTTCTTGGAATAGCTTGAGAAGGATAGGTATTATCTCTGCTTTAAACGTCTGGTAGAACTCCCCTGGGAAGCCATCTGGTCCTGGACTCTTATTTGTTGGGAGATTTTTGATAACCGATTCCATTTCTTCGCTGGTTATGGGTCTGTTCAAGCTTTCTATTTCCTCCTGATTGAGTTTTGGAAGAGTGTGGGTGTTTAGGAATTTGTCCGTTTCTTCCAGGTTGTCCAATTTGTTGGCCTATAATTTTTCATAGTATTCCCTGATAATTGTTTGTATCTCTGAGGGATTGGTTGTAATAATTCCATTTTCATTCATGATTTTATCTATTTGGGTCATCTCCCTTTTCTTTTTGAGAAGCCTGGCTAGAGGTTTGTCAATTTTGTTTATTTTTTCAAAAAACCAACTCTTGGTTTCGTTGATCTGCTCTACAGTTTTTTTAGATTCTATATTGTTTATTTCTGCTCTGATCTTTATGATTTCTCTTCTTCTGCTGGGTTTAGGCTGCCTTTGCTGTTCTGCTTCTATTTCCTTTAGGTGTGCTGTTAGATTTTGTATTTGGGATTTTTCTTGTTTCTTGAGATAGGCCTGGATTGCGATGTATTTTCCTCTCAGGACTGCCTTCGCTGCGTCCCAAAGAGTTTGGATTGTTGTATTTTCATTTTCGTTTGTTTCCATATATTTTTTAATTTCTTCTCTAATTGCCTGGTTGACCCACTCATTCGTTAGTAGGGTGTTCTTTAACCTCCATGCTTTTGGAGGTTTTCCAGACTTTTTCCTGTGGTTGATTTCAAGCTTCATAGCATTGTGGTCTGAAAGTATGCATGGTATAATTTCAATTCTTGTAAACTTATGAAGGGCTGTTTTGTGACCCAGTATATGATCTTGGAGAATGTTCCATGTGCACTCGAGAAGAAAGTATATTCTGTTGCTTTGGGATGCAGAGTTCTAAATATATCTGTCAAGTCCATCTGATCCAATGTATCATTCAGGGCCCTTGTTTCTTTATTGACTGTGTGTCTAGATGATCTATCCATTTCTGTAAGTGGGGTGTTAAAGTCCCCTGCAATGACCACATTCTTATCAATAAGGTTGCTTATGTTTATGAGTAACTGTTTTATATATCTGGGGGCTCCGGTATTTGGCGCATAGACATTTATAATTGTTAGCTCTTCCTGATGGATAGACCCTGTAATTATTATATAATGCCCTTCTTCATCTCTTGTTACAGCCTTTAATTTAAAGTCTAGTTTGTCTGATATAAGTATGGCTACTCCAGCTTTCTTTTGGCTTCCAGTAGCATGATAAATAGTTCTCCATCCCCTCACTCTCAATCTAAAGGTGTCCTCAGATCTCAAATGAGTCTCTTGTAGACAGCAAATAGATGGGTCTTGTTTTTTTATCCATTCTGATACCCTATGTCTTTTGGTTGGCGCATTTAATCCATTTACATTCAGTGTTATTATAGAAAGATACGGGTTTAGAGTCATTGTGATGTCTGTATGTTTTATGCTTGTAGTGATGTCTCTGGTACTTCGTCTCACAGGATCCCCCTTAGGATCTCTTGTAGGGCTGGTTTCGTGGTGACAAATTCCTTCAGTTTTTGTTTGTTTGGGAAGACCTTTATCTCTCCTTCTATTCTAAATGACAGACTTGCTGGATAAAGGATTCTCGGCTGCATATTTTTTCTGTTTAGCACACTGAAGATATCGTGCCAAGCCTTTCTAGCCTGCCAAGTTTCAAAGGAGAGATCAGTCACGAGTCTTATAGGTCTCCCTTTATATGTGAGGGCACGTTTATCCCTTGCTGCTTTCAGAATTTTCTCTTTATCCTTGTATTTTGCCAGTTTCACTATGATATGTCGTGCAGAAGATCGATTCAAGTTACGTCTGAAGGGAGTTCTCTGTGCCTCTTGGATTTCAATGCCTTTTTCCTTCCCCAGTTCAGGGAAGTTCTCAGCTATAATTTCTTCAAGTACCCCTTCAGCACCTTTCCCTCTCTCTTCCTCCTCTGGGATACCAATTATGCGTATATTATTTCTTTTTAGTGTATCACTTAGTTCTCTAATTTTCCCCTCATACTCCTGGATTTTTTTATCTCTCTTTCTTTCAGCTTCCTCTTTCTCCATAACTTTATCTTCTAGTTCACCTATTCTCTCTTCTGCCTCTTCAATCCGAGCCGTGGTGGTTTCCATTTTGTTTTGCATTTCGTTTAAAGCGTTTTTCAGCTCCTCGTGACTGTTCCTTAGTCCCTTGATCTCTGTAGCAAGAGATTCTCTGCTGTCCTGTATACTGTTTTCAAGCCCAGCGATTAATTTTATGACTATTATTCTAAATTCACTTTCTGTTATATTATTTAAGTCCTTTTTGATCAGTTCATTAGCTGTTGTTATTTCCTGGAGATTCTTCTGAGGGGAATTCTTCCGTTTGGTCATTTTGGATAGTCCCTGGAGCGGTGAGGACCTGCAGGGCACTTCCCCCGTGCTGTGGTGTATAACTGGAGTTGGTGGGCGGGGCCGCAGTCCGACCTGATGTCTGCCCCCAGCCCACCGCTGGGGCCACAGTCAGACTGGTGAGTGCCTTCTCTTCCCCTCTCCTAGGGGCGGGATTCACTGTGGGGTGGCGTGGCCCGTCTGGGCTACTTGCACACTGCCAGGCTTGTGGTGCTGGGGATCTGGCGTATTAGCTGGGGTGGGTAGGCAAGGTGCACGGGGGCGGGAGGGGCAGGCTTAGCTCGCTTCTCCTTAGGTGATCCACTTCAGGAGGGGCCCTGTGGCAGCGGGAGGGAGTCAGATCCGCTGCCGGAGGTTTGGCTCCGCAGAAGCACAGAGTTGGGTGTTTGCGCAGAGCGAGCAAGTTCCCTGGCAGGAACTGGTTCTCTTTGGGATTTTGGCTGGGGGATGGGCGGGGGAGATGGCGCTGGCGAGCGCCTTTGTTCCCCGCCAAGCTGAGCTCTGCCGTCCGGGGGCTCAGCAGCTCTCCCTCCCTTTGTCCTCCAGCCTTCCCGCTTTCTGAGCAGAGCTGTTAACTTCTGACCTCCCAGACGCTAAGTCGCGCTTGCTGTCGGAACACAGTCCGTCCGGCCCCTCCGCTTTTGCCAGCCCGACTCGGGGGCTCTGCTTGGCCGGCGAGCCGCCCCTCCGCCCCGGCTCCCTCCCGCCAGTCCGTGGAGCGCGCACCGCCTCGCTGCCCTTCCTACCCTCTTCCATGGGCCTCTCGTCTGCGCTTGGCTCCGGAGACTCCGTTCTGCTAATCCTCTGGCGGTTTTCTGGGTTTTAGGCAGGTGTAGGTGGAATCTAAGTGACCAGCAGGACGCACGGTGAGCCCAGCCTATAAGCCATTTTTAAATGAACACATGACTGCAGAAGATGAGACATTTACCAAACCAAACAAAAACCCTTTCAAAAAAGTCACACCAGCACCTCACCTATTCATTCTGGTTTCTGTTTGCATTTACATATGGGCAAATGCTTATCTAAGTGTTTGTGAAATGTTAGTAATTAACGGAGACAATAACACCCCCCCCTTAGTAAAAAATAACTACCACACTACCCACTTTTGTCTTTTGATTCTTGTAAAAACCATTAAACATCTAATCAAATATGTACAAAGCTCTGAACTAACTACAGTTATACTTTTTGTTTTTTATTGTCATTACTGTTATTTTCATTCTACATCAAAAGCTATATGAAAAAAAGTTAGGAAAACTATGTGCAGAAACATTCCACCTCCTTTCATTTCCTGAGTACCAAGTACCATTAGCATTAGTGTGAAGGTCTACCAGAAGGCAGCTACATAAGAAATCAACCTAACTTCCGTAAATCCTCAAATATTCATGGTACTGCTTTTTAAACAGAAGCAATGGGAAGAAAATGAAGACTAAACCAGGAAGAAGTAAGGAACCCTATATGAAAATGATTAAATTACACTCCCTTTCTCAGATATATGATGTTACTTAAGATTTAACAAGGAACTGCTCATGAGGATAAGAAAAGAATTCTCTATGGTTCTTCCCTGTCACTTAAGATACTAAACTTTGAATAAGGGTATCCTTTATATTTTTCCCATTCCTTCAATCCTTTTTCTTCCAAGAGCATATAACAGAATTCAAATCAAAGAGAAATCGTTCAATTCTCCATGTTACACACCCTGGCAATGGACACCTCCCTGAATTTTTTTTTTTTTTTTTTGGTTTATAGATTGTCTTAATAACAAAATTTTAAATATTTAAGGTTAAATATTCATACTTTTCTACCTGACCTTTATTTTTCCCACCGTCCTATGTAATAATTACAATCACAGGATGTACAAGCAGGAGGGAGGCTAAAATTCTGTTCCCCAAACTGGCTCTGTAAGAGACCCCCACACTCAGGGGCTGTGGGGTGGCCCCATCTTGCAACAACTTGGAGAACTGTTGTAATAGCTAATTCATATTGCTACAAATCACTTTAGTCCAAGATTTCCCTTTTGTCTCCTTATGCCAGTGCCTTCTAGATCTTTCTCTGACCCTTCTCATTGTTTTTCAAAGTTTCATATCCCAGAGCTTCTCCCTGCCCCTCTCACATGTGCTCATACAGTACTTTCTCTGTATGTATTCTTATGCAGACCAGTCAAGAAGATTCTGTAGTCTTCTTTTTAAAGTTTGGTTGTTGTTGGGGGGTTGGGAGGTTGATATTATTTCACTCAGCCCAGAGTCCCCACCACGACATTCTGGCACAGCAAGGACGGGTGGGTATCTCCTCCTTAACCCCTCCCTGAGAATTCCTGCTCTTTCAAGAAATAATTTCTCTCCTCTGTTTCCCACAGCACTTGATTAGGTCTCCCTTCTATTACAGGTTGTTTGTTTGTTTGTTTGTTTGTTTGTTTTGTTTTGTTTAAGAAGGCTTCATGCCCAGCGCAGAGCCCAATTCGGGGCTTGAACTCACAGCCCTGAGATCAAGACCTAAACTGAGATCAAGAGTCAGAAGCTTAGGGGCACCTGGGTGGCTCAGTCGGTTGAGCAACTGACTTTTGCTCAGGTTGTGATCTCATAGTTCGTGAGTTTGAGCCCCATGTCAGGGTCTGTGCTGACAGCTCAGAGCCTGGAGCCTGCTTCAGATTCTGTGCCTCCCTCTCTCTCTCCCCCAACCCACTCACATTCTGTCTCTGTCTCTCTCAAAAATAAATAAGCATTAAAAAAAAAAAAAAAAAAAAAGAAGAGTCAGAAGCTTAACCGACTGGACCATCCAGGTGCCCCTATTACAGGTATTTTCAATTAGGATTTTAATAAAACATTTATTCTTATTTTCCTAACTTATGCTCATTTATACTTTTTACATATTCTGGCTACTAACTTAAAAATAAATAAAATGAAATCTAATATAGTTAATCTATGCTGTGTCAACTTTTTAAGTTTTTTGTCTTATTTACATTTTTTAATTTCATTTTACACTGACTCTCTGATATGGGATTTGTTTTTTAATGCCTAACAAGAAGTATAAGGGAGTGACAATTGAAAAAAGGCCACCTTCCCCAGCTTTCCCTTCTACTTTGCTGGTTCCCAGCCCCCAATCCACCATAGAATTCTCCCCTTAGAAATTCAGTTCACTTTCTAGGGCCTTAAGCCTGAGAGCACAGATGGCACATTTTATTTACTTGGTAAATGTTTCCTAGCATCTCAACCCACTTAAAAGTTTATTGTAAAGAAGTTTTTGTTTTTCAAACCTAAGAGCTCCAATGGTAGCCATTAGCTTTTGGTTAAACCAGAATGTCTTAAACCAAGGCATTGGAAGGCCTTGGCAAGTAATTGGAAGATCACACAAATACAGTACTTGGCACAAATAATAAGGGGTTGAAAATGTGTACAATTGGAGGTGTCACCTTTAAGGAAATCAACATTTCAAATACAACACACTCTCCTAGTCTTAGAAGAGGTTAGCGTGTGAGGAGCCCTACAGCTGAAGCAGGTGGTGTCATGTCACCTGGGGGACTCAGGAAGAGGAATGAGGTTCTGCAGCCAACCTCTACCCAACTTTGGATGTCCTGATTTCTCTGCAATTCCCTTCCTGGAAGGGAGCCTCTTGCTTGGGATATCTCTTGGGTTCCTGCCAACACTGTGAAATCAAGGAAAAGCTGGACAGAGCAAGATTTTTCAAAATATGTTTTGTTCCTTTTCTAAAGGAATCACTGCCAAGCAAGCTGGGAAATCAGAACCTAAGGAGAGAGGGAGGTCCGTCTCACCTTCAAATTGTTGATCCAATTCCCCCTGAGAGAGTCTCTGGGATGCAGAGAAGTGGCTGAGGTAGAACGAAGCCTGCCTGCCTTCTATGTTTCTCTCTGTTCGCCTGCTCTATACAGGAATCAGAGACAATATTAACTGCGTTAGAGGAGCTGAAGAACAATTGAGCAAATCTCCCACCTGTTGAGTCTTAAAATGCATTTCATTCAACTAGAGAGAGACCTAGAATCAAATCCTAGTCCCAGGATTTATCAAGTTGCCATGGGCAAGAAGAATATGACCTTTCTAACTTGCAAGTCCGATGAAAGGGATTAAGAACGCCTACAGTGCAAGAGGGTTGTCTGGCTTACGTGAGATGAAATCAATGCACCAGGCACAGTGCTCGGCACATGTAGCTACTTGTGATAATTCCTCAGTAGTGTGACATTGCCACCCCTGTCACCCAGAGGTGGAGTTTATGCCTCTGCCCCCATGAATCTGGGCTGACCTTGCCATCTGCTGACACGCAATCGGTAGGAGAGAGGCTGTGAGGTTTCTGAAGCATAGGTAGGCCTCAAAAGACCTTGCAGCATTCGCCTTTTGCTCTCTTGAGCACTGCTCTAAACCCGCCATGTGAAGAAACCGGTCTAGTCTATTGGAGCATGAGACCACCTGGAAAACCGAGACACCCAGCTGATAGACAACACTCAGTACGGGCTCCCGGCCGCGCTGGCAAGCCTGTTTCCATCTTCCAGCCCAGCGGACCCTCCAGCTGAATACTGCCATACGAATGAGCCTAGAGGCGGCAGGGTAACTGCCTGGCCACCCACAGAGTCACGACAAATAAGAAATCATTGTTGTAAACCACTAGGTTGCGGGGGTGGTTATTCAGGAATACATCAAACACCACTCAATAAAGGATAGCACTTATTATCACCACCTTTTCCTAACCAAGAAATGTTACACCCATCTCTCAAATGTTACCAAGTCACAGCGGGATAGATATTTGGTATCTGAAGCAGTGTCATCGTTTCCCTCTCCTTTTTCACCTTTGGCTTAGGAGCCCGGCAGCTTATATTCACCTCTAATCCGATTGGGGGGTGTAGTGGCTTAAATGAGAAGACAGCCAAGGGGTTCCTGAATTTTCTAGGTGAATTTTCATGCTGGTCCCTAAGGGTCACTTAACTAACACCCCTACTAAGGTACTTTGAGAGAGGTTTCTCTTCTGACCTCTTCCCATAGATTGCCTTTGCCAAATGCACTGTTTCCCAATACATGTGGCACTTAGCAGCCTGATTCAGTATCTGGTTTGACACTTAATCAGGCAGCCAAAAAAAATCTGAACACACAGACACGTTTCTCTGAAACACTTCACAAGCTAAGAGGTGATGTGCAAATCAGTCACACGTTGCTCTGGGTGACCTCAAGGTTAACACTGACAAACATACAAACCTCATGTTTAAATTTAGGGTAAGTCCTGTTAAAGTACCTCAGCTTGACTGACAGACTTGGTAACAAAGAACTGTCCTGGGATGATGTTCTGAGGCAAGACTTAAGTGGATGTGGTCATGGCAACGCAGATCCAGGTGGCTCGTGAGAGTGGAACTTTCCCAGCTTCACAAAACAGGGTCACACTGCCCCAATCTGTAGACCTCTGAGTCTTGCTAATACTCTCCCATGCTACCACCTAGTAATAACTGGAAGCTTGGAGATGCTCTCAAGATTTCTTGGAATGATGGCTCTGGGCCTTCTCACTTGCAGAGCTCCTCAGTGTCAACACATACCATCCTTCCTGCATGGACCAACTGCAGACTTGGGCATGTGTGTTTTTAAGAGGAAAATATTTTGTTCATTGTTACAGTCCCAATACATTAATGCCATTTAAACATAATCCTCACTTCTGGGAGGTGGGTGAGGAGCAGGGGTTAAATAGGTGATGGGGATAGAGAAGCGTGCTTGTCGTGATGAGCACTGGGTGATGTGATGTACAGAAGCACTGAATCAGTAAATTGCACACCTGAAACTAACATTATACTGTATGTCAACCGGAATTTAAACAGAAACTATAACAATGGGGGCGCCTGGGCGGCTCAGTCAGTTGGGCATCCGACTTCGGTTCAGGTCCTGATCTCATGGTTTGTGAGTTCGATCCCCATGTCGGGCTCTGTGCTGACAGCTCAGACCCTGGAGCCTCCTGCTTCGGATTCTCTGTCTCCCCCTCTCTCTACCCCTCCCCCACTTATGCTCTGTCTCTATCTCTCAATAATGAATAAACTTTAAAAAAAAATTAAAAAAAAAACTATAACAATAAATATCCTCACTTCTTGCTTTGTAAGTTGCAAGGCTAGTAATCTCAGGGAAGTGGGTTCTACTCACAGAAATTCCACTAAGATTATATATCCTGTATTACCTTGTAGAAAACATGGTCTAAGAATAATACCCGATTGCTACTTTCATTGGTACTCCTAAAGCTCTCTCTGGATTAAACCCATGAACTTACCCCTCACCCTAATGACTCTTACTGAGGAGGGCCAAGGTATGTTACCCCTCGCTAGCAAGGAGGAACAGGACATGAAATGGCATCTTGAAGCAAGGTCACTAGGTTTTGTACAACATTGGGGACGTTGTTGAGAATGCTGGCCATTGCGTATGCAGTGTTTTCTTGCTGAAAATCCAAAGAAGTTTCTCTCACCTCCCAGAATCAGGAATAGATGGATTTCTCCAATTTGGTTTCTCTTCTGGACACCTTAAACCTTGCTGTGGGCTGTTTGTCTCTTCTCCTAGGCTGCTGCAAAGCCTACAGCCAGAACTTGAAGGTACCCTTACAACCTCACTCATAACTCCATCTTATTTTCTTTTGGCTTATTTTTCTTTCTCATCCTAAATCTACTGTATCTTGTCATATTGTATGGATCTTTGTAAGCCATCCCAGATCGCTTTTGGAACAAAGTAGGGTATAAATAAAACTAAAGGCATTATGGGGTGCCTGGGTGGCTCAGTCGGTTAAGCGTCCAACATCGGCTCAGGTCATGATCTCGCGGTTTGTGAGTTCGAGTCCCGCGTCGGGCTCTGTGCTGACAACTCAGAGCCTGGAGCCTGCTTCGGATTCTGTGTCTCCTTCTCTCTCTGCCCCTCCCCCACTTGTGCTCTCTATCAAAAATAAATAAAATGTAAAAAAAAAAAAATTAAAAAAAAAACTAAAGGAATTATAACCAGTGTTTATGCCTAGCCCCCCCTACTTCAGATGGGGAGCTCCTGGAAGCAAGGGCTGTGCATTGCCCCACTATGTGTCTAGCACTCTACTTTTACAGCTGAATGAATATTTGGGGAACTAAATGGTAGAATATGTAAATTTTGATAGCACTGTGTTAACTAGATTATAAAATGAGCAGTATACTGATGATTTCATCTTTTATCATTAAAACAAATGCACAGATGTGTCAAAGGATGCATGTCCAAGGGTGTTTAATACAGCATTCGAAGAAACCCTAAGGTCCAATGATGGGGAAATGATTATACTGGCACAGCCACACCACAGCTTACACAGACATTCAAATACACAAGATGATACAGAAGGGCATTCACCATTCACTATGGAGTGGGGGGGGAGGGGGGGGAAACAAAAGCAGGCTATGAAATAATACATATTTCATAAATACCTAACTGGATTATTTTGGCATTTGTAGAGAAGAAGGGCTGTGCCTCCAAATTGCTACCTGGCTGTGTTTGGGAGTCAAACCAGAGGAGACAGCAGGTGGAGAAAGGGGAAAGTGTGAACTGTCATTCTCTTCAGTGTTGGCTGTTTTAATGGTTTTTCTTTTTCTTTTTTTTTTAAACGAGCAAGTTTCGCTTTTGTCATTTAAAAATAAAGAACACTGCAGAAAATATGTAACGACTTGAGGTTTTTTTTTTTTTAACGTTTTAATTTTTGAGACAGAGAGAGACAGAGCATGAACAGGGGAGGGTCAGAGAGAGGGAGACACAGAATCTGAAACAGGCTCCAGGCTCTGAGCTGTCAGCACAGAGCCCGACGCGGGGCTCGAACTCACGAACTGTGAGATCGTGACCTGAGCCAAAGTCAGCCGCTTAACTGACTGAGCCACCCAGGCGCCCCGCGACTTGAGGTTTTAAAGCATTCGCCAATCCTCAAGATGCCTAATGTCTCGAGGATTTGGTTAGGAGATCCTAAGCTGGGATACTCCCAACCAGCTGCCCTTCAGTCCAGGCAGCCAGGCCTCCCAGGTGGGCAACTTGGTTCCCCCCCCATTACAGCCTTCATTCCACCCTGGGTTCCTCCACTAAGCAGGTAGGAAATTGGACTGTTTCCTGACATTCACACAGGCTTTTAAAATTTGAAAAGGCAACGAATCTTTCTCAATTAGCATACAGCCCAAGTCTTTACAAGTCCTTAAAATAGCAGGTAATAAATTAGAAAACATTTAAATTCTTAACTGTCTCAATGTTTTTGCACGTATTAGAGCAAAACATGTTAATTAATTGAGCAAGACCAGTTTGGGGAATTCTGTCCCTAAAATGTTAACACTTTGTAAAGGAGGATGGGGGGTTAATTGTTCTAAATTTTTCCCTGAATGAAAATTCCTTCTTCCCCATCGCACCAAATAAATATATACCAAATAGAAGTTTTCTCTGTCTTCAAAATGTAATTTTGAAAGGTATTTTTAAGCCTATTTGGAGAAGGTAATTAAATTAACTTGACCAAGATAGATTCTCCATGTCCCCAAAATGTAAAAATTAAATCAAAACCAATGTATTAACCCATCAATGTACAGTTATTTCTAGGGTGGCCATGACGGGATATGGTGGTGACCAACACAACACAGGCCAGAAAACAACCACGGGACTCTATGGAAATAGTCGGGTGGACACCGCTAAGTCCAGAGCTCAGAGGTAACATCGGAGAAAGCATTAGATATATATACCAGACAGCTGAGAAGTAAAGCCACACACTGAAAACATATCAACTGAGGTAAGAAAATCAAACAAAGCAAGGATGAGTCAAAGGGAGTCTCCACCTAGGTCAGAATATGGATGATGAAAACAAGCAAATAAGGAGGCAACCAGAGTGAACCCTGACCCCCATGCACGTTTTCTTCTGTGCTCTGTTGTGCTTGCCCACTGGTGATGGTGTCAGGTGGAGGAGGCAGGTGGTAATTGTTATGAAAAGGCGATCAAAGGCGTGCAGATACACTGCCCCTCATTAACTCCAGGCCACAGATCCTGGAAATTAGCTCAAGGATGCTGCATGCTGCCTCACCTATTTCTCCAAGAAGCTTTTTTGGCAATCCCAACGCCTATGGATGATGATTCCAGTTTGATTGTAGATCTTGAACTAGAGGTCTAAGGAAGCTTTGATAACCTAACCCTTTTACACAAGGTAATGAGAGTACTTTTCCATTTCTCTGGGAGGCAAGCAGCTAATTTCCTAATGAGTTTGATCAGCACATGGAGTTTTGAAACAACACAATGCACTGACTTCTGTAAGAACTTCTCAAAGCTGTGAGGAAAGTTATGAGCCTACACTTCGCACTATAAGCCCCTCTGCTCCCTATCCAGCTGATGAAAGTGGACGTGGCCTAAATCTACCAGCCAATTTGTTTTGGATCCATTTGTCCTCTTCACCTACAGAGAGAAATCTGCTCTAAAGACACTGTTTTCAAATTCAAGTTTACTCCTTCCACGCTACCTTTTCCCTCAAAACCATTTTGCTTTGAAGTGGATACAATTGATAGGAAGTCCCCTTTGGCACCTGTCCATCCAGGTGCGTTCACTAATGTGAGTCCTGCATGAATGAGCATACCAGATGGGCTCCCACACTCCCACCTGTCCCTTGTGGACCAACAGGGGTCCAGATTTCCCGATCAACTCTGTGCTCCCCTCCACCTCCTCCAGCATCTCCAACCCAAATGCAACCTGTTTATCCATCCATTAGGCAAATGGTTTCCTAACAGTGGACTCTGATCCACTAATAGATGATGAGTTTTTCAGAACACTGAATAGGAACAGAAGCATAGAAACAGAAACCAGAATGCGGTACACAAAAGAGTAAATATTGTTTCATGAAACTGGTTTCAGACTCACACATACTTACTTCTGTCCTGGGTCGCAGTGCAAAACCCATTCTGTACTGTGTTGTAATCCAAAAACGTTTGAAACACTGCTATAGACAAGCCTTTGTCCCTCTAGTCAGACTCCCCCCCCCCCCCCACCCCTTGCTATCCGTCCCACTGCTCAGCAACTCTTCCTCATGCTGGCTCAAGCTCTGAACTGACTTCCAGCTGTCTTCTTTACCCGCTGTTTTCACAAACCTTGGCCTTTTACAATGATTCACAAGCTCCTTCTCATGTAGCCACAGGATTGCCTTCTCCTTGAACAGACCAATGTTCTGAGAAAAAAACAAAAAATCCTTTGCTATTCCTGCCTTCTTTTCAGGTCTGGGATCTGCTTGCAGAACATCCAACTGTCTCCCTATGAATAACAAACCTCAGAGCAGTAGGACTCCGTTTCTTTGTGTGCTACCTTTCATCTCCAACAAGAAAAAACCACCACCAAAGTCACTCTCACAATACCTCAGATTTTCTTACAAAATGAACCTTGCTTTCCTGATGTAATGCATTCTCTGGTGTCATACGTTCAGTGCCTGATAGCAATGGCAGGTGAATATAGCTCATCTCGAGTGGTGAGTTAAAGTCTGGTTCCCATCCTTGAGAACAGATGGTTACTCCACCTCCATATTGCTATCTTCTTCCACTCACAAGACAAATGGAAGGAGGGAGAGCACAGCAAGGTGGCTCTACGCCTGTGGTGGCATCTTTTCCTCTCTCAAGGACGAGAGCACAAGCTGTCCGGCACAGTTCCACCACCCCCTCCTGCCCTCCCTTGTCCAACCGCCCACAATTCTCGCCCAGACAATAAATTCATTATCTTCCTCCACAGAAAAAACTAGTTTGCTGTATCTTCCTGTACAATGTTCAGTTTACTTTTTTCTGCCAAAATGACTACCCTACTTTTTAACCTTCCAAGAGATATCAAAGCTAAAAGGAGCCTTAATGTGTAGGATATGGGACACTGATCTGAGAAGAAGGGGGTGGGGAGACATGGAGGTCTGAAGTTTTCTGCTCAGTTTCTTCTCAGACTTGGAAGGCCAGCTTGGAGGGAGAAACATAAGGGCCTCTTTTAGAGCACCAGGGGAGGGGAGGGCTGCACTAGACTCAGAATGGCAAGAAACACTCTCTGAGGGTAAGGGAGAGAAGGAGAGGTCACACCTAGGGCACATTCTAGAATTTGCCTGGAAGCTCCACTACCCCCTTCCTGTAGCCCGACTCCTTTCCCACTTCCCAGTCGGGATTCCAGGGCCCCTTTACTACCTCTCTGGTTGCTGGGATGGCCCTCCCTCCCCTCCCAAGTTGCCACTTCCTCCTCCTAACTCCGTTGCTGGGAATGCTCTCAACCAGTGTAGCTCGGAGTTACGTTTCTGATAGCTCCCTGCTCCCAAGGCCTCCGTCTCCCTTGGTAATCAAATCAACCTCTCTCCATGGAGGTTTCAAAAAAGCAAGGAAAAGATAAGCCAACTCTTGCACCATACCCCCAGGGTCTTTGAGAAGACCCAGCTTCTTTGGGTTACCTTCAGCTTCTTGACCTTCAGCTTCCTAGGCACCTCCAAGTGTACACAGCTTTAGCTGCAAAGAGCCTTTATTCTTTCCAACAAGGTCAAGAAGGCTTAGAGTGAAATGCATAGGCATAGAAAGCTCATAGTGTAAACAATTATGACCGCTGAGCGGCTGGATGCCAGGTGCCCAGCTCCAGCAGGTAAAACTCATAGGAGATCACACAGCAAGGATCCCAACGCTGGAGGGAGGTATTGCAGCAAAAGGAATTGCAGGGGCAGGAAGAAAAGAAGCACTCTCCAAATACATTCTCCGGATCATCTGATGATGGCACAGGAGCAGGGAGGTGGTAAGTCATCCAAAGTCCACCGCTCCCCACGACATTCTTTCCAATTTTCTAGCACGGCAGGGGGCCACGTGTCTAATTCAGTTTCATCCCTCCAATTTAAGGAAAAGATTAACACGGGGAAAAAATTCTCTACTTCACACGTAAAAGGAAACTGGGATTCTGTCATGTTACCTTCACTGGCTCCACAAAGATGAAGCTGCATTCTAGCCTATACCATGTGCCCAGACGGCAGCATCTTTCTTAACACACACACAGTCCAAGATCCATTTGTCTCAACTCTGCTTACGACTGAGCGAAGATTTCACCAAAATGACAGTTTCTTCCTGCTTCACATGTCAACTCCTAATATCCACACAAACTCTTCCATCTTGTCCCCAAACTGGTATCATATTCATTTCAACCTGGTCACAGATCACTCTTTAAGAACAATTTTATAATTTCACATTAAAATGTGAGCGAAACTAACACTCAGATGTGTACTTCAAAAAAAAAAAAAATACTGGCCAGCAACAGTGAGCCTTTCTTTAATGAACTTTGACAACTCAATGTACTTTCACAGAGGGTTTCCCACCCTCTTGGGCTGTAGGAAAATGCTAGCATTAGGGATCCCATTTCAAGGCTGGGTAAACCGAGGTTCTCAGTCCAATAAACTTGAGGGGGTTACAATGGTAGAGCTGTAAACAGAACCCAGCCCCTTTCCCACTAGACCCTACTGCATGAGGTGGCTAAAAATGGGACCCACTTGAGAACTACAAGGGTGGGGTGAATAAAAGCTTGTTTTACTTAGTAGAGGGGAGGTGGGAGAGGGGGAGACTTACCCACTTGATGCACCAGACTATGTACCGACCTCTAACAAGAAAGCTTTCCCTGGCTGCCCCACGCACCCATCCCTTTGAGCTGAGACCCGAGAGGCACCGCCGGGCAGACCCCGCAGCACGAATCGCGCACACCGGGGGCGGGGATGGGACGCGGAGCGCCCGGGCGGCGCGGGGCCGCGGGCCCCGGGACACACGCCAGCGCCCCGAGCGGCGCCCGAGCCCGCGGGGCCGGGAAGATGCTGAGCGGCCGCACACACCTGCTGCAGCCCGCCCGGGCGCCCCTGGCCGCCTCCCGCGCTCGGGACGCCCACCCAGCTCCGGGCGCCGGAGCCCGCGGCCGCGCTAGGCCGGGGGCGGGAAGCCGCGGCGCCCCTGCCCGGGGACTGCGCTCGGCGGCGCGGGGGAGCCGCGGGGCAAAGCGAGCCCGCCCTTTTCCCCGAACCCCGTCCAAACAGCGTCACCTGTGCCGGGTCCCGGGGCGACTAGCGCGCGGGCGGCGGCTGCACCGGGCCGGGGAGGGCGGCGGGTGGTCACGGGCGCCTGGTCAGCCGGCCCGGCCCGAGGGCTGGCGCCGGCCAGAGCCGCCCCTCGAGATGCTCGGCGGGAGCCAGGGGAGCCGCGGGCCCCGGGCCGCTTGGAGGAGCAGTCACACGGAGGCTACAGCTACCGCCGCGGCCGCCGCGCCAGCCCGGACTGCGGGCTCGGGTTACCGCAGAGCGGCTTCTTAAAGGGGCCGCGGCGGCTCCGGCTCCGGCTCCAGCTCCCGCTCCGGCTCGTGGCGGCTCCGACCCGCGGCCAAAGGGGGCGGGGCCCCGAGGCCAGCTGTGGGGCCGACCTTCGGGAGCTGGGACTTGGGTCCCGGAAAGGGCTCGGAAACGGGAACACCCAAGGCGGGCTGCGGTGGGATCGTGCAAAACCCACCTCGCTAGGGACAGGGCGTGCGGTGCCTCGGTTTCCCAAAACAAGTAGCGAAACTAGCAAGTGACGAGAACGGTCTCAGTCCGCATCCGCAGCGGTCAGTATCCGGGGCTCGCCACGTAACCCAAATTCTTTTCAGATTATCAATTTATATTGTATTTATAACAGGAGATGGAAGAGTAACTGCTGATTTTTCATGCCACGTCTGACTTGGCCAAATCCGAGTCAGCCCTATTCTTGCTTGGGGCTGCAGGTGCACTCCAAACTGGGTAGGGGGCGTGTGGAAGAGGCACGTTCTCTCGGAGCAGCCTCCTCCGGAATCCCTGAAAAACCCTAGAGAGTGCACTAGCAAGGCGCCTACACCCAACACCTGGAGCCCCTCTGCTGTCAGGGTGGGGAAGTAGGATTTGATTTTTGGTGCTGGTAGAGAATTCCAAGTTGTCTAGCGCATAAAGTTTGCCATTCAATAGTAGCTCTTCTGACCTACTAAATAGAGCCTCAAAAACCTTCAAATGTTCTGGATCAACAGGATGGAATTGTTTTGAATAAAACAAAATAATGAAGAAGTACATTTAGGCTGTTATAGTTTGTGAAAAGTGATCACAAATATTTTCTCAGAAAGAGGGGAGTTCTAATGTTAATTAGTAAGCACCTCTATTAATAATGTAGAGCAGTTATTTGTAAGAAATGCCTATCAAGGGGCGCCTGGGTGGCTCAGTCGGTTGAGCGGCCGACCTCGGCTCAGGTCATGATCTCGTGGTCCGTGAGTTGGAGCCCCGCGTGGGGCTCTGTGCTGACAGCTCAGAGCCTGGAGCCTGCTTGGGATTCTGTGTCTCCCTCTCTCTGACCCTCCCCCGTTCATGCTCTGTCTCTCTCTGTCTCAAGAATAAATAAACGTTAAAAAAAATTAAAAAAAAAAAAGAAATGCCTATCAATAGAGCTAATATGTTTTGCCTAATATTTACATGCACACAAATACATGTTAGCTAACTGAACTTCACTGAGGCTCAATTTCTCCATCTATAAAATGGCGATAATAATACACAGTTACCTATGGAGACCCAGTCTTGGCTAAAGTACCTCAGACTAACCTAGAAAGACAAAACCTATTCTACCCTATAGGGACAGGAACCTGCTTGCAGTCAAGTAGGGAGGAAGATCCTGTAGGCCTCCCAGTGCATTTCTCCATTCTCTCCCCAAGACTCTAGGGACATACCAGGGCACCAGTGCCGTTTGACCACAACCTGCCGCATCATATTTATTTCACACAGTTCTTGACAACTTTGGTTTGCCCCATATCTGCGTGGGCAGGATAGTTGTGTGTACACTTCTGTGGGGTCAGCCCTAAGTGTATAGACTGCACGTGTCATCTCAGGACTCTGCCTCAAGATACTTCCTCCAGACCCTCCCCTGTGCCTGTCTCGTGTCTGATAGTTGCTTTTTTTCCCCTGATAAATGCACCATCATTATCTTTAATATGCATATTTTCTAACACCCACAGCAGCAGCCAAAGCCAAGTAAACCCACAGAAATCCACTCTACTCTATGTCCCACTATATTCCTTCATGTTAGGCCTCTGCAAATGCACCATCAAATCTGCAGGATTATTGTGAGATTATACAGAGCATGTAAGTGAATACATCAAGGACAAGGCCTGAGATAAGGAAAGGAATTCAGTAAATATTAGGTGAATTTTGAAATTTTAAACTAGTCAAAACCCAAAATGACCTTAGGAGGTAGAAAAATGTATCAACTGCATATTTTTCATGAAAACTGTAATGCAGCTTAATTTCTTTAAAAATAGTCACTTCATTATTCCCATTTAAGTCTTTAATCATTCTTAACTTTGTTTTCCCAATATTTCCCCCCAATGGAAATTTCCCCCATGGAAAGTTCCCCCCAATTCTATATTTACTATCTGAAGTTTGTCTGCTTGTTAACTGTTGAACTATCAAAGCTGAGCAGTACTTTTCGTACTTTTGTTCATTGAAACAGAGAAATGAAATTCAGAGAGATGAAATTTATCTTTGCTTAAAAATAGAGGAAAATACAAAAATTCTTGAGGCAAATTTTTCTGATAAAATTTTCTTTCATAGGCTCTAGACAAGAGATATGGTTTATTACACCTGTTCCTCTCTATGTATCTTTTCTGTATTTGTTTTTTAAAATTTGTTTTTTTTAAATTTTTTTTTCAACGTTTTTTATTTATTTTTGGGACAGAGAGAGAGCATGAATGGGGGAGGGGCAGAGAGAGAGGGAGACACAGAATCGGAAACAGGCTACAGGCTCCAGGCTCCGAGCCATCAGCCCAGAGCCTGACGCGGGGCTCGAACTCACGGACCGCGAGATCGTGACCTGGCTGAAGTCGGACGCTTAACAGACTGCGCCACCCAGGCGCCCCTAAATTTGTTTTTTTAATTCCAGTATGATTAACATAAAGTGTTATATTAGTTTCAGGTGAGCAATATAGTGATTCAACAATTCTATAATTCTATACATTACTCAGTCCTCATCATAAGTGTACATTTAATCCCCCTCACCTATTTCACCCATCCTCACACACGTGTATATACACACACGATATCTACTTTATCCATTCATCTGTCAGACACTTGGGCCGTTTCCATAATTTGGCTATTGTAAATGATGCTGAAATAAGCATACGGATGCATATATCTTTTCAAATTAGTGTTTTTTTGGATTCTTTGGGTAGATACTCACTGGTGGAGTTACTGGATCATATGGTAATTCTACTTTTGATTTTCAGAGAAAACTCCATACTGTTTTCCACAGCGACTGTTTTTCATACGTACTGTTTTCCACAGTTTGCATTCCCACCAACAGAGCACGAGGGGTCCTTTTTCTCCATGTCCTTGCCAACACTTACTGTTCCTTGTGGTTTTGATTTTAACCATTCTGACAGGAGCGAGGGAATATCTCGTAGTTTTGATTTGCCTTTCCCTGATAAGTGATGTTGTGCATCTTTGAACACGTCTGTTGGCCATCTATCTGTATGTCTTCTTTGGAGAAATGTCTGTTCGTATCTTTTGCCCGTTTAAAAATTGGATTATTTGGTTTTTTGGTGTTGAGTTGTATATGTTCTTTATATATTTTGGATACTAACCCTTTATCAGGAATGTCATTTGCAAGTATTTTCTCCCATTCAGTGGGTTGCCTTTTAGTTTTGTTGACTGACTGCTTCCTTTGCCATGCAGTTTTTTGTTTGTTTTTGTTTTATGTAGTCCCAATAGTTGTTTTTTTTTTGTTTTTTGTTTTTTTTTTTGCTTTTTTTCCCCTTGACTTAGAAGACCTATCTAGAGGGGCACCTGGGTGGCTCAGTTGGTTAAAAGTCCAACTCTTGATTTCCGCTCAGGTCAAGATCTCACATTTCTGAGATCGACTCTTGTGTCAGGCTCCATGATGGGTGTGGAGCCTGCTTCAAATTCTCTCTCTCTCTTTCTCTCTCTCTCCTTTTGCCCCTCTCTGCCCTACAGGCACACAGGTGCTCTCTCTCAAAAAAAAAAAAAAAGAAGAAGAAGAAGAAGACAACGACGATGACATATCTAGAAAAATGTTGCTATGGCTGATATCAAAGAAATTACTGCCTGTGCTCTCTTCTAGGATTTTTATGGTTTCAGGTCTCACATTCAGCTCTTTAATCCATTTTGAGTTTATTTTTGTGTATGCTGTAAGAAAGTGGTCCAATTTCATTCTTTTGCAAGTTGCTGTCCAGTTTTCCCAGAACTACTTGTTGAAGACAAATTTTCCTGATGAATTTGTTTCCAAAAATTCCTAACCTACTAAATAGAAACAATTATTTAGCAAACTGAGACCAAAAGCTGCTTCTCTCTAAAATAACAAGATAATTAAAGTAAAATATTTTGGAAGACTGCTGCAATATCCACTCTGCTCTGTTAGTGAGGATATAACCAAAATAACACCAAGCATTTGATCAGAAAGATTGATTTAGTCAAAAATTAATAACCGGTACTACTTTTTATAATTATTATTGGTAGTTTTAATGTATCAAGAATTTGTGAGGGTTTTTTTTTTTTTTTGAGTATTTAAAAGTCCTTTCATTTGCTTTTCCGAATTTTTGAAGAAAAAACTATTTCAGGATATAATGGTTATCTCTGGGTGGGTGAGATCTTTACATATTTTGTGTACTTTTTGCTTATCTTCTGTGATTTCTTTCCTGTATGTATGCAGTACTTTTGTGTGTATTTTTATTTTTAATGAAAGTAACACATATAAGTGAAAATTCAAATAGTTCAGAAAGGCTTATAGCAAAAACACCAAGTCACATCAATCCCCTGCCCAACTTTCCCCCACATAGCATCACCCCACGTTTCACATGACCCTGCTAGGTGTTCATTTCCTCAATGATACGCTTATGCCAATGTTTTCTGACTCTCAGTGTTAGACATTATTCATTGACTTCTTGCCATGGTATTGAGGATTTAGCTCTTTTCCACATACCACCACCACCACTTTGCCTCCACCCTTCCTTCTCACACAGCTACATCACAACTTTTATTCAAATCAATAATTTGTGTTTATATCATCCTGTAAGTGTAAATACAGTCCATTGCTGAATCAAGTAAGGTGCCATGATAATGCTTCTCTTGACAATCTCCTGTTCTCCCTGGAGTTAATAACTGCCCAGCTTTTTCACTTTTTTTTAATGTATCTAACCCAAATTTTATTCAGATTCTTCAACATATCTATCAAATGCCCATCAATAATATCTTCCAAGCCCAAACATTGGAAGTTCACTCTCTGATTTAAGCTAAAGCAGATTTTGGTAGTTGACTAAGATGGTGTGCTGGAAGGTAAATTTTTTAGAGTGCTTGCATATCTGAAAATGTCTATATTCTAGTCTCATCCTTGATTGATAATTTGGATAGGTTGAAGATCATGTTCCCTCAGCATTTTAAAAGCACCGTTTCACCGTCTTTTACTTCCTGTGGTTGCCAGTGAAATACATGCCTAGTGCCTTTCCAGTTCCCCTTCCTCTGTATCTGGCCTGTTTTTCTTTCTAGAATCTTCCTACTATCTTTATACTCTCAAATTTCACAACGATGTACCTTAGAATGGGTCTTTTTTCTTTGATTGTGCTAGACCCTCAAGGGTGCTTTGAATCTTATCTGCAATTTTTTTTATTATTTCTTCACTAATTTCCTCATATTGTATTTTCTCTCTTTGTGAACTGTTGTGAGCAGGATGTTGGGACTTCTTTATTATTCTCTAGACTTGTTGTCCTTTTATTCCACTGATGATCTCTGCATCTTTCTTTTTCTATTCTTTATTGTCTAAGATAGAGGTTCTCAATTGGGGCAAGGGCAGGGGGTGTTGATTCATTGCCATTTGGCAATGTCTGGTGATACTTTTGGTTGGCATGCATGGGCATCTAGTGAGTAGAGGCCAGGGAGGCTGCTAACCACGTTACAATGCACAGGACAGCCTCCCACAACAAAGAATTCCCAATCGCAGATGTCTGTCATGCCAAGATTGAGAAATCCTGGACCAGGAGAATTACTTCCAACCTTCTACTGAAGTTTCCATTTCAAACATCTTTTTCTTTCCCATTCTCCAATCAGCCCTTTTGTTATGGGAACTCTCCATCAAAAGATAAACTCCTTTCTCCCAGAAAAGAAACTACCTACTTCATGGAGGGACTTTGGTGGTAGTACAGTCAGTGTGAAGTGCATGAATGCAGGATGGCTGAAGGAGGGGGAGAAGGGACCCAGTGGTGTCCAAGAACTTCGTAAACAACTTGAGGGCAATTCTCCTTCTTCAGGTCTGCGCCTCACCCCTGCTTTCCATGCCTCACCTCTGCCTTTGTGGTACACTGATGGCCAAGTGCTAAGTCTCTTTGAAGCACTTTGGTTAAACCCCTCTTCCACTTTGTCAAGTCAATTATCTCTACTCCATCCAACTTCTGGCTTCCAAAATTTATTGAAATCTTTCATCTATTGTAGACTTTTCGCCTCTTTTCTTTTTCCTTGTGGATTGTATCCTGTTAACCCCTTTCTATACTATCATTTTAGTACCACTTTGCAAATAATAAGGATAAACAAAAAAAAATTTTTTTTAATAACAGAAAGGGATACAGAACAGAAAAAGGGAAAAACACAAATCTATTTTTCTTAACTGTTTTTCTTAACTTGTTTTTAATTGTTCTAAAATATTTTCATGAACTTTTAAAAATTTTTACAAATTTTTCAAATTAGTTGAAATTGATGTTACCAGTCACCAGTTTATATTCATAACTTTTTTCCATTTTATAAACTTATTTATTCTTTTCCTTTCTTTTTTATTGAAGCATAGTTGACACACGATGTTACATTAGTTTTAGATAGACAACATAGTGATTCAACAACTTTATACATTATGCTATGCTCATCATAAGTGTGTTGCCATCTGTCACCATGCAATACTATTACAGCACCATTGATTATATTCTCTAAGCTATACCTTTCATTGCCATGACTTATTCATTCCATAAGTGGAAGTCTGTCCCTTTCACTCCATTTCACCCATTTTAAACATCACCCAGTCTCCTCCCCTCTGGCAACCATCAGTTTGTTCTCTGTTTATGGATGTTTTTGCTTTGTTTGTTGTGATTTTTAGATTTCCCATGTAAGTAAAGTCATATAGTTTTTGTCTTTCTCTGTCTGACTTATTTCACTCTGCATAATACACTCTAGTTCCATCCATGTTGTCGCAAATGGCAAAATCTCATTCTTTTTTATGGCTAAGTAATATTCCACATCTTATTTATCCATTCATCCATTAATGGACACTTAGGTTGCATCCGTATTTTGGCTACTATAAATAATGCTACAACCATATATTTATAACTTTTAGACTAGTTTGTTGAATATCCTCCCAGATACTTTTCCATACGTATTTGTGTATACTTTGATTTTTTTAAACAAAAAGGACTAACACATACATATTATTTTGTAATTGTTCAGACTATCCCATTCACAAGATGCACCATAATGTGCAATCCCTTACTGCTAGACATTTATGGACCTTACTGTTGGACCAAACTGTCAGTTTTCCAGGAAGAGCAAAATAGCAATGTCTGACTAGCAATTAATTCTAAGATTCAAAGTCAGTTTAGATTAGATGGAGAAAGACTGGAGGGTTCCTGCTTAGGTAGAGGAGGACAAGGGGATACCCACTCTCCCACTGACAATACAGTGATAATTGAAGTATCAGTCAAGGTAGTGAAAGAGAAATTGGGAACTATTGGGAAAAAATTACAAAGTTGTCATTATTTGTGGATTATATGATTATATACCTAGGAGACCCAAGAAAATCAACTGAGAAAATATATAAACAACAGAAAATTAAGTATGGAAGCAGGATATAAAATTTATGAAAGTCTATGATATATATGTGTTTGTACATATAAATATATATATGCACACGTGTATATTTGTACACATAACACCTACACAATATCCCCTTACAAAATAAAAGAAAGAAAAGACTCCACATACAATTATAGCAAAAATGTAAAGTTCCTAGGAATAAACTTAACAGGGAATATGCAAAGCTTATATGAGGAAAACTTTAAAACACTCTGCAGGAAACAAAAGTAGACTGAATAAATGAAAAGACAGACCATGTTCTTAGATAGGAAAAGTTCATGTGTGTCAAGTCTCCCTAAATTTTAATTTTTAAATTTATTGCGATCTCAATGAAAATACCAAGAGGCTATTTTTTTAGAATAGGAAAGCTGATTCTGAAGCCCATATGAAAAAGTAAACAAGCAAGAATGACCAGCAAAACACTTTTGAAAAGGAATAGCCAATACTACAAAACCTCAAAAATGAAAAATTAGGGATTACCATAGGAATAGACTAACAGAATTGAATAGAAAACCCAGAAATAGACCCAAATAAGTGGCATCTCAAATCAGTGAGATAAGAAGGACTTTTTAATAAATGTGTATTATCTGGAAAAAATGAAGTTAAAACTATATCTCACATTGTATGAGACAAATTCCAAATGGGTCAAATATGTAAAGTATGAACACTCAAATGTACTATAAGAAAATATGAGTAAGTTCTCTTCTTACCTTGGAATGGGAAGGTCTTTCTAACTAGGACTTAAAATCTAGAAGCCATAAATATTAATAAATCTAACTAATTAAGAATCAAAAACCAGTGGCGCCCGGATGGCTTACTTGGTTAAGTGTCCAACTTTGGCTCAGGTCATGATCTTGCAGTTTGTGGGTTGGAGCCCTGTGTCAGGCTCTGTGCTCACAGTTCAGAGCCTAGAGTCTGCTTCAGATTCTGTTTCTACCTTTCTCTCTGCCCCACCCCTGACTGCGCTCTGTCTTTCTCTCAAAAATAAATAAACATTAAAAAAAAAAAAAGAATCAAAAACCACTATGAGGTTAAAAAAAATACCAATAATAACATATGCAAAGTCGAAACACAAATTACAAACCAAGAAAAAAAATTTTGATACTCAAATCACAGATAAAGAAGGCCTCCCTCCTTAACATATATAACAGGCTTCTAGAAATCAAGAAGAAAAAGACCCGTCACTCCAAAGAAAAATAAAGGGCATTAACAGACAGGTGACAGAAAAAGAAACACAAAAATGGCCTGTACACATTATAAGTGGCCCTCATTCATAAAAGACATACAAATTAAAATTAACCAACTTCATCCCAGAAATAGATTGTTATTCTACTTTCCCACTACTCTGACTCTGGAGCATTTACTTCTCACTATGTTCTCTTCTGAATGGCTCTATCATCGTTTTAGGAACAAGTGGGAAATTTATGAAGCTATATCTTTAAAAAAATTTTTTTTTAACATTTGTTCATTTTTGAGAGACAGAGACAGAACGTGAGTGGGGGAGGGGCAGAGAAAGAGGGAGACAGAATCCAAAGCAGGCTCCAGGCTCTGAGCTGTCAGCACAGAGCCCGACATGGGGCTCGAACCTACGAACTGCGAGATCATGATCTGAGCCAGAGTCGGACACCTAACTGACTGAGCCATCCAGATGCCCCCCACCTTTTTTTTTTAAGTTCTAGATCCCAAACACCTCTAAGAAGGCAAATAGGATTTAACTGGGTAAGAGTAGAGTATTATTGTTTATCAACATATTAAAATTCATGCTTAATGTTTTGAAACATGAAAAACCCATATACCATATGATAGAAGTCAGAATCTATTCCCTATCCTATTCTATGAACAAAGATGTTCTTTAAAAATAAAGTTGATAGTTGAATTATTCCTAAGTAGTTTTTGCAGACCTTACAGCTAAATGCAATTTTAGAATTTAGAAATATTCCTTAGTATAAACATCTGCCCCACCACATCCACTCATAAGCATATTAAATTCCAAATCAAATCTGTGTAGTCATATAAATCTACTACTTCAATGGTTATATGTTTACTTGCACTATTTATATGAACTATCCTAAAAATAACTGAAAAGAGAAAAAACAGTATTTATTTAATATACATAATCTCTTCCTTACATGTCCCAATCAAATTGATTTCCCAGTGTCATTATAACAAATGCTCATGCAATATACTATTACTATAATAAACCCACGCCCATACATCCAAATCGTGGTCATCACCAACATATGTTCCTGTTCTAGACACTCTACATGAAAAGTTATAATTATTATTTACATAGAAAATGTATATGCTGCATTCAGATCTCCCACTTAATCTTGAGGTCTGCATTCTTTGCATTTTGGTAAAAAAATTTTTTTGCCCTCCAGCAAGTAAATGTTTTGCCATCTCTTTTCAAAATCCTTTTGTTATACTTTGCAATATACTAAGAAATTTTTCTTACTTCAAAAAGAAGCCAATATAGTTTTAATTAAAAAGAAATCACCTTGTGGGAATTTATTTTCCACAAGGAAAGGTATGATTCTAGTCGCAGATTTTAAAATTCACATTGCTACAAAATATGAGGTAAAAACAGGTTTTTGAAAGATGGTTACAATTAAATATTTTCAATCTTTCTCAAATATGTTTCATAACAACACATGGAGTATCCCAAAATGCTAACATAATGTTTAATAACCAAAATGTAGGAAGAAATTGATTGTGGGGTACGGGAAAGGTTAATTATTAGTACTAACTATGCATAATGCATTAGAAACTATAATATCAATAATGAAAAGACCATCAGGATATTTAACTTAATCACTGAATTCTTCCCCTAAAATATAAATCAAACATTTCACAAAAAATATTATGTACACCAAATTGAAACAAAATGTCCAAATTTTTTGAAGCAGAGAAATTATTTCTTTTGATGTAAATATGAAACTCATTTTTCCCCTAAATAGTTATGGACACAAGTTAAAGTCTCCAGGATTTGGACCTTTGGAACACTATCTTCAGTGGTTCTCAATCTCTCTGCAAGGGTACATGATCCACCAACCACGGAGTCACCTGTGACTCCCTACTGCCCCACAGAAGCACCCCGTGTGCCTCAGAGCCACCATCACCAAACTACTCTCCTTGGCTCCAGCCCTCTTCGTACAACTTCTAATTCACCTCTGTTATCATCAGTAGGAAAATAATAAATATTTTCTGAATTTATAAATAAATTAGATCATATATTCCTCCAAAGTCCAGCTGAGTTCTGGACAAGTGCCCCGTTATCAAGGCCCATCGCTGAAGGAAAAGACAACATTATGATCCATCAGAGTCCAAAGCACAATTGAGAGTCTCACAACTGTGTTCTGGGAGATCGGTCACTAAAGACACCTTGCTTGAATTTGCAAGGAGGGTGCTCTGCATGGATTCTCCCCTCACATCTTTTCCCTGCTTTTCCCAGCCTGTCAAGGAATTCTTTTGGGAATCCAAAATTCTACAGCTCAGGGAGAATCTTAACCAATAATCTACACCCTACAAAGGAAAAGAGCAAAAGATGACTTATTTCTCCTCCTTTTTTATCCTGAGCAATTAAAGTTAATAAAAGGCAATCAAGGGGCACCTGGCTGGCTCAGTCAGCTAAGCATCTGAACTCTTAGTTTCTACTCAGGTCATGATCTCACAGTTTGTGAGTCTGAGCCCCGCATGGGGCTCTGTGCTGATAGCGCGTAGCCTCCTTGGGACTCTGTCTCCCTCTCTCTCTGCCTCCCTCTCTCTCTCTGCCTCTCCTCTGCTTTCTCTCTCTCTCAAAAAATAAAAAAAAAATTTTTAAAATTAAAAGATGAAAAAATCAAGTAATTTAAAGAACCACTTTGCCTTTCCTTTTAGAGCCCCTACAGAGGAACTGACCACTGGTTGCACTGGAAGTCCTGTACCAGATGACATTTTAAAAACTATTAGGATGTGGCTTTTAACACAGTTTTATGCACACAGTATTCTACTAGGAGGGAAAGGGAAAGTAGCCCCCCAATGTATCAATGTAGAGGTGAAAGGAATTCCATTTCAATTCACCCTGACTTAACCCAAATTATTAATTCTTTCAACAAAGAATACACATTTTAAGAGCATCCTGGGAAACTTTTAAAACAATTGTGTAAATTCTGATTGCTAGCCATGTAAGAAATTCTTGAGAAATAAGTAACTATAACCAACAATTAAAAACAACTATTTACCTTGAACATTTGTTATACTGATTTGGAAAGTGGAGGGGACAAATAGAGCTAAAGTTCAAAACCACGTGTCTCCTAAACAATGGAGCCGCAGATGTGTGTGTTTGTTTTTTGTTTGTTTGTTTGTTTGTTTGTTTTTTGCAGATCTGCCCTTCTTTGGTTTGTAATGACTATTCCCAACAAGAAAAACTAACCATTCTTTGAATTTGGAAATCAATATAAAAATACAGAGTTAACTCACTGACATACCTGTTATCACCTAATCATCCTGAACCCAGAATTCAGCCCTTCCTAGTTTCTGTAGAAGATTATCTCCAAGAATTTCAAGATTTTTCCCCAACTTCACCTAACATTAGGGAGTTCCTGAGGAGTTGAATGGCCTCCAGTCAGCTCTGTGTACTTCTCTCTTTTCTTCCCTCCGTGGGAATTGAAGGAGTATTTTCTGTCGCTTAAACTCCTTGGGAGCTTCACTGCTCGCCGAAAGTAGCTCTTCCAAACAAATGTAGCAGTAACCCCTAAAGTCGGTCCTGGGAAACACATTCTCTAGTGTGATCCCCCTTCTTTGCTCTCATTTCTTAATAAGCTCTTGCATACTCCTAGCCCTTGACCTTTTCATCTCCAAGCTTTGATGATTCCTTGCACCCAATAGCACATGGGCCTTTCTGCTTAATTCTGAGCTCCAAAGTCTGCAATTAACCTTTTGCTCAGTTCACTTCCACCCACTCCAAGAAATGGCTTCGTCCAATTTGGACCCGATCTCAGCTTGTATTTATCTTTGTCCTCTCTATTCTCCCAAACACTGAGGTATATCTGGTACCAACTCAACTTATACAATACCTAACACTCTCTTTCTTGAGCTCCAGATCTTTATTCCCAACATCCTACTACATAGTATGTTCTTTAAATGCAATAAAAGGTTCCAGGTTCTTTAAATGCAATAAAATAGATGACCTGGGGTCATCAGGCTTCTAATCATCAAACCTAAGAAACCTCAATTTTCCTAGACTCTCCCTACACACTCTCCTCCGCATCTAAGTAGACAACAAATTCTGTCAATTCTACTTGCTAATCACCTTCCGTATAATTACCTCCTCCACCCTTCCTCCATGACTCTCCAAATTTAGACCTGTATACCTTCTCAGACAACCTCTGATGTCTCTCTGGCATCTTCCCTTTTTGAGCCTTTGTATATCAGGATAATAATTTCTCTTCCCATGTTCTTCTAGTGCTTAGCACTTCGTTTCACACACAACAAACCCTTAGTAAATATTCATTAGTTAGACATCAAATCCTTGTGATCTCACATCTTTCCATTCCTTGGCATTCAGAGATTGACTCTGTCTCTCCATCCTCTTGTTTCTTCAGGATTCCTCTAACTTGCTATTGATGATCTTACTCTTTCCCTTTCAGTCAGCTTTCTTTATTACCTATCAAATACATGAATGGCATGAAAGGCCTCCATTCCAGCTGGAACCTATCCTTTCCAGGCTTATGGTTCATATTCTCCCTCTCACATTCTTTACTCAGTCTAGCTAAATCCAGCCACTAGCCATTCCCCCAAAACGTCATGCATTTTCCTGACTCCTTGCTTTGGCTCATGCTGTGTTCTGGAACACAGAAAGTCTTTTCTTCCCCCTCTTTCCCCGCGAAAAGCATTCCTAGTTTAAGACCCTAACAGAATGCCACTTTCTTTATAAAACTTACAGATTCCTCCAGACAGAATTTCCCTCTTCCTCTTCTCTCCTTCTTTGAAATTTAATTTACAACTCACTTTGTACAGGCATTTTATTTCTTCTACTAAAAAAAGTTGTTCAAAGAGTGTTTTTCAGACCACCTGGAACAGAATAACTGGAACCTTGTTAATAAAAAGAAAACATAGGGGCGCCTGGGTGGTTCAGTCGGTTAAGCGTCCGACTTTGGCTCAGGTCATGATCTCGCGGTCCGTGAGTTCGAGCCCCGCGTCGGGCTCTGTGCTGACAGCTCAGAGCCCGGAGCCTGTTTCAGATTCTGTGTCTCCCTCTCTCTCTGACCCTCCCCCGTTCATGCTGTGTCTCTCTCTGTCTCAAAAATAAAGAAACGTTAAAAATAAAAAATTAAAAAAAAAAACAAAAAACGAAAACAGAAATGCTACAGAAGCAGAGTCTCGGGAGGTCGAGGTAAGAGCTCTGTAATCTAAGAGCAAAGCGCCCCAGGACAGTGTGTGGTGATCCCGGAGACCTCAGAGTTGCAGAACTGGGCCTGGAAGTCAGTCAGACTGGGAGTTGTATTCCAGTTATGTCTCTGTCAAAAGATAATTTTCAGAAAAAGCTAAAACTATGACTCTGGTACAAAGAAAAAAAAAATGTTAAAGACTTCATTTAACTCATTCAATGAGGGAACCAGGCAGATGTTGTAACCTGGTCGAAACAGAATTCAAAAGAAACACATTTACAGGGCTATAAAATGGCTTGAACATGACAAAAGGCTACCATCAGATAATCCAGAAAGATGTGCAATAGCTCAAAGACAGTGAATCGGGTGGGTCTAGAAAATGTCCTCTGGGCAATGCAGTTCTCCACTGAAACATAAAATTTTTTCTACACCTCTTGCTAGCTGTGTGACTTTGAGTATGTTACTTAACTTCTCTGAGCCTCAGTTGCTTTATCTATAAAATGGTAATAAGACTTCATAATTAAAAAAAAAAACCATTTTAATGGGGATAATACTAATATTGCTCTTGTGAGAATGAAATGAGTTAATGAGCACCAAGCGCCCAGGATGATGTCAAGCACGTGATACTCGAGAAACATGACATAGTGGTGCTAGGACTAGTGGTAGTCTTACCACTGACTCTAAGTTCCTTGAGATTCATCCTCATTTATTAATGGCTGTATTCAGTCAGTCAACCAATGTGTGTGAAATACCTATTCATGCGAGGTTTGGGTGGATAATAAAATAGTCCTTTGTCATCAAGAAGTCTGGGCCAGCAAAGGAGATGAGAACTTAGGCAAATGATTATAAGGGGATATAATAAGTGAAAATAAAGGTATGTGAGCACAATTGACAAAATGGCCAACCATGTGTGCAATGTACAGAATGCTCACAGAAAAGCATTATAAAGGGGAATTCGAGCTGAATCTTAAAGGGTGAGCAGGAAATCACTAAGAAAGCACAGTGTGCTCACAATTACTGTGCTAGATCATTATGCTTGTTAATCTTATTTAATTCACAGAAGAGCCATATAATAATAGCTCTATTATTCACTCTAACTGAATACTTACTTTGTGCCAGGTGCTGTTTTAAATAACCATCACTATCCTATTTTATGAAGAAAAAATCCTGAGGCTTAGAGAAATCAAGTAACTCTCCCAAGATGATATGGCCAGTGAGTGGCAAAGCCACAATGCATCCCAGATAACTCTTTCCAAAGTGTAGGAAATATCATCTCAATTTACTAATAGAAGAATCAAAACCGAGAGAGATTATGAGATCTCCCAGAGAGACTGATCAGAAATTGTGTCCTTGGTTTTAAAGGCCAGGCAGATAGGAAGGAAACATACTGCAGAAACAAGGAGAACACGCAAAACCCTAGAAGCATGGAGGAGCTTAGCATGGTCCCAGGAACCAGAAATGTTTGGAACTCAACATGCATTTATGGAACAGCAATAAAAGACAAGACCAGTCAAGTAGGCAACGACTGTGAGAAAACAAATTATGCCATACTAACTATTGCAGACTCTGCTCAGGAGGGTATGAAAGCAATGACAGATTTTAAACAAGGGAATGGGTTCAAAGGTTTAGAAATTGGGGGCAAGGCAAACACTTATGAGACAGCAAAGACTAGTATTATTGAGATCAAGACTTTTGAAGTCAAACAACCTGCCACTTATCATGACCTAAGTAAGGCGAACCCCTTTGAGGAGAACCTCTCGTCATCTGTAAAATGAATATAATAATAGTGTCATCATGAGGCTTAAATGAAAGAAGGTAGGTAAGCATCTGCTACTGTACTTCAGATCTAATAGGCATTCAGTACATGACGGTGGTGTTACTAACAGCTGTTTATTGCTACTTTTGTTGTGATACAAATACACAGAGACCTAGTTTAGGTTTTTTTGAAGGAAGAACATGTTACAATACTTTTACCTGGGTTGTTTGATTTGTTCAGACACAGTAGATTGATTTATAGCAAAACAGCAAAGCCCAGGAACACAAAAAGAACCAGATTTCAGGAATGGCATGAGGTTAAGGGTTCCGTTTATCAAACATTTTTTGTGTCCCCACTGTGTGTGTCTAACATTTTATTACGTGGTACATATCTAAAAATAATTAAGACATGATCTCTTTTCACAGGGAGTCAACAGGTTACAATATAGTTACTTTGGTGCCGCCTTATCGGAGAATCTTGGCCTCCTCTCTTATTTACAACCTCACCTTCCCCTAAGGTCTTATTCTTACACTACTCTTGCAGAAATGATCTTGGTTTCCCTACTTGGTTACCTGCCCTTCTCCTCCACCTTGGACTACTTCCTTTCTTGGCTGTTCCAGCTGGACATATCACATTACACCTATTTGATCCAAACCTATCCTTAGTACCCTGGTTCTGAGCCACCTTGTTACTATGGTCAAGTTAAACCAATTTTCTCAACAGTTGGTCCTAGAAGTCTTCTCAGAGGAAAGCACCTAGATGAGTTATTGTGAGTAGATGGTACGATCAAGAGCTGGGTTTAGCAAGAGACAGGATCATAAGAGACCAAACTGTTCCACATCAGACACTCACTTCGGTGTATGAAAGAAATAGTTAGAAAAGAGAAGGGAAAGAGAGAAAAGAGATGGAAGACAGAGTAACTTCACAGCACACCTAAAATATTTTTATAATATTTATAATAAAATAGTATATATTTTTATAACACTCTATCTTCTTTGCATTTTTTGACTCCTCTCATGTCTTCCAAATCTTCAGTAAACCTTCCATAATCCCTAAGCTCCCATCCCTCTCCACAAACACATACACCATGTGAGTGGGGGTGGGGGTGGGGTAAGTGAAGAAATGACGGGATCAAGGTCCACTCTAAAAGAGAAAAGGAGCAAAATGGAGACAGCAAACCCTGAACAGAGTCCATAACTGAACCCAATAGTAGGAGCAGGGCCCAAGGTAATGCTCAAATCATACATGTCTGGGAAATTGGCAAAACAATCAGCAGGTACTGTGCTCATTTAAGAGTTGTGTAATAGGGGCCTGAACCCATTTTAACGTGTTAAAAAACAAAACAGATGATCTTAGCCGATATCCGGGTCATGATTTCTTGAGAGTCATTCATGATTTGGTACAAACTCCATAGGTATGCCTTTCCGACTTTCCTACTGCCTTCCCCACAGCTGACCACCATTGTCCTACCCATGTCACTGTAACAGTCACCATGGGATCAGCAAACATTTTCTTGAAAGGGCAGGACAGGGGCGCCTGGGTGGCGCAGTCGGTTAAGCGTCCGACTTCAGCCAGGTCACGATCTCGCGGTCCGTGAGTTCGAGCCCCGCGTCAGGCTCTGGGCTGATGGCTCGGAGCCTGGAGCCTGTTTCCGATTCTGTGTCTCCCTCTCTCTCTCTGCCCCTCCCCCGTTCATGCTCTGTCTCTCTCTGTCCCAAAAATAAATAAAAAACGTTGAAAAAAAAAAAATTAAAAAAAAAAAAAAGAAAGGGCAGGACAGTCAGAATAGAAGCAGCTAAAGACAATATGTAAATGAATGGGTATGGTTGTGTTCCAATAAAACTTTATTTACAAAATCAGGTGGTGGACTTTCTATCCTGCTCCTTCTGTTCTCCACATTATAATCAGAGTACTCTTTCAAAATGTGATTCCTCTGCTTTAACACTTGATTGGCTTCCCATTGGTCTTAGGATACAGTCTAAATTCCTTAACAGTGTAAATAAATTTCACCTCATTATCTCCTCTCTAGCCATTTCTGGCTCTGAACTCAATTTTTCAGCACTATTGAACAGCTTTAAATCCCACAAAGTTCTGGTTATCTCTTCCTTCCATGCATTTGCATATGCTGTTCTTTGGCCTGGAATCTTCTTCTCTTCCCCCAATTCTCTGACTAGTTGATCCTTTCTCATCTAAATTTCAAGTTTCACATTAAGTCTAACTTCCTCCAGGAAGGTTTCCCTGATTCCTAAATTCTCACAAAGTGCTGAGATTGCTGGTTTCATTGTCTGATTCTCCTGCTAGTTTGAAGCTCTAGGAGGACAGGAAACTGATTTGCCCCTCACCACTGTATTCCAAAGTACTCAATAAATAATTGGTGAATAAATGGATTCTTGACTGATGAGGAAAGAAAAGACAAGAACCAACCTAAAAATGAAGGGGGAGGGCCCTCAAAGGCTAATTGGTGGAAGGCAAGCTGAGATTTGTTTGAATTGTTCCCTCTAATCCAAAATCAGCTTCTAGAGCACTTTGCTTTCTATTGTAGCTTACCAAGAGGTTTGGGAAACATACACTACATTGTCCAGACTTTCTGATGAAGCAACCACAGTCCCGAACGGTTTCACTTCTGCCTTGGTCTCCAGATGTAGTCTGTTCACCCTCTCTTTGGCACCTGATCTCTCACCTCACATCCTGTTTACAGTCTTGTATATAGTGTACTTTATATTTGGCAATTACCCTCGCAGAGAGATCTTGGCCTGCCTTTCTGACCAATACTCAATTTCGGATATCACGTGGCAGGCATATTCTACAGGCCAGGCTCATGGGCTTCCTCTATACACCAGGCCTCACTTAATCACTTAGTCCTCCTAGCCTCACAATGGTATCAGAAATCTGCTCTTATTATTTCCACTTTACAGTTCACAAAAAGTAAGACCTAAAGGGAGAGAATAACTTGCAAAAGAAACCAAACCAAAGGCAGAGCTGAGATGGAAGGGATGCAAGTCTGACTCCAGAGCTCGAGTTGCTACCCTCATACTACTTTGCAGTTCTTCTAGGACTATGTTTTCTTACCTGTCTGTGTGCCCCAGAGGGCTTTGGTGGGGCTCCCACACAGTTCATCCTAAATCTCACAGACAGCGTGCAAACAAGGCAATCATAGTAACACCACGGTCACTGTGCTAAGTGCTGTTTATGTAAGTGTTCCCTCATTTAACCTGCTCAGACCCTAAGATGAAAGATAAGGTTAGCCCTATTTTACAGATAAGGAAATAGAGGCACAAAGAGGTAAAATAGGTGTCCAAGTTCACACAATTAGTAATGGGAGGACCTAGGATTTACACTTGGACACTCTTGACTCCACAACCCACATTCCTAGGCAAGAAGAGAATACACAGGGAGATTAAAAGCACAAAGGATTCTTCAGGCCTCATAAGATGATGCGACAATATATGGGTGAGGGTGAATGATTCAGGCTTTACTCATCCCAGATAGGAGATTACAACCAAGGATTTCTTAGTTAGTTATTGCTGCCTAAACAATCACAAAATTTCATGGCTTAAAATAATAATCATTTATTAGCTAACACTTCTGTGGGTCAACAATCTGGGCTGGACTTGGCTGAGAAATTCTGCTGGTTTTGCCTGGGCTCACTCATAGTGACAGTCAGCTATGGCAGCTTAGCAGGAGCTTTGATGGCCCAAGATGGTTTCTCTAGGGTCAAGGCCAGCTTCATGGGCATGCAACTTGTGCTGACTTTATTGTTCTGCTATTCCTGTCTTGAGATTCTCAATAATTATAGAATAAAGAGGCTACTGGGCCTTGCAAATTATGTCACCGGTCATGCTAGTGGTTCATGCTGGATGCCAGCTGGGCATCTTTTACCACATAGCCTCTCATTCTCAAAGAAGTCAGCCCACATTTTTTCACATGATGACAGAAGCTTGCCAAGAGGGTGACAGCAAAGCTTGCAAGGCTTCTTACTCTAGACTCACAATTCCCACCTCCTTACTTTTGCTGCATTTTACTGACCAAAGCAAGTCACAAAGCAAGCCCAGATATTAGGAGGTGGAGATCCAGAATCTACTTCTTGATAGGAAGAACAGAAAAGTCACAGTGCAAGGGGGCATATATAGTGGGGGGATGAGTTTGTGACCATTAATTGCAATCTATCACAGAGCAGGTACATGTTTAAACAAAAATAATTTTAGTCTTGGCCATATTGTGATTATGATCTCTCCTGCGGTCAGTCCAGGCAAAGGTGTCCTGGATAACTTTGGTACAGCTGACCCTTGAACAACATGGCGGTTAGGGGCACTGACCCCCATGCAGTCAAAAATCTGCACATAAATTTTGATTCTACAAAAATTGAACTACTAATAGCCTATTGTTGACTGGAAACCTTACTGATAACATAAACAGTCGATTAACACATTTTGTATGTTATACACATTGTATACTGTATTCTTACAATAAAGTAAGCTACAGAAAAGAAAATGTCAAGAAAATTATAAGGAAAATATATTTACAGTCATGTACTGTAAAAAAAAAAAAAGTCACATATAAGTGGACCTGTACATGTTGTTAAGGGTTAACTATAGTTGGATAATACAGATCTAGAACGTAAAAGGGAATCCTGGCGTGACATACAGGTTTGGGAGTTGTCAACATGTAGGTGATAGGTTTCTGAATAAGCAAATCAGAATCCCCAGAAAGATTGCATTAATTAAGGCAAAGGTAAACAAAGAAGTTCACTTGATCCTTCAGACACTCAAAATATCTGAGTGTACTCTTCTTCCCAAACCTCTTGACCTCTCTCTCTAAGAGAGACCATATGTGGGCCTATCCAGGCACCGGGCCACCAGGCACCCCACTTGATTCCCACTCTTAACCCAATATGCAGTGGTGAAGCAGGAATAGAATTAATTATAACAAAACTTCCATTTCAAAAAGGACAGAATGGGAACATGCAACAACCAGTAGTCCTTCATAGTCTTTTTTTGCAGACAGAAATTCCTGCCCTGGCCATGGAAGGAGTTCCCTGATTAACCCACCTGGATGCATTTGGTTATGCCCACAGTGCCCCCTGGGTTCAATATTCCAGGAGGTTCTCCCTTGCCTGTAATCCTCCAGGTTCAAAATTTCAGTGAATATTGGAGAGTATGCTTTCCTGGAGATGGCTTGAGGACACAATGATTGGCTTTTGCACATCAGATTTTGGGTTTCTTTGGCAATACAATTCCTCAAGATCTTAGGAGGCTTCCATGCTATTCATCTCCAATCTGTTACATGTGCCAGAAACTATACCCAAAGTTCTTTTCTGGACCGAGCTCTTAAACTTGCTTATTCTCTAGTTTCTATGCTTTATTTGTTCTTCTTTTCATTCTTTTAATGGTGGCTACTGTGAGGTAATCTTTAAAAAAATAAGTGAGGGTAACACCCTTAATCTGACCTTTGCTGCAAGGCTAGATTTCTTTGGCTAAGGGATCTTAACGGGTGGGCTTTAAGAAAGTCTCTGAAAAACAGTCTTCTCCTGTTTGACTATAGAAATAATTGGATTTTCCAACCTTGTGAGGCCCCAATTTTCTATATGCTCTATTTCCTTCCATCTCTCTTTGAAAACCCATCATTTCCTATGTGAGCTCATTTCTTTCTTGAAAAACCTTCCTAAACTAACCAAGGAACAACAGTTACACATTTGCATTCTGGTTCTTTCCAAATGCTTCCTCTAAAATGCAGCCATATGAGAAACATGGTCAGTCTTCCAAATTGAGTAAGATTTTTACCAAATGTTTTGCAATGGCACTACAAGAATCACCAGTTTTCCAGCTTGTAAGATCTGTTTCTTCACTGACAATTCTCTGACCATTTAGGTAATACTATATGTTTTAAGATTTTGTTAGAGGTCCCCCATTTCCAGGTATCAATTTTTGTATTAAAGGCTAAGTTGCTGTCACAGAAACCCCAGAAAGCAGTGAAAAATGAAAGTAAAGAAATGAAAAATGAAAATAATTTCTTCCCTTCTCACCTAATAGTCGGGCCTAGACTGAAAGGGCACTCTGTTCTGTGAGGTCATTCAGGACCCAGATTCCTTCTATCTTGTTGTTCCAATCTCTCCTAGGATGTCTTCCTCATCTTGATGGATGCAACTGGTCATAGACCCATCCATGGAGGAGACAGCAAACAATGCAAGGCAAGCCGCCTTCTTTCAAAACGGTAAGGACAAAGTTGTACTCTCCACTTCTAGTTATAGTCCATTGGCAAGAACGTCCCCACAAAACCATACTTACCTGTAAAAGAGGACAAGAAGGAGTCTCCAGCTAAGCGAACATGCACCAGAAAGAACAGATGTTATGGTGGCAGCCATTCATCTGCCACAGAAGAAAGGATTACCAAAGTTAAGAATCCTTAGAAATTCAAAGACCAAAATGTGGTAAGTAGGAATTTATTTCTTAGAAGGAAAGAGAACAGCAGTGTGAAAAAGAATAAAAGAAAGGGAAAATCCAGCTGGTGGCTACGCAAGTTTCCATTTTATTATTTCTAGTATCTTCCAAATATGTTTTTAAGTTTTTTTTTTTATTTTAAGGGAAGTAAATAAAAGAAAAACTAAAGAAGAATATCAAGATAGAACAATAGTGATGTGAGGAGAATCAGAAGAAAATATAGTAATGAAAGTCAATGGGAGGAAAAAAAAATGCAATTGCCTGAGAGAAGAGAAGAAAGGCTAGAAAAGGAAATGCTCTTCTGGACTCAAAAATCTAGAGGTTCCTGGTGAATCACTGTGGCAGAAGCTAGATTGCTGCGAAATACAGAATGAAAATGAACAAAGAAAAATGAGGCAGCAAACATGGACTTGTCTCTTTTAAAAACAGAGTTTTTGGCAAAAAAAAAAAAAAAAAAGAGAGAGAGAGAGAGATAAAATGGTAACTAGTTATGACTAGTTTCACTTACGTGTGGACTAAGATGAGAACCAGCCCCCAGGGACTAAGTTGGGGTATCGGGTTCTGGAGATGAGGGTGACCTCCAATTCCAGCTGCCCAGCATATACATAATGTGTGCCCTGAACAGCTGGAAAGCAAAGTGCTCTGCATCTTAGGCTGGTAAAGTTTTCCCCAAGTTCAGAACTACTCTTGGATACAATGGTTGAATCCCACAGTAATGGGGTCCTGGGGCCTCCAGAGACAGTGCCTCCATCTACTCCACTCTCAGTTGCCATGTCTGCATGAGATAGATGGCTTGTTCCCTGGACAATCAGGGATCTAAGCTCGCGTGGAAATGAAGGACCCAAAACATCTCAGCCACAGGTGGACTTTGGGCAAAACCCTTCCTCTTCAGAATATCAATTGTGGGGAGTGGAGGGGGGCAATAAATCAATAGATATGAATGAACCAGAGGAATAAGAATCAGCAATAGTAAAATATAAACATTAGGTACTTTCATTTGGCAGACCAAACTAAAAATAACTCACTTCTACCCCAAACTCCCATAAGAGACCCAGAATCAACAAATTCTACTTAAAGTTGCTGCTGTTTCTGCAAAGTGGAAGAGAAAGTAGCAATCTCTTGTTCTTATACTATAAGGCCAAAATTCTTTTAAAAAAAAAAAGAATATTTCATGAATAAAGGAGAAGAGTGTATTGTCTCTGAGGAAAAGAAGTGCTTCTTGTTGCAATGTGTGCTTACATTTCAGAAGACACAGAGATCACTTTGGTGGGAGACTAACCAACTATCGGAAGATTCACCTTCACCCTCAGTCATGAGACTTAAGCCCATTATTCTCTGGAGCCCCAAATGACTGAGTTAAAAAGAAAAAAAAAAGAATGCTCATTCTGATAAAGTCTGAGGTATTGGGATATGGAAAAAGAAACCAAGAAATAAAGCCTCCTTTGATGGAAAGTGGTTGAATATTTCTGAAGGATGAGAGAGACCGCCAGAATGAGAGACTTAGAAGAAAGAAATGTAAAAAAAAATGGAGAGGAAGCATCTGAAAATCCCTTTCTTGGGTGGTTTGTCAAGATTTTCAGAAAGTTATGGTGGTGGCTGCTAGGGAACACAGGCTAAGATAGGGCAAATCTGACATACCCCATTTATTTGAAAGTTTCATCAGAGAAAGGCTCTGTTTCTTTTTGTAGGAGCAAATCAGGTCTGCTCAAATTCAACCAAGCTCTTAGACACTCAGACACTCTTTGGGTCAGTACACCATAGAGGGATCCATTATGCATAGGACAGTGTCATTCTAGGGCAAGGCCTGTGTCAATCAATACCTATTTCTGTAGCATTGAGAGGGCCATGCTTCCTCCATATGCTGAGAAGAACCCTCCACATGCTAGGAGTCCACAGAATAGGCTGCCTGGCTACATGATGAGGATGACTGCCTCTCAAAAACTGAAATAAAACTGCTCTGTGCTCATCAGAAGGCTTCAGTTCCATGAAATAGCCCAATTGCATAGAAATAGACTGGGAGTGGAAAAACACTCTGGCAAAAGTGTAAAAGGTGTGGTTAAAGACTGGAGTGCCATTTTCATGTGGTTGGGCTGTGCCTGGCTGGTAGTTTCAAGGAGTTATGCTGAGCCAGACTGATTGAGGGAGGGTTTTATTGATTTTGCTTTTATTTTTTTAATGGGAGAGACTTGAGCTTTATAGGCTAAGGATAAAGACACAGCGAGTCAGTGGTTACATATTCAGGAAAGACAGGGCATAATTGATGGAGGACACTGACCATAAAAGGTTTTATTTAGTTTATAGCATTTGTTCAGAAAGGGAAATTTAAAGATTCTTTTAAATTTCCAAGTTAAGATGCAGTTATCCCACAGTTCCCTAGGTAAATACTAATTAAGTATTACAAAGTGGTAAGACTTTCTCAGGTTCATTTAAGTTGTCTTTTAACTTACTCCAAAACAAATACAACTAGCAAAGTCCCATCGGAGTACTAGTGTGGCGAAGGGAATCTTAAGTTTGGGAAACAGCTAAGTCATCTGAGATTTCTATCAAAAGCTGTTGTTGGTAAATTAACAAGCCTGTTTGTAACAAATTGAGAAGGGATTCCCAATGAAGAGGGTACCTAATGTTGAGGAAATATGAACAGGATATTAAATAAATCATGGAGACGCTGGGAACAAACAAGGTTAAAGGGCACAGCAAGAGCTATTTACCTGCTGTTGTAAAGTGTATTCACATATTATTTACACAACACTTCCAAGAGAAAATAACACTAACCTTTAAGAAGCACATCTGTATATTTCATTCTTCTTATCCCCTTCTTCTAACGTAACATGTTTTCTGCATTAAGTACCTTCCCTAGGTAACATCACCATATTCCTGAAGCCACTAGATGGCCACAGTATATCCACAGGAAATCAAATCAAAGCAGCAGCAGTGATGATTTAGCGTGGTAAAGCCTCAACTTCCTCACCTACAAAATAGGGATAATAACAGTGCTTAAGTTCATAGGAGGTAATGAGGGGTAGTTGGGAAAGTACATAAATGCCTACAAAATGGTAGCCTGCATGTTTTTATCATGCATGTGAATTTCACACGTTGACCATGTTTTCTCTTCATAGAAAGTTAAGGAATAATGTATAGTCAGATAAGAGAGAAGATATAAATTTGTGTGTTTCTAACAAGGACAAAGAGCACTGCCGCAGCAAAGAAAGAATTTGGGGGAGGGCGGTGCTGGGTGGCTCAGTCAGTTAAGCATCCGACTCTTGGTTTCAGCTTAGGTCATGATCTCATGGTGCATGAGTTCAAGACGGGACCTGAAATTTTTGGGCTCCCTCTCTCTGCCCCTCCCCCACTCATGCTCACACATGCACTCTCTCTTCCCTCTCTCAAATAGACATTGAAAAAAAGCATATGGCAATCAAGTTTCAGGGTCTGTAAATAAAGTTAAAAAAAAGAATTTGGGAAAGATATTGTAAAAAGGGCAGATGTACAATGAAGAAGACAAGACAGACTTGATAGACGTGCCAGGCAGAGGCTTTGCGGGGAAGGAGGGTTTGGATGAGAAGAAAACTAATTCGCAAGATTTCAAAGACAAACAGTGTTTAGTGCAGAAACAGAGTTGTTTCTGATTTTATTTATAGGTCTAAAACTGGAAATATGGTAACTGAAAGGAGCTATTACTGCTGTGGTTGTCATTAATAAACAGTATGACATGGTGTGATACCATGATTGTCTGGAAATGTATTTTTAAATGAGATTTTAATGTCTAGTTAAATTTGGAACTGATAAGGCATTTTGTGTGTATAGGGCTAGGGCAAGGAATTTATAAAGATATCTGGAAAGATGTATCTGAGATAAGTGAACATAAGGTAAGGCAATAAAATTAGTGTGTCTAGTAATTTCACTGCAAATTTATCTTTTTTTAAAAATTTTTTTTTAACGTTTATTTATTTTTGAGACAGAAAGAGACAGAGCATGAACGGGGGAGGGTCAGAGAGAGAGAGGGAGACACAGAATCTGAAACAGGCTCCAGGCTCTGAGCTGTCAGCACAGAGCCCGACGCGGGGCTCGAACTCACGGACCGTGAGATCATGACCTGAGCCGAAGTCGGCCGCTTAACCGACTAAGCCACCCAGGCGCCTCCACTGCAAATTTATCTTAAAAAGGCATGAATCAAGAGTGATTATACACAGAGAGACAGACAGACAGATATATATCTATTTAACCTGGTATCATTTTGGAATGCAGTTGGACAAAAATCTAGAAAACAGAGAAGCAACTCTTTACTAGAATATGAAAGAGCCACTGAAAAAAAATTTTTTTTGGTAGGCTCTATGCCCGACATGGATCTTGAACTCACAACTCCTAGATCAAGAGTTCAGTTTCACCAACTGAATCTGCCAAGTACCCCTGAAAAAGCCACATTTTAAAAATCCTTTGCCTGCTATTTAGTTCTAATTTTATAAAGGAAAAGTTAGTCATAGTAAATAGCATTATATTTCTATCTTCCTTCCTTTGGTATATATAGCACAACAGCTGGTGTAAATATATGATGAATACTTTTAATGATACTGTAGAAGGGAAGAGTGTGAGCCTTTTGGAATTCTGACTGCCAATTCCTGGCTGTGTGACCCAGAGCGAATGATCTCTCTATACCTTAATGTCTTCATTTGTAAAATGGTATCATTATAATGCCTACCTTGTAGGGTTATTGTGAGAATTAGTTAATTCATGCTCCAAGTGCCTGCATACAGTAAGCACACAATAAATGCCAATTACGTATTAACAATTGCCTTAGCCTTCAAGGGTTAGCATTCAAGGAATCCTAGCAAGTGGCTTTATCCAGGAAAGACTGCAATGTAAACATATATTAGCATATCTCACAAGGACTTGGCTATCATGCAGATCATTTGGGTTGTACGGGGACAATTTCTATCACCTATCCTACCCAACCTTGCAGAACATCTTTAATGGTAAGGCATACTACCATCAGTCCTGGTGTTCACAGTTCTGTCTGTGGCCCACACTAAGAACTCCCTTCCAGCTTTACCCTACCATGTCATGGGCAAACATAATGCTGACCAGAGCGGTCTTTCTGGCTCTTGCAGAAGAGCTTCAGTCTTCTTTATCCCGCACTTTACTACCCTCATTAGGATTGAAGATTGTTGAACTCTGGTGGGAAGGGGCCTACCTGCCAGGGTCCCTAGTGGCCCATACTCCAAGCAGTCCATGAAAGCATGGGTTGGGTGGCTTTTCTCTAGGAGGCCCTGTCAAGAGGTGTGCAGTTCACATAGTCAGGCTCATTGTTAAGTCACTGCTTGGGTATTAACTCTTACTGCCTTACCACTGTACCCCCAGCAAGTTGCACATACTAGGTACTAGTAGAACTGAACTGAAATGAATTGAGAGCCTGCCCTCATCCCTATTTACTTCAATGCCCAGAAGCCTTCCAGATTAACCATTATCATCCTGATTCTTACCTCCACGGTTATTTGTAAATTCCCCCAATCTGAACCAACTCGCATTCCTCACCACCCTTCAAACCCTTTCACCGAATTCTTTGAAACCTCCTAATCTGTAACCTGCAAACCCCTCCTACACCTTCAACTTCTTTCTGAATGACTTCTCCACTTCCTGGCAGAAGATGAAGACTTGCTCTCCCACATTTCTTCAATAGTCTCTCAAATAGAGGCCATTTGTTTCTCACACCTCCACAGAAGGCGGGGAAACTCAATTCACATCACTGCCTCCAAGCCACTGGTCTCCTTCCTTCAAAAGCTCTAGCTCCTCTGAAGTTCTTCTCATGCAGGTGTACTTCCCCAACAGGACAGAGATGGTACATTTGTATTAAGCTGAAGATGATTTAACAAAGGGACTATTTACAGAGGTGTGAATGAGGTAAAGAAAGCACGAGGAATAGTGCAGGGATTCAGGGCTGGTAACAGTGGAACTCTTACCACCCCTTGGCCTGAAGGAACAAGGAAAGGAAGATCTGGGGCCCAGAAGGAGAGAAGTGTGTAGAAGTCATGTTGAAGAGCAGAAATCTCCCATTCAGGGACACGGCCTCCCTGCATCAGATCTGCTGAGGCTCTCCATTGGCCAAACCCAACTAGAACCAGAGAGCAAGGAAAACTGTTGATTGAATCCATAGGTTTCAGCTCCCATGGCTCTGAGTGGGGTGGAGAAGCGTGAATCTTGAGGGACAAATGGAAGATAATCCAGCTTATACCCAAAGTTCTTTTTGGTTGCTCTCATCTTCCAAACTCTTACTTTTTGAAGACTTGAGCTCATTATCGTCCTCTCCACCCCTTAGTGACTTCAGCATCCATGTGTGTGGCCCCCCCCATATCTTTTTCATCCATTTTTATAGTCATACCCTAAAAACTACTACCAATAATAACACAACAGTGACTTCAAGCATCCCACTCTCTGACCACCACCACTTGTCTCTACAGTTCACTGGCTCTAGTTCTTTCATTGCAATTTTCAACCTTCTTTTGGCCTCCAACCCCCTGACCTTACAGTCTGCCACTATTACTCCACTCTTGTCCCTTTATTCTCCTGTCTTCACTTCCCACTACATGCAGAGAAAGTTCCATGGACCTCACCCCCTTGAGAAGAACCTTATCTCGCTAAAATATTCACCTGCCAAAAATCTAACTTTGGTTAAAGCCAACAATCTGCCTTTTCCAGTAGGGGGGAAAAGACATAAAATTAGGCTGACTGGTTTCTCTTTAAATTTGTTATCACAAGCTTCAAATGGACATTCCAATCTGCCCAGAAATCCTACGCTGATCCTAATGAATATGCCAATTACTTTTCAAGACAATTATTTCATATCTTCTTTCTCCTCAAGCCTCTCATACTCTGTACCCATCTCAACACCCTCATCTATTCACCACCAATTCTATAAACCTCTCAGTACCTGCATTATGTCCCTGCAGGATATGACAAGGGTCCCTCCTTCTATCAAAGCCCAACCACCTGCACTTGTGCTGTACATTCCAACACTTTTCATCTTTTGAAGAATTTTGTTCCTATTCTCATTCCCTTTCTCTCCTGCATCAACTTTCCTCCACTGGATCATTTTTTTTTAATCTTTATTTATTTTTGAGAGAGACAGAGATAGAGTGCAAGTGGGGGAGGAACAGAGAGAGAGGGAGACACAGAATCAGCAGCAGGCTCCAGGCTGTCAGTAAGAGCCCAACTCAGGGCTTGAACTCACGAACTGTGAGATCATGACCTGAGCCGAAGTTGGATGCTTAACCTACTGAGCCACCCAGGTGCCCCTCCACTGGATCATTTTAAAAAGCAAATGAGTATGTCCAGTAACTCCCATCTTAAAATATAAGTTTCCTCAATTCCAAATTCTCTTTCATTTCCCATCCAATTTATCCATTACCTTTCAAAGAAAAACTTGAAGTAATTGTCTACAGACATTGATTTTCTTCATCTTCCATTGACTCTTCTGCCCATTTCCAACTGCTTTCTATAACCACCATTTCATGGAAATGCTACTCCTGTTTAGATCCTCAGTGACTAGCTTGTTTTCAAGTCATTGTGTCCTACCTATGAACAGCATGTGACATAGCTGACTGCATTCCCATTCTTTTTTTTATAAAATTTTTAAAAATTTATTGATTTTTGAGAAACAGGGAGAGAGAGAAAACAAGTGGGGGAGGAACAGAGAGAGAAGGAGACACAGAATCCAAAGCAGGCTCCAGGCTCCAAGCTGTCAGCACAGAGCCCAAAGTGGGACTCAAACTCACAAACCGTGAGATCATGACCTGAGTGAAAGTCAGACGCTTAACCAACTGAGCCACCCAGGTGCCCCTGCATTCCCATTCTTGAATCATTTTCCTCTCTTGGTTTTTGTGGACACCACCCTTTCCTGATTTTCTCTATCTCCCTGGATTTCCCTTCCCTATCTTCCTTGCTGGCTAAATCTCCTTTATTAGACCTCAAAATGTTGATGACCCCATACTCTTCTCAATCCTGAGCTGTCCAATATAGTAGCACCTAGCCACATGTGTCTATTTAAAATTAAAATAATTTAAATGAAATAAAATTAAAATCCAGTTCCTCAATTGTACTAACCACATTTCAAGTGCTCAGTAGGTGCATGTAGATAGTGGACAACATGGACGTAAAACCTCTCCATGAAAGCAGAAAGTTCTATTGCACAGGTCTGACCTATACTCCCTCCCTAGGTGATCTCACTCATTCCCATGGCTTTCAGCACCATGTTTATGCTGAGTTCTAAATTTATACCTCTAGCTCTGACCCAAGCTTCAGATTTGTACATGAAACTACCTATTTGACATAACCACTTGGATGCCTAACAGGTTATTCAAAGTAACATCCAAACCAGAACACTTCATTTTCATCCTCTCCTCCCCTTTCTCTACCCACAAAAGCTTGTTTCTCTTCCTGTCTGTCTATTCTTAGCAAATGACACCATCCAACCAATTTTGAGGTGAAAACTCTAGAAGCCATCTTGATCCCCAATATCTAATCCATCAACAAGTCTTAATGACTCTATCCATAAAATATATCTCAAATCTATCCTCTTCTATTTCCGCTGTCATCTTTCTAATCTAAGTTTCTTGTCTGGGCTATTGTCCTGTCCTATTCATATGAGATCCTCTGTACCTAAATCTGGCACATAGCAGGTTCTGAGTATTCAGTATAATCCTACTGAATAGTGCAAAATAATCCTAACTTTTAAAATATTCATGAATTATAGATATTTGCCAAAGAAACTTAAGAAAATAGAGTTAAGAAGATAATAAAAATCACTTCCCACAGACTTTACTTAAAATTAGTTATGGCTCAAAATTATTATTCATTTCGTCAATTATTAATACATTTTTCGTGCTTTCACAGCATACAATTTACTTTCATCTATCTGTAATTTGCATTGTCAGTGCAACTTACCTGCCCAAGAGAAATTTTAGTTACTGCCTCTTGCCACTAAGCCTTGCCTTTCCTGATTAATCCAGGACAGCTCCTTGACCTTGTGATTATCTATACATTTTGCGCCTGTCACAGCCCAATAGACATTGATTTTGCTCAGGAGTTCCCAACTTTGTTCCTGTCCCTGCCTGCCACCTAGCTCCTCTCTGCATTCCTCAGCTTTCTTGTCAGGAACACTGAACAGTTTGACCCTAGCCTTAATTCAGAATAACTCAACCAATAACTCTAAACAATGTCTGCTACTCTACCTCCATTCGCTCCATTTATTGGCAGCCCCTAAATGCTTGATCATCTCCATTCATTCCAGCTGCATGCCAATGTGGTCAAGCTGATATTTCCTACAGATACAGGTAACTACACAAGTGAGGAGATGGGGTAAAGGAGAATGCACGGGTGTCTTCTGAGACCTGCAGTCTAGTAATTATTAATATGCTTGACATCTACGTTGCCTGTGTCGGGTTACAAAGCTGTCTGGGACACAACAGTCTCACAGCAATCCAAACACTATTATTTGCCTAACCAACAATCATCTCTCCTCTACCCTCTTCCAACTTCTTCTCTCCAAGAGAATGACCATTGTGTTCAGTACCCACCCTCCATCAAATAGACAGATACAACAGGTAACTGTACGCCATCCTCCACCCGACCCCAGCCAGCTCTGAGGTGTCATTCCTTTTATGAATAATCAAGTGATATAAACACGGCCAGACAGAGTGAAAGAAAGTCTGCTGTGAGGGGTTCCAGAAAAGGTTTCCTCACCCTTAAAAAAGAGACCCAATGACAAGATAACCTCTTTTTTTTTGGCTCCAGAGATTTCCCCATCTGGATGTAATTTCTAAGACCTTAACATCTTAAGTATGAGGGGAGAGTCTTAGGTTGAAACGCTTGTTGGGAATAGTAGAGTGGGCAGATGAAAGAAAACTATGTCCTTTGTAATATACTTAAGTTGTTTTTTATACCGTGCCAGAGGCCCTACCTCTGGACTTTGAACTATGTATTTATAAGCCCAAGGGATTCTGAATTCATCAAAATTTGATGCACTGAATTCTAAGCCCACAATTATTACTAGCTGAGAAATCTTAGGCAAACTATTTAACTTTTTTTTAATGTTTATTTATTAATTTACTTTGAGAGAGAGAAAGCACGAGTTGGGGAGGGGAAGAGAGAGAGGGAGAGAGAGAATCCCAAGAGCACAGAGCCTAACGCAGGTCTCAATCTCAGAAATCATGAGATCATGACCTGAGCCGAAATCAAAAGCAAGACACTTGGCCGACTGAGCCACCCACGTGCCCCAAACTATTTGTTATAGAATGCGCATCTTTATCTGTAAAGAGGGAAATAATAATCACTTTTTGGTCTTATTGTAAGGATGTAGGGTTAAGACGATTTGATGGAAGACTGAATATTCCGTGCTGTGAGGTCCATTAGCCAGAAAATGATGCTTTCACATACCTAAATGTTTTCCACACTTGCCTAAGGGAAATTGACACACTGGTTAAATAACCTGATCCCAGGCCTCTCTTAAAAGACTGCATTTTAGAAGACACATTCTAGGGGCACCTGAGCGGCTCATTTGGTTGAGTGTCTGACTTCAGCTCAGATCATGATCTCATGGTTGACGAGTTCAAGCCCCACATGAGGCTCTGTGCTGAGAGTTCAGAGCCTGGAGCCTGCTTCAGATTCTGTGTCTCCCTCTCTCTCTGCCCCTTCTCTGCTCATGCTCCATCTCCCTCTGTCTCAAAAATAACTAAACATTAAAAGACACATTTTAGGGGTGCCTGAGTGGCTCAGTTGGTTATGCATCTGACTCTTGATTTTGCCTCATGTTATGATCTCATGGTTCCTATGATCGAGTGCCGACAGCACGGAGGCTGCTAAGGATTCTCTCTCTCTGCCCTTCCCCCATTTGCTCATTTGCTCTCGCTCTCAAAATAAGTAAATAAACATTTTTAAAAAATTTTTTAAAAGGGAAGACACATGCTAGGCTCTAGGCAAATGTGATAATCGAGCAAGTCTGAGCTTAGCAAAGGAATACACAATGTAACACTCCTATGAAGCAGGAGTTAGGATTTCTGGTTTCTAAACCTAGATTTGCCACTATTTCACTTGAGCAGTCTGTTTCATCTTTCAGGACCTGTTTATCTGTACACTTGTCCTATCTAACCTATAGGTCTGTACTGGACTGAAGGCAAATTACACTTGGGGTGAAGGGACTTCTGTAATCTCCGTATTTTTATATTGCTGCCATGTGGATTAAATAGACAACAAAAATGAGCAAAATTGGAGCTGGGGGAGGTTTTGGCTTTGTAGTAACTGAATACTAATTGTAGGACGCTGCCTTCTCTATCCTGCTACCTTGAGCCACTGAGCTTCCACTCCTCTCAGGACCATGGCATAACTGGAGGTGATCACCCTCTGCCACTCTGATCACACTGAGATCTGAGAAAATGCCTAGAAAAAGTTAAATACACGAGTGTTCGGAAAGAGATTCAGATGAGGGCCCTCAATTCAACTTTTTGTACCAAGGTACCTTTTATAGGCAAGCACAGTAATGTCTGCATGTGCAACAGAAACATTTTCCTTGGCAGAGGGAGAGAGAGAGAGAGAGAGCAAGGAAGACAAAAAAAAAAAAAAAGAGGAAGAAGGAAAGGGGAGAGGAGAGAAAAGAGAAGAAAAAAAGGCTGTATGTGCTATTGGCCTCAGGTGGAATTCACAGTTAGTGGCGCTGGAACACCTCCTAACTTGGGAGCTCTGGGGCCTTTAGGGCGCACAGGCGGCCTGACTTCGTCACGGGGGGAAATCACACTTTTGCGCTTTACTTGCCGAATTTCACTTTGTGCTTGGACGGCAGCAGCGCAGAATCCGGGAGGCAAGCCATCAAAGTCCTCGGGGCTGGGGCTTCCGCGTCTCGCCCCGAACTCCTCCCAGCGTAGACAAGCCCCGCCCATCAAGAGGGTCGCCACGCCCCGGTTGAGTCTCCACAGCGCCCGTACTTGTTGAACTTTGACCTTGTCTCAGAGGCCGCACGGGTGGGGGCTGTACGCATGTGTCGTAGCTACGCATGGTTAGCGTCCTTATTCTAGCCGCGGCGGGAGCTGCGGTGGCCGTGCTTCTTCTGGCCCTGCGGCTGTGGGTAGTGCTCCATTCTCGGGTCCTTGTGCCCCGTCAGTCTCTCAGTCTCTTGGTGGTGGCTGGGTCCGGTAAGTAGTGGGGCGTGGGTCGGTGACTACAAACCCCAGAGTGCACCGCGACGCTCTTCTCTGGTCTCCTTAGCACTTTTGGAGCATTGCATGCTGCAGTTTGTAGTTTCCCTGCGTTACCGGAACCGGTCAGCCCAGCTAGGGCGAAATGCTGGTTTGCTGACGCGGCCCAGGCATCTTTTAAAGACAAATGAGTAACTTACGCTTGTCTATAATTGAGCTTCCCTGTAGCGTATATTTTTCTAACAAATTATTATATTACTATATTATGTATATTGAACGGAGGGGACGCAGCAGCTTTATGATGCCAGCTTGCAATTTTCCTGAGTAGTAAAAGCTGTTTTGCGTTGTTAATCTAGGCATGTTGTGTTTAGTTTAGAAATCACGAACACCGCATGATAAATGAAGCAAAGTGAATTGCCACATTTATAAATACACAAAATCCATGAGGATAGAAACAACTATCTCCTGACCATAGAACAATACACGTTTCAGAATATTGTGTCACAGTATGAACAACAAGCTATCCTATCGGGTAATACAGTCAAAACAGAGATTACCAGCTCTGTAGGCGCTTACAATTTGATGGTCTAGTTCTGACAGAGACACATATATTGTGTATATTTAGAAATGCTAGGAGATTGCATCCAGATACAATAATAATTTTAGTATGAGCAAATGTTGTAAACTTATGTTCAAGTATAATTCATTACTTTATTCACTTAATCATGTGGAGATTTAGGAGAGACCAGGCATTATGCTAAACTCTGGAAATAACAGAACTAATACTACTACTTACAGTGGAGTAGTGACTGTGTCCCAAGCAGTGTGAAAGGTGCAAGGGTACGGCAGTGAAGGGAATGGAGATTAGATAAAACTAAAACAAAAAAACAAAAAAGGTAATTGCTGTAATCTGGGACGTACAGACTGCTATGGAAGTCTTCAGGAAGGGCACCGCTTTATCTGAATGTGAGACCGGAAAATTCTGGGAAGAAGTGCTGTCTAAACTGAGACTTGAAAGATGACCAGGAAAGGGGAGCTGGGGCTTTGAGAACTGGAAGGGTGTCAAAAGAAGTTGATAGCACTTGCAAGGGCTGGCGGTGGGAGGGCACTGTTGCTTTGAGTTCAACGTGGAGAGGTAAACGAGGCACAGATCCTTAAGAGCATTGTAAACCATGCTCTATAAAGCTATTGGCACTACTCCACTGCTTCCTTCCATGTAGGGGTTAGGAACACAGGTTCTAGATTGACATAATCCTGGGGTGGAGTCACATCTTTGCCACTTACTGACTTGGTGATCTTGGGCAAATTATTTAACCTCACTGAGCCTTCTGTTTCCACCTTAAAAAATATGGGATGAGAAGAGGTGAAGAGAGGTTAAGTATGGAAGTATTAAAAGGGTTTAGCAAAGTGTTTGGCATATAATAAGCATTTAAAAAAAAAATTTAGAGAGAGAGAGAGCAAGTGTGCATGTCAGGGCAGGGCAGAGGGAGAAAGAGAATCTCAAGCAGCCTCCATGCTCAGCGCAGGGCCCGAGTCAGAGCTCAATCTCAGGACTGTGAGATCATGACCTGAGCCCAAATCAAGAGTCAGATGCTTAACCGACTGAGCCACCTAGGCACCCCATTTAGTAAATGGTGACTTTCGTTAATCCTGGTAGCAAAGGATCTTTTAAAACACTTTTGAGTGGAGAGTGACCCAATTAAATCTAAGCTTTTACATAGATCATTCAGCCTGCATTGTCAAGGGAATGTTTTGACAAAGATTGAAGTAGGGAGACAAGTAAGAACATTTTGAATAATTCAGATGACAAATGATGACAGCCTAACTAGGGTGATGGGTTTGGGGATGGAGAGAAGTATATGCATTTAAATAAGATTTAGGAGATAAAAAAAATCACAGATCTTGTGGTTTGAAAGTAGGAAGTAAGGAAAGGAAAGGTTCAGGAATGATGTCCAGGTGTCTGTCTTGAACAAATGGATGAATGGATGTTACAGCCATTCATTTGACAGTATTAGATTTGGTGGACTGAGAACCAAAATTAAGACTGATAATTACTCTGGCAAATGGTCCTTGTCATTCAAACCATTCAGGGTAGGGAGAGGTCAAGGCCCTCAAAGAATCATCCAAGTCAAAGAAAGACTTATATTCAGATGAACAGTTTAACACTACATGCCCAAAATGTTGGAGGAGGGGGAAGGCATTTTCAGTGTTTACCTTGACTACCAAAAAAGTAGTCTTTAGATACCATAAAACGATATTAATCAACCACTTACATTCAAAGAACATCAATCGAAATTACTACTTTTCCTTGAAACAACATATGATCTCCAAATTTTAGATTTAATATCAAATGCTCATCTACCCATTCATTCGATAATAGGAGTGCCTACTGTTTTCTAAGCACTGGAGATACAGTAGTAATAAAATGAACAGAAGTCCCTGCCGTCATGTCATGGTTGAGCAAGGGTAGGGGGAGACAAAAACAAAAGAAATAAATAGATTTCATATTAAATTATATGGTGATAAATACTAGGGGGGAGGGAGGGGGATTGCATTTTAGAATTGTAAGGGAAAGCCTCCTTGGGGGAATGATAGGATGTCCAACAGCAGGGAGGCAACAGTGGCTGGAGTAGACTTAAAACTGGGTAGAAGCAGATGAGGCCCATAAGGTAACAAATTAAGGGGTTAGATTACAAGATGACTTTTATTCCATGTGAGAAGGGAAGCCACAGGAGGGTTTTGAGCAGAGGTAAATCATTTGATCAACTCTTTCTAATAGGGTCACAGTGGATGCTGTGTTGAGAATAGATGGACGTAGACACTTGAATAGACAAATGGAGCTGGGGGAGCAGACCAGGAAGCTATGGTCATAATCAATGTGAGTAATATGGCTTGGAGCTGGGTAGGAGCAAAGGAGATGGAGAGAAGAGATTGGATTCTGGGTGTATTTTTTTAAATACAATTTATTGTCAAATTGGCTGACATACAACACCCAGTGCTCATCCCAACGAGTGCCCTCCTCAATGCCCGTCACTCATTTTCCCCTCTCTCCCACCCCCGTGTCCACCCTCAGTTTGTTCTCTGTATTTCAGAGTCTCTTGTGGTTTGCCTCCCTCCCTCTCTGTAACTATTTTCTCCCCTTCCCTTCCCCCATGGCTTTCTGTTAAGTTTCTTAAGATCCACATATGAGTGAAAACATATGATACCTGTCCTTCTCTGACTTATTTCACTCAGCATAATACCTTCTAGTGTCATCCACATTGCTGCAAATGGCCAGATTTCATTCTTTCTCATCGCCAGGTAGTATTCCATTATATATATAAACCACATCTTCTTTATCCATTCGTCAATTGATGGACATTTGGGCTCTTTCCATAATTTGGCTATTGTTGAAAGTGCTGCTATAAACATTGGAGTACATGTGCCCCTATGCATCAGCACTCCTGTACCCTTTGGGTAAATTCCTAGTAGTGCTATTGCTGGGTCACAGGGTAGATCTATTTTTAATTTTTTTGAGGAACCTCCACACTGTTTTCCAGAGTGGCTTCACCAGTTTGCATTCCCACCAACACTGCAAGGGGGTTCCCGTTTCTCCACATCCTTGCCAGCATCTGTAGTTTCCTGATTTGTTCATTTTAGCCATTCTGACCAGTGTGAGGTGGTATCTCAGTGTGGCTTTGATTTTTATTTCCCTGATGATGAGTGACATTGAGCATTATGTAAGGTAGAACTGAGAAGATTTTGTTCCCAAAGAATATATCTTAATAAAAGAGTAAAATGGAAGACAAGACCCATCATTGTAACGACTTCAGTTGGTGGCAAGGTTAAATCTTCAAAGAATGTATTCAGTAAGTGTTTCCTTTTAAGAAAAGAAAAGACTGTTAAAGCAGGTATAATGAAGTTTTAATTGCAGTGGAAAATGTGGAAATTATCCTTTTCATCCTTAATTGGTCCAGCTGTGAAAGCAAGTACCTACTTTGCAAACCACCACACTTTCTCAAGGCTAAAAACAAAAATACAAAAATGAGCATAAATCAGATGTGTAAATTACATGCCCCAGACACAAAGATGGGTGACAAGTTACAAAGCTAAAGTATGATTCTAATTCCTGAAACTCACACATAATCTATGCCAATTTTATTTCTACATCTAGTCCCTTCTGCAATGTAGAGAGTAATCCTTCCCTTTCTACTATAATAAAATATGTGTATGGGGAGAAACCACATGCTTAATTTGTTCTATATGTTCACTGTTTCACTATCGAAAGAACTTTCTTGCAACAGTAGCAGTGGAGGAGAGTTTAGTAGGTGGGGGGAACAGTGTGACCAGAGACAAGGAGGAGATAACAAGATGAATAGAGAGAATGTTAAAGACATCAACCTGGCTAAGGCTGAGAGATTGTGACATGAAACTAAATGGGTATGATAGGGCTCGTTGAGAAGGAGTTTGATTGCTTTGCTTAAAAATGCTGCATAGTTAATGCGATAGATTGATGTGCTTTTGTGTTTTTTTTTCCATGAAGGAAACCTCAATGTACACAGTCGATTTTTGAATTCATGGTTTTGAAATTAAAACATTAAAATGTTGGAGATTGTACAGTTTCAAACTTTGAACCATTGTTTGGTGAAACTGGTAAATATTTGATGGCCTGCAGTGTGCTGAGACTTCTCTTAGGAGCTGGGGTTACAGTGATGAACAAAAGTCTTCCTTAGGAATCCCCGAGCCCTGCGGGTCAGTGCTCATGCCCCCCTGACATTACTTCGCAGCCCAGAAACCTTCAGTGACAGTTTTTCCATTTTTCAACCTACTTTCCTGATCTGCTTTCACTCTCGTCCTTCTTCCCAGTATTTCCCCCATTCCTTGAGCCCACATCTCAGATTTTGCCATCTCATGTCCTAATAATCCCACCCAGTGGCCTCCCTACTGCTCTGTGTCCATTAGCTTCGGCTTCAGCTTTATCAGGGATCTCCCCTACTCTTACAAGGTTGTTTTCATAACCATTTGCTTGCCTCCCCTCTGCCCTCATTTAAATTTTTCATGCTGTCTTGCATCACTCTTTACATGTCTGTGTGCATTCTTTCCCCTCGTACCAGGCTTCTTGGTAACAGGAGTTGTGACTTCTACTTCTTTGTGCCTCCTTAGCACCTACTGCTAGTGCCAATTTTATTGTTTTACTTTTATTATCCTCTTCCCCCATATAAAAATAGTATTTATACAAGGGCATCGATTATTGTTTCCAGATGTTGCTTTTGTCTTTTGAGGGATACATAAAACATACCATTAGTATAGCAGAGCCAAATGGATATGTCCGTTGGGCATTTCTTTTTTCTTTTCAATGTTTATTTCAATTCCAGTTAGTTAACACAGCGTAATATCAGTTTCAGGTGTAAAGTACAATGTACATTCAACACTTCCAGTGCTCATCCAGTGCTCATCACAAGTACACTGCTTAATCCCCATCACCTATTTAATTCATCCCCCCACCTGCCTCCCCTCTAATAACCACATTGTGGCATTTTTATTTTTTTAAAATTTTTTTAAAATTTATTTTTGAAAGAGAGGAGACACAGAGAGACAGAGTGCAAGTAGGGGAGGGGTAGAGAGAGGGGGAGACTCAGAATCTGAAGTAGGCTCCAGGCTCTGAGCTGTCAACACAGAGCCCGATGCGGGGCTGGAACCCATGAACGGGGAGATCATGACCTGAGCCAAAGTCGGACGCTTAACTAACTGAGCCACCCAGGTGCCCCCACATTGTGGGATTTTTAATCTTAGGCCTTTCAATATTTTTTCCAGGTGGGCACACCACTGAGATCCTGAGGCTGCTTGAGCACCTGTCCAATGCTTACTCTCCCAGACATTATATCATTGCTGATACTGATGAAATGAGTGCCCACAAAATAAATTCTTTTGAACGAAATCGAGCTGATAGAGACCCCAGTACCATGGTAAGTGATCATTTCTATTTCTAAGAAAGTTAAAAGTCATATATTGAGTTTAATTATCTCTGGAAACAATCTTGTGGCACCTCAGTACCCTGCCCTTACAGGGCAGTCAAATGTTTATTGCTGATGAAATGTATTTCCTCTACTACCAAAAGATAAGACTTCCTTTAAAGTGTATCTTCGAGTGGTAGCTTAATTTGTTATATTCTTTTTTATTCTTGTAAAGGAAGGAAATTATTTTTCAGTTAAGTCCAACTGTGAAAATTGTTTTATTTAAACTTACATAAGACATCCAGTTGATGTGCTTATTGGCTCTTCACTAAAAGTTCTTTATCAAGGTCCTACATTTCTCGATGATTTATCTATGACAACTTCTTTGTCTTCAAATTGTCTTTGTATCTGCCTTTATAATTACTTCTGTACCTCTGGCTGCTCGCTTTAGCATTTTAGTGAGAATTTGGGGTAAAAGAACCCAAGTGAAACTGTGCTTTATCATGAAGGGAACCGGAGCTAGTGCTTGTGTAGATTGTCTCCATCCATCCCTCCTCTGGTGCCTTCCCAGCCATGGGGTGGCAGCAGGTGGGTCAGGAGTGGAAGCTGACCCCACTCAGGCCCCTCAAAGTGTTTCACTGGGCATTTTGGACTTGGGGACCCAGAAAATGGAGACAGTCTTTCTTTGGGGGCAAACTCTGTGAAAGCTAAGACTTGGGAGCTGCTGGCAGTCATGTTTTCATGTGGTGGGTAAAGACAGACTACAGTTGGAGAAAAGAAGGAAATTAATGCACAGGAAGAATAAAATAAGAAACCAGATGGTGAGTCCTGCCTTTAGTAACTCCAGACGCCCAGCTGCATCTGCATGGGAAAATCAGGATCCACTAATATCACCCCTCTGTCACTCCCTCTCAATTCCCTCTCTCACCTCCCCACCCCATTCCACTCCATTCCCAGGCCTTTTAAACTCCAGTTGAGTTTTAGTCACTTGTAAACATGATCCCTAACTAAAACACTATGGAAATGTGTTCTTGGAGAGTCCATGTCAAACAACATTAGAATCTGCCTGCTGTGAATTGAGCCATAACAAAATGTATGGTATGTTTTTTCTATGTGGGAGATGAGCCAAATGCTTCATTTCTGTTTTAGGCATCAATGCTGTATTTGTTTCTTGTGGTCTGCTATAACAGAGTACCACATTCTGAGTGTTCAGGCTACAAGTCTGCAGTCAAGGAGTCTGCTGGGCCGTGTTCTCTCTGAAGGGGAGAGAATCTTCCTCACTTCTCATGGTTGCCAGCAGTCCTTGGTGTTCCTTGGCTTGTAGCAGCATCATTTTAATCTCTGCCTCCATTGTCACAGGGCCATTTCTGTGTCTCTGTCTTCACATTCCCTTCTCATAAAGACACCAGTCATTGGATGTATGGCCCACCCTAATTCGCTATGACCTCATCTTAACTTGATCCATCTACAAGACCTGTTTCCAAATAAGGTCACGTTGACAGATCCCAGCTGGACAGGAATTTGAGGGGAGACACTACTCATCCCTGTGTGCTAGTTATTGGCCCTCTTAATAATGTGTGGGACAGATAACGATATCCTTATTTCACAAATGAGAAAATTGAGACCGAGAAGTATAAGTAAGGTCCTGCCTAATACGTGTCGCTTACTTAAACGTGTCTTCTCTGAAACTTTTTCTTTATAGGCCTCTTTTGTGTACTCTTTTCCAACCCAAAAAACTAAGTTAGAAAAGAATGCTTCAGGGTTTATTCGCAGCATCAGAGACTTAAAAATGTCATTGAATCATAGTGTATGTTAGAATTGGTAGAGAATTTGGAGAATATGATGGTGATTTTTTGCACAAGAGGAATATAGTATTATATTACAGCAGTGATAAAGTTTACTTAAAAATATAAAATTTAAAAAATTACAAATTCTTGTTTTCAACATAAGGAACAGGTAGCTTTTTACTCAATTATTAGCGTATATATTATTTTCTTCTTTCTAAAGTTGCATCCAATCGGAGGCTCCAGTTTTAATTGAGTATATATACTGAATATTTCCCTCCAGGTCCATCAGCATATGGATTGTTTATTTGCTGAATTTCATGGTTTAATGAAACATTTGGAACGTTGTTGTAGACACTTTAGAGCCCAATAAGTTGGGTGTCACTCACTTTATTTTATTTATTTTTTAATTTAAGTCTAGTTGGCACACAGTGTTAACGTTAGTTTCAGGTGTAAACATAGTGATTTGATAACTCTACATGTTATGCTGTGCTCACCACAAGTATAGCTACCATCTGTCACCATGCAAAACTGTCACAGTACCACTGACTCTATTCCCTATGCTGCGCCTTTCATCCCTGTGACTTACTCATTCCATAACTGGAAGCCTGTACTTCCCATTCTCCTTCATGCATTTTGCCCATTCCCTCGCCCTTTCACCTCTGGCAGCCACCAGTTTGTTCTCTGTTTATATGGGTCTGTTTCTGCTTTGTTTCTTTTGCTTTTTAGATTCCATTCTAAGTGAAATCGTATGGCACTTGTCTTTCTCTGTCTGACTTATTTTACTTAACATAATATCATCTAGGTCCAAACAAGATTTGATTCACCTTAATACAAAAGCCAAAGATTTTGAATTTTTAAAGTGCCGTTATTTTTTCTTACTATCAAAGTGGTACCACCACTGTAGGACTAAGCATTTCTGTTAGACTACTTCCTTCCATCAGTTAATTTACTGCTGGGGCAATGCAAGTCTCCTTAGAAAAGAAATACTGTCTCATTCCTAAAAGGTTTTATACTTATGAATCTGAAGCTGGGAAGAGTTTCTGCAAAAATGCAGAGGAGAGCCACTGCGGGTGATAGCATGAACATGCCTGTTGTCCTTTCTGCTGGCCACCCCATGTGCCACACTTAGAGGAGAGGGCAGGTGGAGAGACACCTTCCCACCAAGACTTGATAAGGGGAGGAATCCACTTCCTCTTCTCTTGTTTTCACTACAGATTACGGGGGGGATGTACCTGCAACCCCCACCTCCCCCACAGACAGCTATCCATTGTGTATCTTCCATGGGGCTCACAAGACTGGGAAGAGGGAGTCTTGGTGAAAAAATCAGTAGTGATCAATACATTTGCTGGCAGAGCCCTTATTAGCCAAGAATATTGAACAGTCTAGATCTGCACTGTCTAGTACAGTAGTTGTGAGTACTGGCTCAGTACCATTTACTGAATGCTCCTTTTTTCACTAATGTGCAGTGCTACCCCTGTTATATCAAGTTTCTGCGTATGTATAGATCTGTGTATGAGTTTTCTTCTTTGTTAACAGGTTTGTCTGCTGCTAATATCAAGCTCCCATAGTCTTACTCTTCAGGAGTATTTTAGGGGTTCTTTCTTTTTCACATGGGTTTTTGAGTTAGCTTTGGCAAGTTCACAAAGAAACATACTAAAAGTTTTGTATGAATTGAATTGAATCCATGCATCAGTTTGAAGAGAACTTAAATCTACGTGATGGTATCTTCCTGTCCCAGGACATCATCCATCTCTCCATTATTTAGGTTTCCTTTAATGCTTTTCAGTAACGTTTTTAATTTTCGTCACAAGAGTTTTGCATATTTTTTGTTGTTTTTATTTCTACGTACCTTGTATTGTCTCATTATCATTGTAAGTGATATACCTTTTAATGATCTTTCCTGTGTTTCAGTATATAGAAATATAATTGATTGGAGTATAGTGATCTTGTAAGAACCACCTTGCTACACTCTAATTAATTCCAATAATTTGTACACTTTTATGTTATCAAGATATCATATTATGTTATGTACACTTTTATGTTATCAAAATAATATCATCTGCAAATAGTAACAATTGTGATTCTTTCTAATCTTTACACCTTTTCTTTCTTTTTCTCATTTTGTTGTCAGACTCTCCAGAACAATAACTAATAGAAGCAATGTACTGGTCATCCTTATATTCTTTCTGATTTTAAAATTTTTTCAAGAGTTTAATTTTAAATCATATTTAGTTGATTTTTATCAAATGTCTTTTCTTCGTCTCAGATAATCATATTGTTTTTCCCATTTTATCTGTTTTCATGGGCAGTTACATGGTATAAACTATTGTGGTATTCTTGGAATAAACCCAGTTTGTTCATAGCGAGTTATATTTTAACACATTGCTGGATTTTGTTTACAAATATATTTGTAGGGTTTTTTCATTAATGTTCATGAATAGGATTCCCCTGTACTTGTCCTTTCTTGTGCTGTTCCTAAGTATCAAGGTTAAACTAATCTCATTATGTGAGTATACAGCTTTTTGTTCTGTGGAGAAATTTGGGTAAATATCAGTTGCTCTTTCTTTTTTTTTTTTTTTTTTTTTGAACAGAGTCAATCTTTTATATATTTGCTTATTTTAAGTGAGCAAAGATCTTTTTTTTTTTTAATGTTTTTATTTATTTTTGAGACAGAGACAGAGCATGAGCGGGGAAGGGGCAGAGAGAGAGGGAGACACAGAATCTGAAGCAGGCTCCAGGCTCTGAGCTGTCAGCACAGAGCCCGACGCTGGGCTCGAACTCACAGACTGTAAGATTGTGACCTGAGCTGAAGTCGGACGCTTAACCAACTGAGCCACCCAGGCACCCCGAGCAAAGATCTTTATAGCATTGAACAAAAAAGAAATTCAGTTCTTTACTAGAATGGCACTACAAACTCATTTTTGCATCATAATAATCAAAGCGCAGTTGCTTTTTAAATTTTGTAGAACTTGTCTATAAAAATACCTAGCCCTGATGTGTTCTTTTTGTTGTAGTTATAGACTCTTCAGACTTTCTGTTTGTTCTTAAGACAATGTTGCTAAGATATTTTTCTAGGAATATGTCCATTTTTTATGAGTTTACAAATGTGTTAACATAATTATTTTCATAATATTCTCCTGCCACTTTTGTAATCTGTGCTACAGTGTTCACATGGTATATCTTTATCCATCTCTTTATTTTTACTTTTTGATATGTTGTGTTTTAGGTGTGTCTTTTATAAAAGACATATAACACTTTTTAAAAGTAAAAGACAATGATTTTTGGTTTTGAAGTAGCTTGTTTGGTACCTGTACATTTATTGTGATTATTAATGTATTAAATTTATTTCTACTATTTTATTTGATTCTTTCTACTTACCGAAAGATTTTTGACTCTTTTCATCCTCCCTTCCTATCTTCTGTTTGCATTAATTAGCTTTCTTTATATTCCCTTTTTTCCTTCCCCTAGAATGGAAATTATTCTATTCTCCCAAGACATTATTCTTAAATGTCTACATGGATACCTAACTCAAAGTCAAAAACTTAATATCTCCATCCTCCTCCTGAAAAACAAGGCTTTTAGAATTAAAACAAATTTTTTTTAATGTTTATTTTTGAGAGAGAGAGAGAGAGAGACAGAGTGTGAGCGGGGGAGTTGCAGAGAGAGAGAGAGGGAGACACAGAATCCAAAGCAGGCCCCAGGCTCTGAGCTGTCAGTACATAGCCTGACGTGGGTCTCGAACTCACAGATAGCAAGATCATGACCTGAGCCGAAATCAGACGCTTAACTGACTGAGGCGCCCCTAGAATGTTTTAAGTGTGAGCACCCCTTCCCATCTTACATACTATTGTTTGGTGTTTTGGTTCTACCTTGTTTTTATACCGCCCAAATTACTTATTACTATTATTTTATACAGTCAGTGCTTATTTAGATTTATATAGCATTTTCTTTGCTTATTCTTTCTACGCCTTCCTTTTGGATCAAATGTCTTTTTTCCAGAGTATGTCTTTTATTAGTTCTTTCAATGGAAGTTCTGTTAAGTGATTTATTCTTTCCGTGTTTTTTGTTTTCCTGAGAATATGTTTTGGTTTTGATCTTCCTTTGATTGCATACTGCATTTGGAATTCTAGGTTTAATTTTTTTCCTTCATAAATATATATTTAGCATTCATTCATTTAACAGATTCTTATTGAACACCTACTGCGTGCTAGTGATATAGTAGTAAATAAAACATGCAAGAATCTCTGCCCTCATGGTGGCTGCATTCCAATGGGGAAACAATAAACAAGATAATCAAGTAAAATTTGTAATGTGTTAGTGATAAATGCTAAGGAGAAAAATAAAGCAAGGCAAAGAAATAGGGAATATTGGGGGGTTAAAGGGAGGTTGCAATTTTAGGTTAGAGTGGCCATGAAAGGTGGCATTTGAACAAAGACCTGAGGGAGGTGAAGTATAAAGCCATCTGGGGAAAGAGAATTCTTGGAGAAAACAATAACTGCAAAGAAGATCTTGAGGTGGGGTTATGCCTGGCATGTTCTTGAAATAACGAAGAGGTCAAATTGGCCAAAGCAAAGTAAGTGAGGAAGAGCTGAACAGATTATGAGCCCATAGACATCAAGGTGGGCATGTTGGGATCAGATTGTTTTAAGGCCATGTTGTCTGTTTTTAGTCTTAGAATTTTTTTTCCTGTGTGTGAAATGGGGAGCAATTGGGAAGCTTTAGGTAGAGGAGCGATGTGATCTTTTAATTTTATTTTTATTGTTATTATTTTTACTTTTTCTTTAATTGAAGTGTAGTTGACACACAATGTTACATTACTTTCAGGTGTACAGCATAGTTATTTGACAAGGTTGTATGTTATGCTGCATTCACCACAAGTGTAGCTGCCATCTGTTACAATAAAACGTTTTTATAGTACTATTGACTATATTCCCTGTACTGTGCCTTTTATTCCAGTGACTTATTCATTCCATAACTGAAAGCCTGTATCTCCCACTGGCTTTCACCTATTTTGCCCATCCTCCCAGCTGTGTTCCCTCCCTCTGGCAACCGTCAGTTTGTTCTCTGTTTATTGGTCTGTTTCTGTTTTTGTTTATTCGTTTGTTTTTAGATTCCACATGTAAGGGAAATCATAGCCCCACACACCAGGGCTAGGTATTTTTATAGACAAGTTCTACAAAATTTAATTTTTTTTTTAACGTTTATTTATTTTTGAGACAGAGAGAGACAGAGCATGAACGGGGGAGGGTTAGAGAGAGGGAGACACAGAATCTGAAACAGGCTCCAGGCTCTGAGCTGTCAGCACAGAGCCCGACGCGGGGCTTGAACTCACGGACCGTGAGATCATGACCTGAGCCGAAGTCGGCCGCTTAACCGACTGAGCCACCCAGGTGCCCCATGTTCTACAAAATTTAAAAAGCAACCGCACTTTGGGGTGCCTGGGTGGCTCAGTCAGTTGAGTGTCCGACTTCATCTCGGGTCATGATCTCACGGTCTATGAGTTCGAGCCCCGCGTCAGGCTCTGTGCTGACAGCTTGGAGCCTAGAGCCTGCTTCGGATTCTGTGTCTTCCTCTCTCTCTGCCCCTCCGCTGCTCATGCTCTGTCTCTCTCTCTGTCAAAAATAAATAAACATTAAAATTAAAAAAAAGCAACTGTTCTTTGATTATTATGATGCAAAAGGGAGTTTGTAGTGCCATTCTAGTAAAGAACTGAATTTCCTTTTTGTCCAATGCTATAAAGATCTTTGCTCACTTAAAATTAAACAAATATATAAAAGATTGACTCTCTTCAAAAAAAAAAAAAGAAACTCATTTCACTTAGCATAATACTCTCTAGGTCCGTGCATGTTGCCACAAATGGCAAGATCTCCTCCTTTTTATAGTTGATAATCCATGTATAAATCTTCTTTACCCATTAATCTGTCAGTGGACACTGGGTTACTTCCATATCTTGGTTATTGTAAATAATGCTGCGATAAACATAGGGGTGCATATATCTTTTTGAATTAGTGTTTTTGTTTTCTTTGGGCAAATTCCCAAGAGTGGAATCATTGAATCATATGGTATTTCTATTTATAATATTTTGAGGAATCGTCATATAGTTTTCCACAGTTGCTGCGCCAATTTACATTCCCACCAACAGTGCACAAGAGTTCCTTTTTCTCCACATCTTCACCAACCATTGTTATTCCTTACCTTTTTGATTCAAGGCATTCTGACAGGGATAAGGAGATATTTCATTGTGGCTTTGATTTGCATTTCTCTGATAATTAGTGATGTTGAACATCTTTTCATGTATATATTGGCTATCTGCATGTCTTATTTGGAAAAACGTCTGTTCAGGTCTTTTGTCCATTTTTAATCAGGTTATTTGTTTTTTTGGTGTTGAGTTGTATAAGCTCTTTATATACGGGGAATATTAACCTTCCATTGAATATATCATTTGCATATATCTTCTCCCATTCATTTGGTTGCCTTTTGTTTTGTTGATGGTTTCCTTTGCTGTGCAAAAACTTGTTATTTTTATGTAATCCCAATATTTTATTTTTGCTTTTGTTTCCCTTGCCTTAGAAAGCATATCTAGGAAAATGTTTCTATGGCAAATATGCAAGAAATTATTGCCGGTGCTTTATTCTAGGAGTATTATGGTTTCATGTTTCACCTTTAATTCATTTTAAGTTTTTTGGTTTTTTTTTTTTTTAAGGTATGGTGTTAGAAGTGGTCTAGTTTCATTGTTTTGCATATAGCTGTTCAATTTTTCCAGCACCATTTTCCAGCACCTCACTGTATATTCTTTCCTCCCTTGTCAATAGATTAACTGACCATATAAGCATAGGTTTATTTCTGGATTCTCTATTCCGTTACATTAATCTATGAGTCTGTTTTTGTGCCAGTAGCATACTTTTTTTATACTATAGCTTTGTAATATATCTTGAAATCTGAAACTGTGATGTTTCCAGCTTTGTTCTTCTTTCTCAAGATTGCTTTGACTGTTCAGGGTCTTCTGTGGTTTCATACAAATTTTAGGATCATTTGTTACAGTTCTGTCAACAGTGCTGTTGGTATTTTGATAGGAGTTGCAGTGAATGTATAGATTACTTTGAATGTTATTCCAATCCATGATTGTGGCATGTCTTTCTGTTTGTTTGTGTTGTCTTCAGTTTCTTTTATCAGTGTTTCATAATTTTCAGAGATCAGATCTTTCACCTGTTTGGCTAAGTTTATTCATCGGCATTTTATTTCCTTTGGTGCAGTTGTAAATGAATTGTTTTCTTAATTTCTCTTTCTACTACTTTGTTAAGTGTATAGGAATGCAACCAATCTCTGTATATTAATTCTATCCCCTGCAACTTTACTGAATCCAATTATTATGATAGTTTTTTGGTGGAGTCTATAAAGTCTTCTATGCATATAGTATCATGTCATCTGTAAATAATGACAGTTTAACTTCTTTCTTACCAATTTGTATGCCTTTTATTTCTTTTTCTTGTCTGATTGCTGTGACTAGGTCTTCCAGTACTATGTTACAAGAAGTGGTAAGAGTGGATATGCTTGTCTTGCTCCTGATATAAGGGGAAAAGCTCTCAGTTTTTTACCATTGAGTATGGTGTCAGCTGTGTGTTTTCATATATGGCCTTTATTATATTGAGATATGTTTTCTCTAACCTCACTTTGTTGAGAGTTTTTATCACGAATGGATGTTGAATTTTGTCAAATGCTTTCTCTGCATCTGAAATGATCATGATTTTTATCCTTCATTTTGTTTGATATAGTGTATTACATTGATTGATTTGTGAATATTGAACCATTCTTGCACCCCTGGAATAAATCCCACTTGGTGGTGGTGAATAATCCTTTTAACATATTGTTGAGTGTGGTTTGCTGATATTTTGTTGAGGATTTTTGCATCTATGTTCATCAGGGATATTGGCTTGTGGGTTTTTTATTTTCTTGTGGTGTCTTTGTCTGTTTTTGGTATCAGGGTAATGCTGGCCTTATAGAATGTATGTGAAAGCTTTCCTTCCTCTTCTATATTTTGGAATAGTTTAAGAGGAATTCTGTATATCTATCTGGTCCTGGACTTTTGTTTTGGGGGAGTTTTTTGGATTACTGACTTAATTTTGTTACTAGTAATCATTCTGTTCAGATCTTGTCCTGATTCAATTTTGGAAGATTATCTTTTTTTAAGAATTTAACCATTTCTTCTAGGTTGTCTAATTTGTTGGTATATAATTTTTCAGAGAAGTCTCTTACAATCCTTTATATTTCTGTGGTGTTGGTTGTTATTTCTCTTTCATTTCTGATTTATTTACTTGGGTCCTTTCTCTTTTTTTTCTTGATGAGTCTGGCTACAATTTTATCAATTTTGCTTATCTTTGCCAAGAACCAGCTCTTGGTTTCATTGATCTTTTCTATTGCTTTTTTAAAGTCTCTGTTTCACTTATGTCCACTCAGATCTTTATTATTTCCTACCTTTTTATTAACTTTGGGTTTTGTTTGTTTTTTTTTTTTTTTCTAATTCCTTTAGGTGTAAGTTTTGCTTGCTTGAGATTTTTCTTGTTTCTTGTGGTAGGCCTGTATTGCTATGAGTTTTTCTCACGGAGCTGCTTTTGCTGTGTCCCAAAGATTTCTGGACCATTATGTTTCCAGTTTCATTTGTCTCCATGTATTGATTCATTTATTTCTTTGATTTCTTTGTTGACTCATTGGTGGTTTGTAGCATTGGTGGTTTGTTTAGGCGCCCCTGATTTATATTCTAGTAGGATCATTTTGGCTGCTGACTAAACTAAAGAGGAGAAGGGCAGAAGCAAGGAAAGGAGTTTGGAGGCCTTAGCAGCGATCCTGTGAGAGAGCAGTGTGGTTTGGACAAGAATGGCAAAAATGGATGTGATGCGAAGTGGTCAGATTCTGGATGAATTTTGAAGGTAGAGATAAATTTTGTCTATAGGCAGATACGATGTGTGTGGGTGTGGGAAAGGGATGAGTAGAGGATGACATCTAGATTATTGGCCCAAGCTATCAGAAAAAAGCAAAGAGGATTACATGAGGGAGCAGGAGGACCAAGTGTGCTATGTCTTTAAGTATACATGCAAAGATGTTGACTATGCAGTTTGATCTGTGAACGCAAAGTTCAGGAGAGAGCTCCGGTCTGACTGAATGTGAATTTTGGACTCTTCGGTGTTTACATGATGGTACTTAAAAGAAGAAACTGGATGAGATCACCAAGGGATTGAGTATAGTTAGAAATTAGTGGAAGACTAAGAACTGAGCCCCAGGGTACTCTAACTTTCAAATATAGGAAGCTGTTATTATCATACAAGTATCAGCTCTCCGTTTGTTGTTCCTTTGTGGCCTCTCCCCCCAAACACACAGGACAGGGGTCCTCAGAACCCAACCCAGGGTCACTGGCATAGTTATGTCTTCCTCCCAGGCCTCTGTGTCAAAGGCTGCCTCTCCTTTCTCATTTTTTTCTTATGTCTGGCAGGTAGGGATTTCTCTTCTTTCTACTTCAGATAAAACCATATTTTGTTACATTTATTATAGCATTTTAATCTGCTTACAGAAGGAGGGTTTTCAGGTTAGTTTATATTGCCGTCTTGCCAGAACCAAAGCCACATTAATTTTCTAATCAAAGTTGGAGTTTTATTGCGTTCTCTGTGTTGCTGTCTGCTCTGGGCTGTTTGTATAAATAGCAACCCCCGCTCACTCAATTTGCCTTTTTTTTTTCCTGATATAACTGTACCAACTGCAATTTCCTAGCTACAGATAATATTCTTGTGGTTAAAGACTTTGACTCTCCCTTTATAGTTTGATTTTCAGCTTTTTTAAGTGAAGCAGAAAATCTGCACCATTTGAAAGCATTAACAGTAATTGCACTCTGTGCCTGGGCAAGGTGTCTCATTCACATCGCTCAGAGCTCTTTAGGAATAAAAGTGCATCGATTCACACTCGGTTCTGGTGAGAAGCCAAAGCCCACATTTGCAACACAAGACTGCTCTTCCAAAAACAGATAGACCTTCCTTCTCAGATATCAGGAGATACAGATTTCCAGTTGTTAATCATCCAGCAAATTTTTAAGCTAAATTTTAAATTAATGTAATTTTGCTAATGAAATGGTAGGGATGACCTATTTTTGTTGCAGAAACTTCATTCAAATTTCTCCTGATTCCTTTGATTGAGTGTAATTTTTAAAATGGTATTTAAAATCTTAAGGCGTGCAATTCACCGTATTTATAATTACACAGGAGTAAAGAGAAATAATTACTTGTGGTGTACTTTTTTTTTAAAAAAAATTTTTTTTTCAACGTTTTTTATTTATTTTTGGGACAGAGAGAGACAGAGCATGAACGGGGGAGGGGCAGAGAGAGAGGGAGACACAGAATCGGAAACAGGCTCCAGGCTCCGAGCCATCAGCCCAGAGCCTGACGCGGGGCTCGAACTCACGGACCGCGAGATCATGACCTGGCTGAAGTCGGACGCTTAACCGACTGCGCCACCCAGGCGCCCCTTGTGGTGTACTTTTTAACTCTACTCGTAGCTTATGTTTCTCTGCATGATTGGCATTTAAAGAGAAACAGGGTTTCCTTGGGAGAAACATCTCAATCCTACTGGAATGAAGCAACTGAGATTAGAAAGATGAGCAAAAGCTAAGCCAAAACAAACAAACAAGGAAACAAATGTTTAGCTGTGAAATGACTTCTATGAAAAAAATATCTCAAAAAGCCTTCTAAAGGAAATGTAATTTCCACTGGGATTAGTTCTAAAGTAAAGTGTAGCTAAAGTAATATCTTTCAGAAAGATTGGATGGTAACTTTCCCAAGTAGAACCAATTACTAGAGCTGTGTTATATGAAGGGAGGTGAAAAATCAAACCAGAGCTTTCCTCCTGGAGAGCAGCAGTGTCCCCACACTGGCCTTTGTTTCACCAGGGACACCCACCCCTGGGAGATGTGGAAGGAAACGAGGCTCAGGGCATTGCACGGTGGATTTTGGTTCATCCTTCCGTTTGCTTCTATGTCTGAGCCTTATCTATTAACTGCCTTTCTTGACAACCATTACTCGGAGCAACTTCTATTAGAGCATGAGTTAGCCCTTTTAGGTCATATCATTAAAGAAAAAAGCTCAGCAACACTTGAATAAAACATTTTCAAAACTACATGTAAAAATTACAGAGTGGGCATTTTTCTTACATAAAATAACAGAAGGTGCTGAAAACTGATTTGAAGCCAGCTTTACTTTGGGGTCATTTAACAAGATTTCCCACTGCTCTATAAATAAGCTTATACTGTTTTACCAAGAAAGATTATTTGTTGTTCATTTATTCAAAAAAATATTAAATGAGTGCCCATTCTGTATAAGACACTATACTTATGTGTATATTTCAGCAAATCCTTATTAAATTTGCCCCACAATCAACCGAGGCAGGATTGTAAGTGATTATTTTCTGTTTCTTTACTCTTTTCTCTCCAAATTTTCTTTCCTATAGTTTTCTTTTTTTTTAATGTTTATTTATTTTTGAGACAGAGAGAAGGGGGAGAGAGTGCGAGCAGGGGAGGGGCAGAGAGAGAGGGAGACACACAATCCACAATCTGATGTAGGCTCCAGGCTCTGAGCTGTCAGCACAGAGCCTGATGCAGGGCTCGAGCTCACCAATGGTGAGATAATGACCTGAGCCGAAGTCGGATGCTTAACCCACTGAGCCACCCAGGCACCGCCCCCCCCCCATTTTTTAATTTCTTAATTTAAAAACTTTGGACGGTAAAGAACTTCTTTACTTAACTTTATGTAAAATAAAAAGTAGGAGCTCCCTGTTCCTGCCCCAGTCCCACTCTCTAGAAATAAACACTGCAAGCTCGAGTTATACCTGCTGGTATGACTTTTTCTCTCTTGTACATTTACTCTAAGAAAATACTATGAATTACATGCACACATACACACATAACTATATAAATGGGTTGGGGGCAGGGGATGGCTAGTTCATAAATCAAACCTATCTATTGTTTTCAGTGTTTTTGCATTTAACTCTATACCTTGATGGCTGTCCATGTTGGTACATATAGGTCTACCTTACACTTTTTAATGATTGCATAGTGGTTTGTAGTATTGATGTACCATTTCCCTGTTGCAGTTTTCAGCAGTTTTTCAAGTTTTCACTGAATACTGCAGTAAACATTTTTGTACTTACACACACAAGTATTCTTTTAACTTTCTAAATTGTCTTTAGTATGTAAATGTGGGTTTCTATAGTATTCTAAATGTGGGTTTTACCTTGATTAGGGAAAAAGTTAACAAAAAAGCCCAAATTAAGTAACTTGCTGACATTGAAGGGCACGTCAACCCTTTCGCACTTCACATTCTGCTAGGTTGTTGATTGAACTCTTGTTTTAGAGTAAATGTAATAAACATATTAAAGAGTATAAATATCATGTGGGGCAGAGACAAATAGAAGAGATATCCCAAACAGTTGTTGTTCTGGTCACTAAGTAAAACCTGTTATGCCCTCTATTCATATTCATAGATATTAAATATGACAGGAATAAATACAGAAACGGGTTTCTGATGTTTAATCTTTTCAAAGATGTTCACTTTTCTAAGTCCCTTGGTTGGCTCAGTAGGTACAGCATGTGACTCTTGATCTCGGGGTTGTGGGTTTGAGCCCCAATTTGGGTGTAGAGATTACTTAAAATCTTTTTTTTTAAGGAAAGATTTTCAGTTTTACCAAATTCATAATGCAATAGTAGTCAGAATTCTAATGTTTTCCTTCTTTTTTTAAACTTTGTTTATTCAACAATAAATATTTGCTTTCCATTGACCAGGCATTATTATAGGCAGTTGGGATACACCCATGAACAAAACATACCAAAAAAATTCCTGCCGTCATGGAGCTTACTGAACGTGAGCTGGATCAGAAAGACAGTAACACTGGACATAGTAAATAAAAAAATCTTAAAGCTTGTTACAAGGTGGTCAGTGCTGTGGGAAGATTGCACAGGGGTAGTGGGATTGGGAATTCTGACAGGGAAGAAAAAAATTGCAGTTGCTTGTAGGTCCTTAAAGACAATGGGGATGCCTGGGAAAAAAGTGTTTTGGGCAGAAGGGATAGTCTCTGGAAAAGCCATAGAGTGGGGCATTCCTGGATGTTGGGGAAACAGCAGAGAATCCTGGTAGCTGGAGAAGAGTCAGAGGAGGGAGGCTCTAGAGAGGAGATGGGAGGGGTTGGTGCAGGGGCCAGAGGATATAGGGCCTCATCAGCCACCGTAAGGACTCCCTGTCTTACTTTGAGGGAAATGGGGAGCGGTTTTAAACAGATAACTCTGTACGGATAGACTAAGGGCAAAGGATGAAAGCAAGGAGACCACTGAGGAGGCGGTTGAATCAGTGCACAAAAAACGTGGTGTGGCTTGCACCGAAAGGGGTAGGAATGGGGGAAATGGTTGGACTCTGGATATTTTTTTAAAAATAGAGTTAATAGAATTTCCTGACAGATTGGATATGAAGAAAAGAGAGAAATGTGGAGAAAAGAGAGAAATCAAGCAGAACTACAAAGCTTTGGGTCTGAGCAATTTTGAGAATGAAGTTGTCATCACTGACCTGGGGAACTCTGTAGGTGGAGTGTCCCTGAGTGTCAGTGTCTTTGTAAACATTTCGCACCACCTAAAAGAGTCAACAGCCTCTGCCTTGAGGAACTTACAGGCACCCTGGGAGTCAGAGGGACTGCACGGCCCCTCCTTGCACTGATTCAAAACCATTTCCTGAGTCCTGCGCCCTTGCGCTCTGTCCCTTTTTTTCTCTTTCCTCTCCCTCTCTCCCAACTGAAAAGGTCCTTCAGGCTTTAGAAATGGTCCCCGAGAGCCCTTCCAGGTGTTGAAAGACTTGCATCGTTGTACTGTGCGGCCTCCTCAGCCGTGTCGCTGTTATCCCCTCCTGCTCCCACCAGGTGGCAGTGCACCGCTGAACATGGAGTGGTGGCACCCTGCATCACCGCTCCTTGGAGGCCAGAGGGCCGATCTTCAGAATGGCTGCCAGAGGGGACATTTCTAGTATATGTTACAGACTAATCCCTGTGGGGAGGGTGACGAGAAGCGATCTCATTTCTTGTTTAGAAACATAGATCCTTGCTAAGGATAATTTTCCTCTCCTGAGTTGAGAAGGCTTTATATGGCTTGAGAGCAGTGTTTCCACCTGGAGAGTATTTTTATTTAAAGATTTGATTCACCAAGCACCTTGCTGAGGCTGCAGTACTGGCATTTGTGTAATAGACTCTTCTTTGTTTGAGATGGGCAGAACAGCTCCTAGAAGTTGCGGCTTCCCCAAGGTAAAATCCTTCTTGAAAATCGAAAGTGGATGTTTGTTGATTAGCTTCTATGTGCAAAATTTGGACCAAGTTTTACAAAGAACTCAAATAAGGAAAGGAAGTGCCCTTTTGCCTCAAGAAATGTTTTGTGCAGTTGGAGAGGCGTAAGCACAAATACTGGCAACCTTCAGAATTAATTAACAAGTGAAGTGTCATTGGGTAGTGCTAGTTAATTAATCAAAGTACCACTGGGCAGTGCTACCTCTGGAGGCCGGAGTACAAATTGGGGCTGAAACGAGGCCTCTTGGTTGAAATCTGCCTATAGACCAGGTAGACCCTCTACCCTATCATGGTAGAAAACCCAACATTTACTCCTGGAGAGGTTGAACTAAAAAGGTTTTGGCTCTGGGAACACCCAGCCATATTTTGGATAGACACTGCCCTGTGAACAGAAGATGTAAGGAGAGTGAACAGCTGACTACTCCTTGTCCCCCCAATACGCGCCCCTTAGATCTCCTTTCCAATAAGCTCCCAGAATGCTACATTTATTTCCCCCAGGCACAAGATTGAAGATTAGCTTTCAGAAAACTGATTTGCTCAGGAGAATAGAAGTATAGATTCTGATATTTAGGATTTCCCCCAGTGAAATGGCTATTTCACTATGACTATTTTTATCTTCCCCTTGACAACCCTACCCAGGGCACAGAGCTTCGAGTCTGCCTTTTAATGCCTCATTCTTTAGTATGAACCAGGGTTTCCAAGCCTCGACACTATTGACATTTGAGGTCAGGTAAATCGTGTGAGGAGGCATTGTGGGATGTTAATTAAGCAGCATCTCTGGCCTCCACCACTAGATGCCAGTAGAATCCCTGCCTTCCTAGCCCCTCACCACCACCACCCCCCCCTCCACCCTGCCCCCGCCAGTCTTGAAGACCAGACCTTGCTTCAATGTCCCTGGGGGAGAAATCCACCCCCATCCTGAGAATCACTGGCTTGAACTGACATCCACAGTTACAGACATTGGAGGGAAGCCTCAACATAAGAAAAAGCAAAACTATTTGAGGAAGCAACTTTGAGAAAAGGAATCAGAGGAAAGGGCAAATCATGAGCCAGGGCATAGGGGAAGGGCTTAAAGGAAAACAGTATCTTCGGGGAAATGAAAGGACATTGTGTCTTTAAGTAAAGAATGATATCCATTTTTTTTTTTTTAACTCATATAGCTAGAAAGGTCCTTGCCTATTAAAATTTTGATGTAGGAATAAAAAAAATGAAAATATTGGAAGATCATGTTGAAGGATTCTGGTATAAAGCGGAACAAAAAGATAAAACCAACAGAGAAAAGATAATAAAATTAGATAATCAAACTGGATGTTGGAAGGCTACTATCCAGAAAGAATAAGAACACAGGCAGGTGTCATTAAAAAAAAAAAAATCACCCAAGAAAAATGCCTACAACTAAAGGATGTGACCTTCAAACTAAAGGAGTATCCCCAGCCCAGTAAAACTATAGTCACAGAAGATATATCATCATGCAATTTCAGAACTAATGATAAAATTTCCAAAAAGCAAAGGAAAATGAGTCACGTTTGGAGTCCCAAGTGGCATTCAGAACAATGATTAGAGCAATCCTCACACCAGTTCCCATACGACGTTTCATAGAGGATGTGCTTCACCAACACAAGGAGGACCTAAGAAGGAGGAAGACTGTGGTCCTGGAATCTAGGTTCCAGCCCAGAAGAGAAATGAAGGAAATTTTCAGGATGGCAGTGAAGGGAGTTTCCATATGAAGACCACCACATACAGCAGGCCTAGAGAACAACTGGTTGGGAGTTGGAAGTTGAGCAGGGGGACAGAGAACTCCAAAAAGGATGCTTCCAAGAAGCCAGTAACGATGATGAATTACCTCAGGTGTCTAACCAAACTGAGAGTCTCATAGGAAACTTCAAAACCGTGTGTGTGTGCACACATGCATACATACAAATATATGTGTGTGTGTATGTGTATGTGTGTGTGTGTGTGTATACATATATTTATTTATATAGCTTTGATTAAAAAAAAAAAAAAGTAAGTGCTTTGAATACAGGGGAAGGAGAGATCTCAGGGCTAGGAAATTGGAAAACACAGGACACATTTGGACAAATGGTGGGTGTTTTTGAACCATGACAGGAGATTGGGAAAGAAGTTGGTGAAATTAAAAGATAAAAAATTATTTCAGTTTAGAAACCTGAGGTCATCTTAGAATGCTTTCAGTTACAGAAAGGATTTAAGTGACCCAATATTTTTTTAAGTTTGTGCAGAGGGTAGAGGGATCATCTCTTGGTTGTGAATAATGGTTGATGTTTGCTTTTGTCTTTGAACATTTTTCTGTATTTTCTAAGTTACAGTTAGAAAACAATTAAAGTTATGTTTTGAAACAAACTAAGAAGTGGTAAAAACACCTGTGGAAATAGTAATCTATGCATAGGAAATATTTATTTTCTAAATAACCCAAACACATATCATAAGGACCAGTCTTTTGGGACGGGTATACTTGTATCTTGGAAACACATTAGTTTTCTGCTACTTTAATAAATAGAAATATTTTCGTTTGTATCTTTTATTCTACATATGTGTATAACTCAGTGGCAATTTGGTGGTTGCAGGGTTTATCAAGCATGGCCTCTGAAATTAACATGGCGTGCTTCCATTCAACAACACCTACTATTTTCCACAAGGTGGGGTGCTAACTTCACAGAGTGGGCTGAAGTTGGCTATAACTTACTGAAACTTCTAAATCTAATGCATCTGCTCATTCTCTTTCACAATTCCCAAGCAATCCTGAAAGAAATACTTTTGTAAATTATATAGTTGCAATCGTGGGTTTCGTTTCAGTTTGTGAATTCTGTTAAACTCGTGGCATTCATTTTTAGAGTGTGATTAGTCTATATAAACACTTTTCCTCTTTATAGTGGATCTTGACTGCATTCAATTATAGGTATAAAGAATACGTCTAATTTGGTGAAGGCCATTATAAATGAGTGAAATACCAAACTAAAATGTTGGTAGTTTATTGCAAACAGAGATCCTGATGTGGCTGTTTCAGTGAATAGATGAGTATTTTCAAAACGCTGTTATCAGGTAGATGTATACATGGTTCTGAAGTATTTTAAATAGCTGAGTCTCTTAAATTCTTTCCTAAATCTTAATTATCCCATTCTCCATCTCTACAACAAAGGCAAGTCAGGTTAAACTTTCTCTGCATCAGATTCTGAATTGATGGAATTGAAGAAACTATGAATAACATTGCAGTTGTTGGACTTTCTGATCACGTGTCCAGAATGCCTGTGCCAGTTTAATATATGTGGGGTTCTTACAACATGCAGAGCCAGTAGCAGTGTAGAATACAGTGCTGCTACTTCTCCATTTTGAAGTGAATTAGAGACATTCTAATAACCGATGTTTACATGTAAACATTTACATAAAGCATATTTTTTTAATGTATACTTATATTATGGTCCCGAGCATACAGTAACTTGTCATCGTAGTTGTCATAAAATCAGGATGTGGCCTCTTTCCCTTTGTCCTTCCTTTTGCATAAACGAAGGTTCTTTCGTGCCTTTTAGCCATTAGGCACCAGGAAGTAATTATGGAGCTGGTAGTTAGAATCATGCCAGGCATAACATAATTCCAAGCCACGCAACTAATGAGGTTGACTATTGTACTTTCAGTTTCAGGATTGACCAAAGGGCAGATCATGGTCGGGAAGTGAAAGTGGTGAGTGCAGAGGCATGTCTACTTGTCTGTCAAGGACCTGATAGATGCTCAGTTCATGGCAGCTGATGAGGAAGTGCCACCGAGTGACCTGTGGGTGGAGGAGCCATGGGTTCCAGACTGGGTCCTGCTGATAACCAGGGGAGGTAGCTTCTCCAGACCTCGTTCTCTTACTGTGAAGTAGAGGCCTGGACGAGATCAGGGGGTCCTCAGAAAGCCACCGTGATCCCCACAACTGGCTCTCAAGCCTGACTTACGAAAGACAAATGAGGCTGCTGCTCCAGGTAGGGCCCTCTGGTGCCTGCCTAGAACCTGCATTTCTGAGCACTCCCTTTTCCTGGATTCCTAGGTTATCTTATTCTGTGTACCTGCCAGGTCAACCCATTGCCCCATTTTAGGTACAAACCCATCTGCCCCATTTCAACCTAAAAATTATCTGTAATATCTTCTAACATTGATATATTTTATACTTACTGTTTTACTGACTCATAAAATTATGCTGAAAACCAGACCATAATGAATAATGATATGCTCTCAGCCTGTTTCCCCTTTCACCATTCACCCCACCTAAAAACCTGAGAGTCACCCCAAACTCTCTAGCCTCCCTAAGTCCCTCCTTCCCACCATTGGCCCTCTCCATTCCTTCATCTCAGTGCTGCAAGTATCCTTTAGGCCTTGGACATCGTTCTCCTGATACATTTCAGGGATCTGCTTCTGGGGGAGCCCCACCCCTTCTGCCAGAGTAGTGGTTCCTGAATGCAGATGTGGTCACATTGCTCTCATCATCCTCCAAGGATTCCTCATTGCCTTTAGCTTCATGTACATTCTCCTCAGCATGGCTTTGAAGGCCCTGCCTCCCTAGCTCCATTTTCTGCTGTTCTCTCCTGTGCTCCTTGTATACCAAACAGTGCCCCCCAAATTTCATGCACTTTCATGTGTCACTGCTCTGAACATGTCTGGAAGACCCTTTTTCCCCCTCTTCTATGCCTGGTAAATTTCACATCCTGCCAAGAAGTGAGATCAAGTATCTCTTCCATAAAGCCCGATTTAGCTTCTCAAAGTATAGTGCATCATTTCTTACTTGGTGCTAACATTATATTTAATACTTATATCTCCTTTTGTATTACGCTCTTTGATTGCAATTGCTAGTTTTTCTGTGTTGCTCTGCTACTCTCTACTGAATTCCTTATGAATGCCTTCCTCACCGTTGTGTTTCCAGCCCCGTTCCTGTCACCTGGTAGGTATTTAATGAATGAAATGAAAAACACAGCACTGCAATTCAGTGTTCATCTATGATATTGATATATTTTCTTTTGTAAAAAAGGGAAATAGTCTTACATTTATTTATTTATTTATTTATTTATTTATTTATTTTAAATGTTTATTTATTTTTTAGAGAGAAACAGAGTGTGAACAGGGGAGGGGCAGAGAGCAAGAGAGACACAGAATCTGAAGCAGGTTCCAGGCTCTGAGCTGTTAGCACAGAGCCCAGTGCGGGGCTTGAACTCACGAACTGTGAGATCGGATGAATCATGAGCCGATGATGAATCATGAATCATGAGCCAAAGTTGGATGCTTAACTGACTGAGCCACCCAGGCGCCCCCCCCCTTTTTTTAAATTTTTTAAACATTCATATCATTTTAAAGCTAAAAGGAAGGGTGTTTAAGTTGCAAGTGACATAAAACTAAACTCAAAACTGGCTTGAACACTAAGGGGAATTTGTTTACTTGCAAAGGGGAAAAATTCAGTCTTATTTCTGGGTGAGACTTGGTCCAGGTGCCCAGCAATTTCACTAGCGATGGTCAATGGCTGTCTGCTCTATCTTCTGCAGCGTCACCTCCATCAGGCTCCCCACAGTGCTGGCTCCAGCAGCTATGCTGTCCCCTCAGGGTGGCAAAACCCAGTAGTACCTCCTGGCTTTCTATCTTTGCACTAGCCTGTGCAGGGAAAAAGGTCTCTTACAACGTGTAGAAGATAGAGAGAGAGAAACTTCTTTTTCCCAGAAACTCCAGCAAATTCCTAATGTCTCCAGTCTCATGGTCTTCAGCTGGGTTATAGCCCTGTCTTTCAGCCAGTCATTGTGGCCAGGCATGAGGGTTATTCCCATGTTGCTTAAGCCATTCCAGGCCTCCTCATGGTACTAGAGGTTTGGAAGTGAAGGAGACAGGGGCTAACATCCCACCAAAACTGTGCCTGAGAGTGTGAGAGGAGTGATTTACCCAAAAGAAAATTGGTTATTGTTGGCAAAAGAAGGGGGCAGTAAGAGGCTGAGAAGAGGACAACTAAATATTCATTACAAAGGACATTAAAAATTTGCGTGGCCAGAGTCCCATAATTGTTTTAAGAACAAATGACTTTTTTATTTCCCTGCTGCCCTGACCTCCAGGAGTGGAATGCTTCTAAAGGTAAAGTGAGAAGTGGCTTGAAAGCCATGGGACAAGCAGGGAGCATCAGCCTTGCTTGTCTTTGACGGGTTAGACTTGAGGGCCAGTTGTAGAATCATGGTGGCTAGTTGAGGATCCTGATCTTGCAAGGCCTCCTTATGAAAGACTGAGGTCTAGAGAAGTTGACTTACCCAAGGTGACAGAACTGGTTACCAGCAAGACCCAGTCTGGGACCCTTGGCCCCTTCGCTCCTTCATCAGCTACCATGAAGTGAGCACCTACCAAGTACTTAAAGGACATGCACATAAGGACATTTTTGTGTGTACAGTGAATTATGGTCATCTTGATTTCAGAATGATAGAACCATCCAACATAGTTTTCTTCTAGTATGTACATTATACTTTGCATTATTAAGAAAACAGTTATAAAAGAAAGCTGAAACCCTTTTTGGTTGAATGAAATTTTACCGTTTTAGTTTTGTCTTGTTTCCAAGATTCTGCAATAGTGTGGCATTCATTAAATAATAAACATATTGTACATTTCAATGTGTGGTAACAGCAGAGAATGACTTCATAGACCACTTAATCTGCTCTGTTGTGGTTTATGATGCCATCTGGATTCCTTGGTGGAATTATTTCCATCTAAATCACTATAAACTTCTATTTAGGTTGTCACAGATCTAAAGCCAGATATGTTTGTGGGTTTTAGCAGTGATGTAATTCTGGAAGATACTTTGAAAGTTACAAGTTGTCATATACTATTAGCATTTAACTCAGTGTTTCACATAATTTCAGACAAACTAGAGACTGAGGAAAAAAAATCCATTTCTCTACTTTATTATTATTATTTTTTTTTAGTAAACATTCTCCCTTTCTTGGCTGTCTTGCCACTCTATGTCTAGTTAGGCGTCAGTCAAGCTTGTGTAGGAAACACTAGGAGGCTCTGTGGGTATACATACAATACTGTAGCACATGGCCTCTGCCCCTTCTTAATTTGGACGTTTAGATAGATGGATGAAAAGGAGGTTTCACTAACTAGTATGTGTCTTTTTCTAAGATATGGTGCAGAGAGAATAAGGGAGAGAGAGAATCTCACTTCTTTGTCTTTTATATTACTGCCAGTTGCGTGAAAGAGACCGAATCATGTTGCAAGAAATGCACACACTGCAGGATATACACATAGAACTGCACAGAAAGAAAGGACTCAGGGGGTGCCTGGGTCAGTTAAGCATCCGATTCTGGATTTTGGCTCAGGTCATGATCTAGCAGTTTGTGAGATCACGCCCCACACTGGGCTCTGAGCTTGACAGTGCTTGAAGACTGTTTGGGATTCTCTCTCTCCATCTCTGTCTGCCCCTCCCCTGCTCACGTTCTCTCTCTGTCTCTCTCTCTCTCTCTCTCAAAATAAATAAACATTAAAAAAAAAAAAAAAAAAAAAAAGGACTCAAGTAGAATATACTTTCTATGTAACCCAGTTGGCTACCAGGCAGGAGCAATAGCAAAACAACAGGACTTGCTAAGGTTCAACAAAAACTCTGAGGATTTCTGAGTCCCTGTATTTTTACTCTGTTTTTTTGTTTGTTTGTTTTCTTGGGTTTTTTTGTTTGTTTTTACCAAAAAGGCTTGGAGGCCGGGAAGAACACCTTGGTAACAGTGGTAGTTGGGGCTGGTATGCCAAACCTACAGCACAGAACAGGGTATGAAGGAGAAGGTGACCGGAGGCCGCAGGGAGCTTAGTCCCCACAGAGCCAGGGAAGCAGGCAAGCTCTGTGGGTTGGAGGCTGTAGATATACAGGGTAGGTGAGTTGAAGAACAGAGAAGGAAAAGAAAATGGGTCAGAATGGGTAGCTGGCTATATATAGAAGCAACAGAAGGCAGGGAACACGGCTCCATGGGAAATTGGTTCAGCTCATTTATGTATTCCTCAGAACTGAGGTGCAGAGATCAAAGAAGGGCCTTTAGAAGGGTGAGTCAGGAGCATATTTCAGGACACATGGAAGACCTGTTCTACCACTTGCTGGCGGTGTCACCTTGGGAGAATTCAGATTTCTCATCCGTGAAGTGGAGAGGTTGGATTAGTTGGTCTCTTACAATCCTGAGATGTTACAAGGTAAAAAGTCAGCATCCTATCCAGCATAGACCACAGACTGGACTTCTAGAAACTATAGTGACAGTCATTTATCTGTTCAGCAGGTATTGACTGAGCACCCATGATGTGTGAAACACCGTTCTGCACAGTGGGGTTACACAGTGAGCAAGATGAAATCCTTTCCTCTCATGGAGCTTGTGTTCTGAAGAGAGAGGCAGACACCAGTCAAACACACAAACAAACAAGTTAATTGGAAGTATGAGTAATTGCTGTGAAGATGGCAAAATAAGACAGTGTGGTGGAGGGTGACCGTGTATCGGGGGAGGGGCATGTGGGGAGCCTGCCTCCTCTCTGAGGAGGTAATGTTCAAGCAAGACCTGGATTGATCCAATCTAGGGAGCACGGTAGACCACTCAGAATGAATCGAAAAGGCCCTCAGGAAGGAATGTATTTGACGTATTCACACAACAGAAAGAAGGCTGATGTGGTTGGTGAGTGAACAAGGAATCATTAGAGAGATAAGGCAGCCCAGGTTACACAGGACCTCAGAGACAGTTGTCAGAAATTTGGATTTTATCCCAAGTGCATTGGTAAGCCTTTGGAGGGTTTTAAGCAGGAGAATGAAAGGAAAGATCTGCTATACATTATAATCTCTGGTGATTCTGTAGAGAATAAAGTGTAGGGGAGCCAGAGGAGAGTTAGAGATGAGATGAGAGGTTATTGTAGTCATGGTGAGAGATGGTCATAGTTTGGACCAAGAATAGCAGGGATGTTGGGAATAAGTAGCTAGATATGGAATGTGTGTAGAGGTTTCAGAAGAAGGAGTCACAGGAGCAGGTGCCCCACCCTCCATCCCTGCCAATGCCAATGTATATTTTCATGATCTTCATATATAACCAGGAAATTTATTTATGATATATTCTGCCGTTCGTTTGTCAATTCCTGGCTTGGGAATGCGGAATAGCATGTTTTGGTGGCAAATATGATAGTACTTTTGAGTCATTATAGAAAAGCCTAGTGAATAGAGGAACACTAAAGTATGCATTTCATGGCCCCAGTGGAATGGATTCAGAGCCAGTTTAACATCCAACAGTGTCTTTCAAAGGAATTACTTTTCTTGGGTCCAGGATCCAGGGAAGACTGACCCTGCTTGGGTTGTGTGGCCTCTCCTAAACTAAATATTGGGTCTAGGGGTGAGGGGTAGGGGTGGTAAAATGATGGATGAGGATTCCTTTGTGTCCTGCATCCCATTAGTAGGACATAAAAGAGGGTTAGGGACATTTCCCTCAAGGCAAAGGTACAGACTAACAAAAATAGTTATGTCTGTGAAGATGCCTTCATTTGGATTTCTCCAGATGCCCTAATCCCTGAGAATGTCTGGCCAAAGGTCATAGCCAGGCCTGAACTGTAGCTCTCTGAAACTCCATCCCATTCTTTTGTCTTCAAAGGAACTTTTGTTAAAACCAAAATACAATCTTTCTATTAATAATTTTTCCTTGTTGACTTCTTCATGTATTTGATTATTTTATATGTAAAAAAAAAAAAAAAAAAACTCTCAAGATTTTTCCATGGCCTGACCCTTAGTATTTCCTTTAGGCAATATGGGACATCAAATACCCTAGCACCAGTTTCTGTGTGTCAAGCATAGTTAATCTGAGAGCCCTGTTCTTACCAAAATGGCCCAGGTTCCCATCCACTTCAATACACACCCGTGTAGAAGGCATAATACCGAAACTGAAGGCATAGAATTTTTCTAGTGTCAGGTGCAGAATGGGTTGCTGTTCTTGTCTAGCCTAACAGGCTCCCTTCCCTTATATGCTCAGACCTCAAAGCTTTGGGGACACTCTTCTCTCATGGATCTGTTTTCTAGGGAGAGGACCCACAAAGGTTGAGACATTTCTTGAGGCCCTTGTGAGTGGTCAGTTTCATAGAGAGCAGTCTAGGCTCTCTACCTGGGACACATTGTTAGGGAAGAGGGCATTGGTCTTTGGTTCATTCTCATTCTCCCTCCTGTTTCCCCAAGCCCTTAGAACTTGGTGCCTCCTGGCTCTGGCTCTTTATAAACTTCCAGTCCCCCGCTTTGCTCAGGTTTTTTCTCTAGCCCCAAGAATTCCATTCATTTTAATCTGTTTACTGAGTGGCCCCTACAAATAAGGCCCTAAAGGTGCACTCTGAAATCACTATCTTTGTGCCCTTTTATATCGTCCGTCTAAATACACCTCAGCTAGGTGACAAGAAGATTGGATTAATATCTATTAACATGCAATAAATAACATTGAATCACTCATTCAATAAATACTGAGCATCAACTGTAAACCAGGTACTCTTCACAAGCACTGAGATTGCAGTGATTAAATTTCCTGGCATCCTCAGGTAAGTTATATTCTAATGGGGCAGACAGGTAGTAAATAAATAAGTATATGGTATGCCAGTAGAGTGGCATGGGTGACTCATTTGGTTAAGCACCCGACTCTTGATTTTGGCTCAGGTCATGATCTCATGGTTCATGAGATGGAGCCCTGTGTCAGGCTCCATGCTGATAGTGGAGCCTGCTTAAGATTCTCTCTCCTCCTCCCTGCCCCTCCCCCCCCCCTCAAAAAAAGCCCAAAATACAAAAACAAAAACGTAGAGCAAGCCTGTCGATGGGGGAAGGAAGAGTACGGGTACACGTGGGGTGGGGGTATCTTAGAAAGGTTAGTCGGGAAGGTGTGTCTAAGGAGAACTGACCTGCTGTAATGGGGGAATGGGTGGTGAGAGACTTGGATTTAGAGAGAAATCTTTTGGGTAGGATTTCCAATTATCTGAACTTCTTATCAAAAAAATGATAATGTAGGCAAGATTTGGATGGGATCTGGAGCTGGAGGGCCTCTCCAGTATAGAGCTGTGGACTCTGTGGACTGTCCTGTCCCTGCCAGTCAGGGTCATGGTTCTGATCCCTTGTCTAGCTCCTCATCACTGCCCTTCCCCGAGTTCATCATCACCTGACTGTTTTCCTGTTTATCTCATTGACAGAACTTTCAGCTTGGCTTTCTTCCCAGCTACCACTTACACTCTTATCCTTAATGGTAATGCAGATTCTCCCATCATGTTGCCTCCTGCTGTTCTGAATAAATTTCTTTCCCTGTGACTTGGAAGAACCTACTCATTGTCCTGCCCTGTGGGTCACTATATAGTTTATCATTTCACCTGGGACATTTCTGAGAGCAGAAAGGGCACTGTTAATAATTATACTGGGATTCTCCTCTGCAAACTGGGTGATTGGCCACTGTAGGTGTGTGATCATTGGCCCAGTTAGCTCCAGCCACAAGTGGAACTGGGACTCCGCTTCTCAGCCTGGCATCTTATCTGGAGGCTGAGGTCAGGCTTCTTGCATGCACGTCCAGAAGCAGAGGCCATCACGCTGACTAGCCTTGTTTTTCACCCTCAGGCCTGTTTTCTAGTTTCCATCTTGGAAGTCCCTCAGTCTCCACCCCAGAACATCCCACTACTAGTTTCTGTTCCTCCTCTGAGAATGGACAAGACTTCCTAAACCCATCTTCTCTGCTTCTTCAAGCTGCTTCCTGGGATGAGATGTAGTCTCTTCTTCCATGTCCTAGTCTGAGACTGCCGTCTTCAGACCCAGACAGACGCCCTTGAAAAACCCCTCCCTACCAGGCCTGTGTGTTTGCCCCTCTGGAGCGCAGATGGAATCTGAGGAGTTGGGCTACTAGAGCCTTAGTCAAACTGCTTCCAGCCCCTCAAGACACTAAAAATATCCAGAAATATTATGCATTGCTTCTTTATAAAGTTATATGCTTGCAGCTTTAAGAGATTCAAGGGACATTATAAACACCCATGCATTTTTGAAGAAATTTTTATAGATACGGAGATCAGGCCTCAAAACTGGGAAGTAACATCCAAAAAACCTTTAGAATGAGACCCTACTGGGTTATTTTTGCTGTAATAATAGCAATGACATCTTAATGGATTCAAATGTGTTTTGCAGTACAAGTTCCACAATCCCATATCTAAATTACCAAAAAGTTCTGAAAACTGGGGGATGGAGGGGATCTGAAGTTTGTCACACCTTTGGCAGCAAAACCTGATTTGAATTGGCCTAAGGCTTATAGTCTTTATTTATCCTTGTTAGTGTGAATATTCATGTTTTGCTGCAGAGATATTAATATGTTTGGTTACTTCCCCCAAACTTCCAAGGATGCCCCATATTACCTGTTAAAAATACTTCTGACCCAAAAGTTTTCTGATAAGGGATTTTGGCTCATAGTACTGTTTTGCCAGTTATGTGTTTTCCAATTAATAATCATAAATAATCAAAATACCTCACAGGTTTGTCCCCGCTTGGTTATTTACTGCTCCCTGTTTGCTCTGTAGTTTGGGAACTATTCGGTATTATTTTCTAGTTCAACATTTAGTACTTTAATCCTTTGGAAGGAAAAACAATGTTGATTTAATAAATGATGAATAAATAGAAATAGTGAATAATATATTGAATCCAGATCTCTCCTTCTCCACTGGTGTAACATGAAAGGAGGAGGAAATAGTCTTTACAGTCACATGTGAAACAAAGTAGTCACATGTGCAGTACATTTGCATTTTGTGCAGTATATATAAGAACTATACTCATGCCTTCCTGGAGTATGAGGAAGGCTCATACTGGAGGCTCATACTGGAGGCTCAACAAAAGCCTCCAGACACAATTTCATATCTTTTTCTAAACACACAATCTCAGGACCAATAATTGTATGTCTTCCACTAGTTTAGGAAAAGACTTTACTATTTTCTCAAGGAGTATATTGTACCTCTAAGCCAATAGGGGGATGGGGAGAAGAGTGTATTAAATACTTAGTCCTTTACTGTCTGACTTAACCTGTGTGGTAGCCAAGCTCCAAGAAACCCCCAGGGTTTCAAGCCCCCTGTGTAGTCTCTTTCATATTAAATAGGGTTGACCTTTGTAACCAGTAGGACTTTGTGCAAATGACAAAGTGTGACTTCTGAGGTTAGGTCATAAAAGACATTGTGGTGTCTGCCTTTCCCTCTCTCGAATCACTTGCTTTTGGAAAGCTAGTTGCTGTGTCATGAGAATACCCAAGTAGCCCTATGGAAAAGTCCATGTAGCAAAGAAGTAAGATCTTCTGCTAAAAACCAGCACTAAATTGCCAGCCATGTGAGTGAGCCCCTTAGAAGTGGATCCTCCAGCCCCAGTCAAGCCGTCAGATGACTGCAGCCCCAGCCAAAAACTTGACTTCAATTTCATGAGAGTTTCCTAACCATAATAACCCTGCTAAACCGCTTCTGGATTCCTGACCCCCCAGAAAGTTAGAAACAAAAATATTTGTTGTTTCAAGCTACTGGGTTTGGAAGTAATCTGTTACATAGCAAAAGATAACAAGTATACCAAGAACTTTGATTCAAGGCGAAATGTTCATTTCTTTTATTATGAAAGTAACAATACATGCTTGTTGCAAATTTTAAGTGTGGACATACATGACCTGGAAAATAAAAATATCCCCTCTTTGCAGTTTATGGTGAATAGTTCCAGATTTTCTCTGAGCAGATACTAATATGTGTATATCTGTGTATACCAACACACATGTGTTGTGATTTGTTAATACACCCTGGACCGTATTAAACATACTGTCCTGCCACTTGCATATTCTTTTTAACAATTTAGCTTGGCACATCTTCCATGTAAGCTCATATAAATCTGTCATTTGTTAATTTATCTTCATATATTTTGTTGTGTGAACATCTCCATTTCCTATTGGAGGATATTTGGGCTGTCCCTGATTTCCACAAATACAATGCATGATACAGTGAATAAGCATGTAGGTGAATCTGTGGGATATATTTCTGGAAACAGAAATGTGGATCAAAAGTAGACACACTTAAAATTCTGAGAGATATTTTTGGATTGCCCTCACAAAAAGCAGTAAGCAAAAGTTGTACCAGGGAATGTAAGTGTCTATTTCCCAGCACCCTCAAAAAACACTGGGTAACCATGGTCTTTGACAATTGGGTAAATAAAAAATGACTTATTGCTTTCTTTTATGTTTAATTATTAACCATCGTTTTGTGTTTATTGGCTGTTTGAGTTTCTTCTGTTTGGGATTCTCTGTCCATCTCCTTTGGCCATCTTGGTATTAGATTATTTGCCTTACATGTTGGTTTGTAAGAACAATTTGTGTATCAGCATGTTAACCTCTTTGCCTAAAACATATTTTGTAGAAAATTTATCCCAACTTATTGTCAACACCAACTTTAACATTTTTAATCATATTTAGGAACTTTTCTGTCATAACCTGATGATGTGTGTCACATAAAGCATGGAAAGGGCTTTGTAACTTAATTTACAAGTAGTTAGAATGAAAATTTTAAACAAAGCATGACCTGTGTCTACAAGCATTAACTGTTGCTGTGTTTACCTTGGTTATCAATGGCCCGGTTGACTTGGATTGTTACTATTTTCCTTCTAGTTTCCCGAATACTTTATTCACCGCATTCCCAGAAGCCGTGAGGTTCAGCAGTCCTGGCTGTCCACAATGCTCACCACTTTGTACTCTATGTGGCTCTCGTTTCCCCTGACTCACCGAGTGAAGCCAGATTTGGTATGTATGACCATCACTAAGGAGAGGGACAGTCAGTCTCCTGTGGGTCCTTCATTAGTAATGGAACATAGTGTTTTCTTACACAGCTACCCTTTATCAGTATGCCAGATTCTATACTGGACCTTTTTATGATCATATGCTAAAATTTATCATGCAATGCGCTTTGCTGAAAGAGGTGAGAAATTTGTCTTCCATTTCTAGCTGTAACTTAAACTCTAAATTTGCCCTCTTCTCCCCCCTCCTCTTGTGATAAGCCCTAACAGAGCAGTGTCTTTAACCAATTTGTCTTCCTACTCACCTATGGTTCCTGAGCCAACATCATGTGCTCATCAGCCAGAGGAGAGCCAATTTTTTATTCCTTTTCAGTACTCTTCTTGTTTTTTGTCAAGACTGTGTTACCAGATATGGAATGCAGTGGGCAGAATGTTACACACACCCAAGTTTTTATAGGAGAATAATACAGAAAATAGAAATCTAAAAACGTAATTACTGCGCTGTGTTCAAGCTTACTTTCCTTATCATCTTAAGTTCTCTGTGGTCTTTAGGATGAAGTTCTGTTATTAAATTCTAAATGCATTTTAGTAGACCATGGAGAGTGGTGGATATGTTATCATAGGAGTGTACACAGTTCTTAAATAACACTTTCTTTCCTATTTTAAGACAGAATCCATTCATCAGCATATCCTGAAAGGAAGCTCTTCACTTGCCCTCCACATACACAAGTTCTGGTCTAGTGGGTATTATTCTCATGAGTAGTTGGAACAGAAATGTGTAGCTTGACTTTGAACGATCTCTGAGTTTGGTCATTGCCTTTCATCAGCTGAACTGTGGTTCAAGTCCCTTCTTTGGATGAGAATTTTAAAATCTGAATTTTCTGCATGAGTAGTTTAGATTGTTTTTAAAAGATACAGCTTACAAACAGTGAGATGCACAGATCTTGTGTATAGTCTGACTGTGTCCTTCTCAAGATAGAGGACATCTCTATCACCCCAGAAAGTTTTCTCCTGCTTCTTCCCAGTCATTCCCTGGCCCTGAGCAACCACTTTCTGATTTTTATCACCATAGATTACTTTTGCTTATATTTATTTTTAAATTTTAGAGTGAGTTTATTTCACAGTCTCCAGCCACATTTTCAGGGTGTAGAATTTAGATATTTCCCTACAAAAATTATTACTGCCCAGAAAAGTTTATTTATTTCTAAAATTCAAAAGGCAGAATGGAAGGGAGAAAAAGGTCTTGATATTTTAAGCAGGAAATCTGGTGTTTATATTTACTAGATCACTAGAGGCGTGGCCACCATCACTGGCAGCAGCTAGCTTGAGTGTGGTTTAGGACTCCAAAGGGTTAAGGCTCAGAAGGAAGTAGTGACATGATGGATGATGGCTGTCATAGACACAGAGGAGCTCTGGTGACTGCCTGGCCCGGCATTTGATACCCTTGTAGTGAGAAGAGTAACTCGTGGGGCATTAGGACACTTGGTCCCAGGCCACTTTGGCTTTCATTTCATTTTCGTCAGTTCCCTTCTGGGCCTCATTCTTTACCTTAAAATGAAAGAATATATTAGATATCCTCTCAGTTTCCTTCTGACTTAGTCTAAAATTTTATGAATGCTATAAATTTGCTTGTAAAAGAATGGAAGGAAAAAACTATTATGACGTTTCTAAAGGAATAAGAGTGAAAAGGGGTCGGGGGATGTGAAGTACTTATTTCCATTCTTAGCTGAGTTAGTGAAAATCATTTCAAACCTGAGCGTTACCCGATCAGCTGTTCCCATACGGTTGGCTTCACGAGATGAATTTGCACTTAATGTATTTCCCTTCACTTTACAGAGAAAAGTTAAGGGTCAAGAGGCCTTTTTTACAACATGCAGATCTCTCTGCATTCATCCTTGACTTTCTTATGACTTTTGTCACAAAGCACTATTCCTTTTTTACTTCTTTAAAAAAAAAAGTGAAAGAAAAACCCACTCTTAGAAGGGACAGCAGCATCATACCTTAAATCACTGGAGTTGCCTGAACGGCCAGGTGCCTGTCTGCTCTACTTTAACTGTGTGCACCTGAGTGTACTGCTCCATTCAACTGTCTCTGTACCTCACTTTGCCATCTATAAAATATAAACACAGACACTTCCCTTGTTGTTCCAGGATGAGTGTGGAATAATAGAACATTTTAATGTTTTTTAAATGGAAATTCCATCTGGAACATAACAGGTAATGTTTATTGAGCACTTATATATGCCAGATGTGGTACTAAGTGATTGCCATACAAGATAGGTGGTACTGTTATTCTTGTTTAATGGCTGAGGAAACTGAGGCACTAAGCCGCAGGAGGTTATATGGCACCTTTATATTAAAAATCTGGGTCAAGGAGCATCAATAATAGCAAAAATGAGATTTCATCAAATGAACTGAGATCTCTGGTCCTTTCAGTCACTTATTCTTTTCTGTTTATCTTTGTTATCTTGGAAGCAGCAAATAGAGTTAGCCAAATTTGGAATGCTGTATTATATGTTTGATTTGTAGATGAGTCTATCCCGAAAGTGGTAATTTTTAAAAGTATGCAGCAAGTGCCTGCTGTGTGCTACTTTTCCAGTTGGTTATCTAATAGACATCTGAAACTTTCTTAGTCCAGCATAGTAGATATTTCCTCTTCTTTCCCCGTTTTAGTAAATTTGCTCGAGTCAGATCCCCAGGAGACATCTTTGATTCTTCTTTCCCACACCGTACTTCCCGTGTTCAGTAGCAAGTCCTGCCAGCCATGTCTTTGAAATTTATCACCCATCTGTCTATTTCAGTCCATCTTGACTGCCTCCATGCTGTCCGCCCCCCCACCCCACTGCATAGTCTCCTAACTTGTCTGCCTGTGGAAGGAAGTTCATGATCCCCCGCAATTTTTCTTTACCATTTAACAACCAATGTAATTTTTTTAATGTAAACTAGATTCTGTTACTTCATGCTTAAAATCCTCCAGTGGTGCTCTTAGAATAGAGTTTAAACTTAGGATAGCCTGCATGCTCCAGCCCTGACCTGCTTCTTTGACCTTTTCCCCTCTCTTCCCTTAGTTTACTATGTGCCAGCCACACCTGCCTTTTTTTTTTTTAAACAAACCCAACTGATTCCTATCTCAGAGCCTTTGTACTTGCTGTTCCCTGTACTTGGGACTCTTTACTCCTGACCTAAACATGACCGGCTCCATTTTGTTCTGAGCTCAAGTATCATCTCCTTACAAAGGCCTGACTACTAGTACTTCTCCTTATTCCTCTGTCGCATTGTTATGCTTTATTGTCTTCATAGTATTAGTCCCAATAAAAATTATCCTTTTTATTATCCTTTATTGTCATTCCATAAGAAACTGTGACTGCCTTGTCCACTGTTGGAAAACGATACCTGGCCCATGGTAGCCTCTCAGTACATATCTTTGATAAATGTTCCACTCACTGTGCTAGTTACTAAGGGTGCAAACATGAGTGAGACATGGGCCCTGGCCTCAAAAAGGTTACACTCTAATGGAGGAGACAAATGGGAAAATAATTATAATTCAATATACCAAGTTCCTTAATGGTAGCAAGTAAAAATTGCCATGGGAATATGTCAGTGGTTGGTTCATTCACAAATATTTGTTGAGGACCTACTCTGTGCCAGGATTTATACTGTGTGCAAGAGATTATAAAAGTTAGCACAGTAGAGCAGTCTTGCCTATTGCTAGATGGTGGTAGTGTGATACATCCTCTCTGGGAAGTGGGGTAAGGCTTCTGAGTAGAGATGACATTTAAGCAAAGGTGGGTAAGAGAGAATACAAAACTGTCATTTAAGAAGAGTCAAGATTAGGGGCACTTGGGTGGCTCAGTCAGTTAAGCAGTTCACCTTTGGCTCAGGTCATGATTTCACGGTTTGTGAGTTCAAGCCCTGCATCAGGCTCGCTGCTGTCAGCACAGAGCCCACTTTGGATCCTCTGTCCCCTTCCTCTCTGTATCTCCCCTGCTCTCTCTCTCTCTGTCTCAAAAATAAATTTAAAAAAAAAAGAGTGAAGATTAATAAGTCAGCTAGGTAAGAGAGTCACATAATGTACATAAAGTCGAAATCTTTAGACTAAACCTTTATTAATTGAAATTTTACATATAATATTTTATTGTTATTAGAAACTATTAGGACCTGGAACTTAACTCAGTACAAGTAATAAGTAGTCATTTTTAAAAGGCTAAATATCATAGGTACTTTTAAGATGGTATATTGGGCTTTTTTCTTTAAAATCCCCACAAACAGGGACGCCTGGGTGGCTTAGTCAGCTAAGCATCCAACTCTTGGTTTTGGCTCAGGTCATGATCTCATGGTTTATGAGTTTAAGCCCCATGTTGGGCTCCATGCTGACAGTGCAAAGCCTGCTTGGGATTGTCTGCCCCCTCTCTCTGCTTCTCTCCTCTTTGTGCTCAATTGCTCACTCTCTCTCTCAAAATAAATAAACTTAAAAAAATTTAAAATCCCCACAGACTTTTTTCATTGAAACCTAATAGTTAAAGGAAATAACCACTTAACCATTTTATTATCATTTTGATTCATCAGAATGGATCCACCTAAAAGTCATATTTTTAAAATCTTTTAGAAAAATAACATTGAGCTATTCTGATTTGTCTGGCACTCTTCTAAGTACTTTACATACATTAACTCACTTAATTTTCCTGACAGTCTTCTCACATAATACTCATTATATTCATTCCATAGATGAGGAGCCCAAAGTCCAGAGAGGTGTAAGTAACCAAGGTCGCAAAACTAGTCAGTTTAACTTAACTCTAGTTCTCTTTATAAATGTATCGGATTCTGCCAGAATTAGCTAACTTGCTCAATTCAAAACTAGTATTTTATTTTTAACATCTGTATTGCAGTAGGCACTGAAAGGGGTTACTAGAATAGAGCCTATGTCCTTGAGAAGCTTTTATTTAGTTAGCTTCAAGAAAAATAGAGTAAAGAAATGATAGGTAGACATGCAATAGAGAGTAATTCTGTTGGAAAAAAACGAAATCAGAAATTATTCTTCCATTTCTGCAGCAACAGCTTGTTCTGCTACTCAAGATTCTTTTTAAAAAGCATTTGAACACATCATTTTTTTAGCTTTTTAAAAAATTTGAAACAATTATCACAAGAAGTTGCAGAAATAATACATAGATGTTCCTATATTCTTCACCCAGCTTTCCTTAAAGGTGACATCATATATAACTGTAGTACAGTGTCAAAGCCAGAAGATTTATATTAGTATGATACTGTGCTGTTAACCAGACTACAGACCTTACTCAGTTTTCACTGTTTTTCTATATGTATTCGTGTGCAGTTATATGTGTGCATATGTATAGTTCTATGCTATTTTAATCGTGTATTTGTGTAACCACCACGAAAATCAAGATACAAAACTGTTCCATCACTGCAAAGGAGCTTCCCTGTGCTCCCCCCATCCCTGTCTCCTGGCAGCCACTAATTAGTTTTACCTCTATACAGTTTGTCATTTCAAAATGTTCTGGAGAAGGTTAAGATGTCAGAAGTGTAAGGCAACCCTAAGCTTGCCTCCTGCCTCAAGCACAGCTAGAGAAATATCAAATCATTCTGAACACTCAAGAAATCGATCAGATGTCTTGGAGAACAAAGCTGCACATCTACAAGCAGAAAAAATGACCCGTGGAAGGGAGGAAATGCTGAGAGTTGATTTGGGGAGAAAAGAGCCACGATTGCAGCAGTGGGGAAGGAGCCCTGATCACAGAGAGAGGAGCGAGAGAGAACAAGAGAGAAAGAGTGGGAAAAAAAGGGTGAAAACATTCACAGGGGACTGCACAAAAAAATTTTTCCCCAAAACCATTGACTGGAAAAAGGAGAGGATTTCTTTTTTTTTTTCTTTTTTTTTTTTATAATATATGAAATTTATTGTCAAATTGGTTTCCATACAACACCCAGTGCTCATCCCAAAAGATGCCCTCTTCAATACCCGTCACCTATCCTCCTCTCCCTCCCACCCCCCATCAACCCTCAGTTTGTTCTCAGTTTTTAAGAGTCTCTTATGCTTTGTCTCAAGGAGAGGATTTCAATACCGCTAGTTTTTTATAAACAGCAGAGTACAGTGTCTGAAGTTTTGGAGGTCAAGAGCATTACCAGGATTGCGCATGGCTGTGCTTAGTGGGGGATGAGGCAGGAGCCCCAGGAGTGGGCAGTGCAGTCTGAGGATTCCCTGTGGTTCACGGGGAGAAGTGGTTCCCCTGCTTGAAGAGCATTTGGTAGAGGTGATATAGCAGCTCCATAGGCAAGGGATCCTGCGGGCACCATTGAGGTACCCCATTCACCAGCATAAGAACAAAGATGCTAGCTGAGGACAGCAACCCTGGTGCTGGCTATGTATTACAATTTACCATAAACTCTGAACCTCTGTGCAGTCATGTACAAGCCAGCATCCAACACAGCGCAGTGAGACCCTCCCCCAGAGGATCAGCATGGGTCTCTGCCACAAGGGTCTCTGATGTGTGGGGTTTGAAACCTAGCTGTGCCTAAGATAAAACACAGGTGTTCTGTGCTGTCTGGCAGGCAGACAGCTCAAAGACAGGGACCCCCTGGAGAGGCAATTGTTTGTCTGTGAGGGCTTCCTGAGGAGTGGTGGGCATGAGCTCCCTGTTCCAGAGAGGAGAGAGCAGGGTGGAACCATTTTTACCCCTTGCCCACCAGCAGTGACCGACCTCATTGAGAGAAAAAGAGTGCCACCAAATGAAGACCTGAGCAACTTACACCTAGCCCTGCCCCCACTGTACCCTACAGGTGTATTTCCACTAGAGTAAGTCCACCTGAGAATCAGAGCAGTAGACCCCTCTCTCAGACCAGCATAACCCCCTTGCACGCACCAAGTCTACTGATCATAGAGTGCTGCAAAGCTTCAGCTCTGGGGGAAACGGGATCTAGCTTCCTTTGGGTTTGTTTGTTTTGGTTTTGTTTTTTGGGGGGTTTTTTATACAGAAAGAGCAATTTCTTTACTTTTTGAATTATTTTTAAGTTTTTATATATATTTTTTTCTATCAAGCTTCTCTTAACAATCAACCCAAAACACATCTAGGACCGACCTTCCTTCCTTCCTTCCTTCCTTCCTTCCTTCCTTCCTTCCTTCATTTTTCACCTCCAAAATGACAAGATGGAAGAATCCAACCCAAAAAAACAGGAAGAAATGTTGGCCAGGGATTTAATCAATACAGATATAATAAGACATCTGAACTAGAATTTAAAACAACAGTTATAAAGATACTAGCTGGGCTTGACAAAAGTATAAAAGACATTAGAGAATCCTTACAGCAGAGATAAAAGAACTAAAATCTAGTCAGGCCAAAATTAAAAATGCTATAACCAAGATGCGAATCCAAATGTATGCCATAAAAACAAGGATAGATGAAGCAGAGGAACAAATCACTGATAAAGAAGATAAAATTATGGAAAATAATGAAGCTGAAAGGAAGAGAGAAGCAAAAGTAATGAATCACAAAAGTAGATTTATGGAACTCAATGACTTATTAAAATGTAATAACATTTATATCATAGGAGACTTAGAAGATGAAGAGAGAAGAAAGGAGCAGAAGGTGTATTTGAGCAAATTATAGCTAAAAGTTACCTAATTTAGGGGAGAACACAGACATCAAAATCCAAGGTGAACAGAGAGCTCTCATTAAATTCAACAAAAGCCAGCCATTACCAAGGCATATCATACTCAAATTCACAAAATACACAGACAAGGAAAGAATCCTGAAAGCAGCAAGGGAAAAAAGTCCTTAACCTACAAGGGAAGACAAAGCAGGTTCACAGCAGATTTGTCCACAGAAACTTGGCAGGCCAGAAGGGAATGAGAGGATATATTCAACATGCTGAATGGGAAGAATATGCAGCCAACAACACTTTATCCATCAAGGCTGTCAACCAGAATAGAAGGAGAGATAAAGTGTTTCCCAGACAAACAAAAACTAAAGGAGTTTGTGACCACTAAACTAGCCCCACAAGAAATTTTAAGGGGGACTCTTTTGAGTGGAGGGGGAAAAAAAAAAAAGACCAAAGCAACAAAGAATACAAAGGACCAGAGAACATCACCAGAAACACCAACTCTACAGGTAACACAATGGCACTAAATTCATATCTTTCAATAATCACTCTGAATGTAAATGGACTAATTGCTCCAATCAAAGACACATATAGGGTTTTAGAATGGATAATAAAAACAAGATCCATCTATATGCTGCCTACAAGAGATTCTTTTTAAACCTAAAGACACCTGCAGATTGAAAGTGAAGGGATGGAGAACCATCTATCATACTGATGGACATCAAAAGAAAGCCAGAGCAGCCATACTTATATCAGACAAACTAGATTTTAAAACAAAGACTGTAACAAGAGATGAAGAAGGGCATTATATCAAAATTAAGGGGTCTGTCCACCAAGAAGATCTAAGAGTTGTAAATATTTATACCCCCAACTTGGAAGTACCCATATATATAAATCAATAACAAATACAAACTATCTCATTGATAATAATACAGTAATAGTAGGGAACTTTAATCCCCTGCTTAAGCATTGGGAAGATCATATAAGAGAAAATCAATAAGGAAACAGTAGCTATAACACAGTCTGGATGAACTTAACATATATTCAGAACATTTCATCCGAAAGCAGCAGAATATACATTCTTTCAAGTGCACACGGAACATTTTCCAGAATAGATCACATACTGGGTCACAAATCAGCCCTCAACAGGTACCAAAAGACTGAGATCATACCATGTATATTTTCATACCATAATGCTATGAAACTTGAAATCAAGCACAAGAAAATATTTGGAAAGATCCAAAATACATGGAGGTAACAGAACATCCTACTAAAAAATGAATGGGTTAACCAGGAAATTAAAGAGGAAATTAAAAAGTACGTAGAAGCAAATGAAAATGAAACACAGCAGTCCCAAACCTTTGGGATGCAGCAAAGGCAGTCCTAAGAGGGAAGTATATTGCAATACAGGCCTACCTCAAGAAGCAAGAAAACTCTCAAATACACAACCTAACCTTACACGTAAAGGAGCTAGAAAAGGAACATCAAATAAAGCCAAAAGCCAGTATAAGAATGGACATAATAGAGATTGGAGCAGATATAAATGATATAGAAACAAACAAACCAACAAAACAGTAGAACAGATCAACAAAGTAAGAGCTGGTACTTTGAAAGAACTAATAAAAGTGATAAATTCCTATCTAGACTAATCAAAAAGAAAAGAGAAAGGACCCAAATAAAATCATGAACAAAAGAGGAGAGATCACAATGAACACCACAGAAAGGCAAACAATTATAAGAAAATATTATGAAAAATTATATGCCAACACACTGAACAATCTGGAAGAAATTAACAAATTCCTAGGAACATACAAAGTACCAAAACTGAAACAGGAAGAAATAGAAAATTTGAACAGAACCATGACCAACAAAGAAATTGAATCAGTAATAGAAAATCTCCCAACAAACAAAAGTTCAGGGTCAAAAGGCTTCCCAGGGGAATTTACCAGACATTTAAAGAAGAATTAATACCTATTTTTTCAAACCATTCCAAAAAATAGAAATGGAAGGAAAACTTCCAAACTCATTCTATGAGGCCAACATTACCTTGATTCCAAAAGCAGACAAAGACCTCACTAAAAAGGAGAATTAAAGGTCAGTATTCTTGATGAACAGGGATGCACAACTTCTCAACAAGATACCAGCAAATCGAATTCAACAGTACATTAAAAGAATTATTCACCATGATCAAGCAGGATTAATTGCTGGACTGCAGGGCTGGTTCAGTATTCAGAAACCAATCAATATGACATACCACATTAATAAAAGAAAGAATAAGAACCATATGATCCTGCCAATAGATACAGAAAAAGCATTTGACAAAGTACAGCATCTATTGTTGATTAAAAAAAAAAAAAAAAAACCTCAACAAAGTAGGGGTAGATGGAACATACTTCAATATCATAAAGGCCGTATACAAAGAACCCACAACTACTATCATCCTTATTGGAAAAAAAACTGAGAGCCTTTCCCCTATAGTCAGCAACAAGACAAGGATGTCCACTCTCACTATTACTATTTAACATAGTACTGGAAGTCTTAGCCTCCACAATCAGACAACAAAAAGAAGTAAAAAGCATCCAGATCAGCAAGGAAGAAGTCAAAGTTGGACTATTTGCAGACAACATGATACACTATGTAGAAAACCCAAAACACTCTACAAAAAACTGCTAGCACTAACTCATGAATTCAGCAACCTACAAGATATAAAATCAATGTACAGAAGTCTGTTGTATTTCTATACACCAACATTGAAGCAGCAGAAAAATCAAAGAATCAGTCCCATGTATAATTGCACTGAAAACCATGATACCTAGGAATAAACCTAACCAAAGAGGTAAAAGATCTGTACTCTGAAACTTTATAACACTTATGAAAGAAATTGAAGAGAACACAAAGAAATGGAAAAGCATCCCATGCTCATGGATTAAAAAAACAAGCATTGTTAAAATGTCTATACTACCCATAGCAATCTATACATTTAATGCAATCCCATCCAAAATAACACGAGCATCTTTCATAGAGCTAGAAGAAACAACCCTAAAATTTGTGTGTAACCTCAAAAGATCCCAAATAGCCAAAGCAATCCTGAAAAAGAAAAACAAAGCTGGAGGCATCACAATGCTGGATTTCAGGCTATATTACAAAACTGTAGTCATCAAGACAGTTTTATGTACTGGCATAAAAAACAGTCTCTTCAACAAACGGTGGGAAAACTGGATAGCAACACACAGAACAATGAAAGTGGACCACTTTCTTACACCATACACAAAAATAAAATCAAAATGGATTAAAGACATAAATGTGTGACAGGAAACCATCCAAATCCTAGAGGAGAACACAGGCAACAACCTCTTTGACCTTGGCCATAGCAATTTTTTACTAGACATGTCACCAGAGACAAAGGAAACAAAAGAAAAAATGAACTATTGGGACTTGATCAAGATAAAAAACCTGCACAGTAAAGGAAACAGTCAACAAAACTAAAAGTCAGCCTTTGGAATGGGAGAAGATATTTGCAAATGACATATGTGATAAATGGTTACTATCCAAAATATATAAAGAACTTGTAAAACTCAACACCCAAAAAAATAATCCAGTTTAAAAAATGGGCAGAAGACATGAATAGACATTTCTCCAAAGAAGACATCCAGATGGCCAACACTCATGAAAAAATGCTCAACATCAGTCATCATCATGGAAATACAAATAAAAACTATAATGAGATATCACCTCACACCTGTCAGAATGGCTAAAATCAACAACACAAGAAATAGGAGGTGTTGAGGAGGATGTGGAGAAATGGGAACCCTCTTGCATTATTGCTGCATTATTGGTAGAAATGCAAACTGGTGCAGTCTCTCTTGAGAACAGTATGGAGGTTCCTCAAAAAGTTAAAAATAGAACTACCTTACAATCCAGCAGTTGCACTACTAGGTATTAACCCAAAGGATACAAAAATACAGACTCGAAGGAGCACATGCACCTGTATGTTTATAGCAGCATTATCAACAATAGCCAAACTGTAGAGAGGAGCCCAAATGTCCATTGACCAATGAATAAAGAAGAGGTGGCATATATATACAATGGAATATTATTCAGCCATCAAACACAATGAGATCTTGCCATTTGCAATGGTGTGGATGGAGCTAGAGTGTATTATGCTAAACCAAATAAGTCAGAGAAAGACAAATATCATATGATTTCACTCATATGTGGAATTTAAGAAACAAAACAGACGAACATACAGGAAGAATGGAAAAAAGAGAGGGAAATAAGCCATAAGACTCTTAATGATAGAGAACAAACAGGGTTGATGGAGGGAGATGGGTGGGAGATGGGCTAGATGGGAGATGGGTATTAAGGAGGGCACTTTTTGTGATGAGCACTGGGTGTTGTATGTAAATGATGAATCACTGAATTCTACTCCTGAAACCAGTATGGCACAGTATGTTACCTAACTAGAATTTAAATAAAAATTTTTTAATGTTCTGTAAATAGAATCAAAGAGTTGGAAACCTTCTGAGATTGACCTTTTTTTTACTGAGTATAATGCCCTTGAGATCTCTTCAGTTTTTTGCATGTATCAGTAATTCCTTTTTATTGATGAATAGAATTCCGTTGTATAGATGTACCACAGTTTGCTTAGCCATTCATGCATTGAAGGACATTTGAATTGTTTTCAGATTTTTGCTGCTATAAATAAAGCTACTGTGAACATTTATGTACAGGTTTTTCTATGGGTCTTAAGTTTTCATTTCTGTAGGTAAATGCCTACAAATGAGATTGCTGGGTCTGATAGAAGATTCCAGTTAAGTTTGGTAAGAAACTGCCAACTATTTTCCATAGTGGCCAAATCACTTTACATCTTACTAGCAATGTATGCGAGATCCAGTTTCTCTCCATTCTCTCCAGCATTTGATGTTATCTCTCTTTCTTAGGTGTGTAGTGATATGCCATCATGATTTTATTTTGTATTTCCTTAGTTGCTAATGATGGTAAGTATCTTTTTGTGTGCTTGTCCTAGTATCCCTTCTTCATTGAGGGGTTTCTTGATGTCTTTTTGCCCATTTTCTAACTGAATTGTTTGTTTTACTTTTGGGTTTTGAGAGTTCTTATATATATTCTAGATATGAGGCTTTTGTCCAGTATTATGGTTTACAAATATTTTCTTCCAGGTCATAACTTCTCTTTTCATCTCTCTAACAGGTTTTTTCACAGGCAAAATTTTTTATTTTGATGAAATCTAATTTATCAATTGTTTATTTTGGTTGTCACATCTAAGAACTCAGGTGAAGAGTTCTAGATTCCAGGTAGTCCTAGATTCCAGAGACTTCCTCATGTTTTCTTCTAAAAGTTTTATAGTTTTGTTTTACTTTTGAATCCATAGATCATTTTGAAAATTTTTTTTAGTATTTATTTATTTTTGCTTTTTTTTTTTTTTTTAATTTTTTTTTCCAACTTTTTAATTTATTTTTGGGACAGAGAGAGACAGAGCATGAATGGGGGAGGGGCAGAGAGAGAGGGAGACACAGAATCCGAAACAGGCTCCAGGCTCCGAGCCATCAGCCCAGAGCCTGACGCGGGGCTCGAACTCATGGACCGCGAGATCGTAACCTGGCTGAAGTCGGATGCTTAACCGACTGCGCCACCCAGGCGCCCCATAGTGTTTATTTATTTTTGAGAGAGAGAGACAGAGTGTGAGTGAGGGAGGGGCGGAGAGTCAGGGAGGCACAGAATCCGAAGCAGGCTCCAGGCTCTGAGCTGTCAGCACAGAGCCAGATGCGGGGCTCAAACCCATGAACCGTGAGATCATGACCTGAGCCAAAGTCAGATACTTAACTGATGGAGTCACCCGGGTGCCCATGAATCCATAGATCATTTTGAATCAATTTTTTGTGTAAAATACAGTGTTTAGATTAAGCCTCATTTTTCCTATAGATGTCGAGTACAATTTGTTTTAAACCTTCCTGGGGCGCCTGGGTGGCTTAATCAGTTAAGCGTCTGACTCTTGATCTCAGCTCAGGTCATGATCTCATGGTTCATGAGACACAACACTGACATAACACTGACAGCACAGAACCTGCTTGGGAATCTCTCTCTTCCTCTTTCTCTCTCTGCCCCTTCACCACTTGTGCACACATGCACACTGTCTCTCTCCCTCTCTCTCAAATTAAATAAACATTTAAAAAAAAATTTTTTTTATATTTATTTATTTCTGAGACAGAGACAGAGCATGAGCAGGGGAGGGACAGAGAGAGAGGGAGACACAGAATCCGAAGCAGGCTCCAGGCTCCAAGCCATCAGCACAGAGCCCAACACGGGGCTCAAACTCACAAACCGTGAGATCATGACCTGAGCCAAAGTCGGTCGCTCGACCGACTGAGCCACCCAGGCGCCCCTATAAACATTTTTTTTAAACTGTCATTTCTCCATGGAATTGTTTTTGCCTCTGTCAAAAATCTGATGGAAATTTTTTTTAAAAATCAGTTTGGTTGGTGTGTTTGTGTTGTCTATTCCTGGATTCGTTGTTTCTTTGATCTCTGTGTCTGTCCCTCTGCCAGTTCGCTATTATGAATGCTATAGCTGTATAGGAAGTGTTAACAGTGTGATTTCTCCCACTTTATTCTTTTTCAAAATCGTTTTAGCTATTCCAGTTCCTTTGCCTTTCTATCAGATTTTAGAATAAGCTTGTGTACATATACAATAAAATTTTGTCAGGATTTTGTTAGGAATTACATTATATGTATAAATCATTTTTTGGGAAATCAGCATTTCTACTATATTGAGTCTTCCAATCCATGGCCATGGACGTGTCTGCACTTATTTAGGTCTTCTTTTATTTCTTTCATTATCATTTTGTAATTTTCAGCATACACACACACAACATACATGCTTTTTTTTTTAATTGATATGTTGGTATTTTACTTCTTTTGGAATGACTGTAAATTTTAAATGGTATTGCATTTTTAATTTTGGTTTTGGTATGTTTGTTGCTAACATAGAGAAATACCATGGACCTTTTTTTTTAAGTCTCATATCCTGTGATCTTGCTGAACTCACTTATTAAATTCTAGGAGTATTTATTTTTTATTTAAAAAAAATTTTTTTTAATGCCCATTTATTTTTTAGGTGGGGGGAGGGGCAGAGAGAGGGAGACACAGAATCCAAAGCAGGTTCCAGGCTCTGAGCTCTCAGCACAGAGCCCATTGTGGGGCTCAAACTCATGAGCTGTGAGATCATGACCTGGGCCAAAGTTGGACACTTAACCAACTGAGCCACCCAAGCGCCCCTATTTATTCCTATTTTTTTAAACATAATTTGTCAGGTTAGCTAACATATGGTGTATACAGTATGCTCTTGGTTTCAGGAGTAGATTCCCGTGATTCATTGCTTACATACAACACCCAATGTTCATCCCAACAAGTGCCCTCCTCAGTGCCCATCACCCTTTTTCTCCTCCCCTCTGCGCCCCCATCAACCCTCAATTTGTTCTCTGTATTTAAGAGTCTCTTATGACTTGCCTCCCTCTCTGTTTGAAACTATTTTTTTCCCTTTCCTTCCCCCATGGTCTTCTGTTAAGTTTCTCAACATCCACATATGCATGAAACAGGTGATGTCTGTCTTTCTCTGACTAACTTATTTCACTTAGCATAATACCCTCCAGTTCCATCCACGTTGTTACAAATGGCAAGATTTCATTTTTTCATTGCCAAGTAGTATTCCATTGTATATATAAGCCACATTTTCTTTATCCATTCATCAGTTGATAGACATTTGGGCTCTTTCCATAATTTGGCTATTATTGATAGCTCTGCTGTAAACATTGGGGTACATGTGCCCCTATGAATCAGCACAAATCCTAAGAGTTTTAAAATAGATTTCCTGGGACTTTCTAGATAATCATGTATTCTGCAAAAAGGGAAAGTTTTATTTTTTCCCTTCCGACCAGTATATCATTTATTTCCTTTTCTTGCCTTATTACACTGACTAGTACTTCTTGTACTATATTGAATAAGCATGTATCTTTCTCTTGTTCCAAATTTTAGGGCAGTGCATTCAGTCTTTCACCACTAAGGATGATGTCAGCTGTAGGTTTTTTATAGATGCTCTTTGTCAAGTTGGGAAAGTTTCCATTATGTATTAGTTAGTGTTCTCCAGAAAAACTGAACCAGAGCCAATAAGATAGGATATTACTCAGGCTTTTTGTTCTAGTCAGGTCTTCAATTGATTGGATGAGGACCATCCACATTAGTAGGGAGAACAATCTGCTTTACTCATTCTACCAATTCAGTTATTAATTTCACCCCAAAATACCCTCACAGACATACCCAGCATGAAGTTTGACCAAATGTCTGGGCACCCCATTGCCAAACTTGACACATAATATTAATCATCACAACTTCTGTTCATGATTTGCTGCAAATGAAAAAAAATATATCATTAATGACACAATGAGTTTTGTCACTTTTTTCCTTTTTTTTTTTTTTTTTTTTTTTTTTTGAGAGAGCAGGACAGAGAGGCAGAAGGAAAGAGAGAGTTTTAATTACTGTGGAGCCTGATGCAGGGCTCAGTCCCCCGACCCTGAGATAATGACCTGAGCCAAAACCAAGAGTTGGACGTTCAACCTACTGAACCAGCCAGGTGCCCCTTGTCATTTATTTTTGTTGCATCAGTTAATACATGGGATCATGTGATCTTTCTTTAGCCTATTAATATGGTGCATTACATTGATTGATTTTCAGATATTGAAACATACTTTCATTCCTGGAATAAATCTCACCTGATCATGGTATATAATTCTTTTTATATATACATGGATTTGATTTGCCAGTAACTTGTTGAGAATTTTTATGATGATAGTTGTGAGGGATGTTGGTCTTTAGCTTTGTGTTTTGAACTGCCTTTGTCTGCTTTTGGTCATGAAATTATATTGGCCTTATAAAATGATTAGGAAGTGTTTCACCCTCTTTGTTTCCTGGAAGAGATTGTTTAGAATTGATGTTAATTTTCCTTTAAATGTTTGGTAAAATACCCCAGTTAAGCCATCGGGCCCTGAAGATTTCTTTTTCAGAAGCTTTTTAGCAGTCATAAGAATATTCAGATTATCTGTCTCATTTTGGGTGAATTTTGGTAGTTTGTGATTTTCAAGGAATTGTTCCATTTCATCTATATTATCACATTCACATGCATAGAGTTGTTTGTGTTATTTCCTTATTGTCCTTTTGTTGTCTTGTTGTTGTTTTTACAGCTTTAGGATCTGTAATTATACCCTCTGTTTCTTGATATTGGCGAAGTCTGTCTTCCCTTTTTTCTTTTTATGTTTGTCAGTCTTGACAATAGTGATCTTTGTAAAGAATCAGCTTTTTGTTTCATTTCTTTTCTCTGTTCTTTATTATTTTTTTTCTCCTGTTTGCTTTAGGATAATTTTGCTCTTCTTTTTGGGGGGATTGTTTTCTGTTTTTTTGTTTTTTTTAACACTTGAATTTCTTTTATTAGCTTAATTATAACATATTTTTATTTTTATTTTTATTTTTTTAATGTTTATTTATTTATTTATTTTTTTAATATATGAAATTTATTGTCAAATTGGTTTCCATACAACACCCAGTGCTCATCCCAAAAGGTGCCCTCCTCAATGCCCATCACCCACCCTCCCCTCCCTCCTACCCCCCATCAACCCTCAGTTTGTTCTCAGTTTTTAACAGTCTCTTAAGCTTTGGCTCTCTCCCACTCTAACCTCTTTTTTTTTTTTTTCCTTCCCCTCCCCCATGGGTTTCTGTTACGTTTCTCAGGGTCCACATAAGAGTGAAACCATATGGTATCTGTCTTTCTCTGTATGGCTTATTTCACTTAGTATCACACTCTCCAGTTCCATCCACGTTGCTACAAAAGGCCATATTTCATTTTTTCTCATTGCCACGTAGTATTCCATTGTGTATATAAACCACAATTTCTTTATCCATTCATCAGTTGATGGACATTTAGGCTCTTTCCATAATTTGGCTATTGTTGAGAGTGCTGCTATAAACATTGGGGTACAAGTGCCCCTATGCATCAGTACTCCTGTATCCCTTGGATAAATTCCTAGCAGTACTATTGCTGGGTCATAGGGTAGGTCTATTTTTAATTTTCTGAAGAACCTCCACACTGCTTTCCAGAGCGGCTGCACCAATTTGCATTCCCACCAACAGTGCAAGAGGGTTCCCGTTTCTCCACATCCTCTCCAGCATCTATAGTCTCCTGATTTGTTCGTTTTGGCCACTCTGACTGGTGTGAGGTGATATCTGAGTGTGGTTTTGATTTGTATTTCCCTGATAAGGAGCGACGTTGAACATCTTTTCATGTGCCTGTTGGCCATCCGGATGTCTTCTTTAGAGAAGTGTCTATTCATGTTTTCTGCCCATTTCTTCACTGGGTTATTTGTTTTTCGGGTGTGGAGTTTGGTGAGCTCTTTATAGATTTTGGATACTAGCCCTTTGTCCAATATGTCATTTGCAAATATCTTATTCCATTCCGTTGGTTGCCTTTTAATTTTGTTGGTTGTTTCCTTTGCTGTGCAGAAGCTTTTTATCTTCATAAGGTCCCAGTAATTCACTTTTGCTTTTAATTCCCTTGCCTTTGGGGATGTGTCAAGTAAGAGATTGCTATGGCTGAGGTCAGAGAGGTCTTTTCCTGCTTTCTCCTCTAGGGTTTTGATGGTTTCCTGTCTCACATTCAGGTCCTTTATCCATTTTGAGTTTATTTTTGTGAATGGTGTGAGAAAGTGGTCTAGTTTCAACCTTCTGCATGTTGCTGTCCAGTTCTCCCAGCACCATTTGTTAAAGAGACTGTCTTTTTTCCATTGGATGTTCTTTCCTGCTTTGTCAAAGATGAGTTGGCCATACGTTTGTGGGTCTAGTTCTGGGGTTTCTATTCGATTCCATTGGTCTATGTGTCTGTTTTTATGCCAATACCATGCAGTCTTGATGATGACAGCTTTGTAGTAGAGACTAAAGTCTGGGATTGTGATGCCTCCTGCTTTGGTCTTCTTCAAAATTACTTTGGCTATTCGGGGCCTTTTGTGGTTCCATATGAATTTTAGGATTGCTTGTTCTAGTTTCGAGAAGAATGCTGGTGCAATTTTGATTGAGATTGCATTGAATGTGTAGATAGCTTTGGGTAGTATTGACATTTTGACAATATTTATTCTTCCAATCCATGAGCAGGGAATGTCTTTCCATTTCTTTCTATCTTCTTCAATTACCTTCATAAGCTTTCTATAGTTTTCAGCATACAGATCTTTTCCATCTTTGGTTAGATTTATTCCTAGGTATTTTATGCTTCTTGGTGCAATTGTGAATGGGATCAGTTTCTTTATTTGTCTTTCTGTTGCTTCATTGTTAGTGTATAAGAATGCAACTGATTTCTGTACATTGATTTTGTATCCTGCAACTTTGCTGAATTCATGTATCAGTTCTAGCAGACTTTTGGTGGAGTCTATCAGATTTTCCATGTATAATATCATGTCATCTGCAAAAAGCGAAAGCTTGACTTCATCTTTGCCAATTTTGATGCCTTTGATTTCCTTTTGTTGTCTGATTGCTGATGCTAGAACTTCCAGCACTATGTTAAACAACAGCGGTGAGAGTGGGCATTGCTGTCGTGTTCTTGATCTCAGGGAAAAAGCTCTCAGTTTTTCCCCGTTGAGGATGATGTTAGCTGTGGGCTTTTCATAAATGGCTTTTATGATCTTTAAGTATGTTCCTTCTATCCCGACTTTCTCAAGGGTTTTTATTAAGAAAGGGTGCTGGATTTTGTCAAAGGCCTTTTCTGCATCGATTGACAGGATCATATGGTTCTTCTCTTTTTGTTTGTTAATGTGATGTATCACATTGATTGATTTGCGAATGTTGAACCAGCCCTGCATCCCAGGAATGAATCCCACTTGATCATGGTGAATAATTCTTTTTATATGCTGTTGAATTTGATTTGCTAGTATCTTATTGAGAATTTTTGCATCCATATTCATCAGGGATATTGGCCTGTAGTTCTCTTTTTTTACTGGGTCTCTGTCTGGTTTAGGAATCAAAGTAATACTGGCTTCATAGAATGAGTCTGGAAGTTTTCCTTCCCTTTCTATTTCTTGGAATAGCTTGAGAAGGATAGGTATTATCTCTGCTTTAAACGTCTGGTAGAACTCCCCTGGGAAGCCATCTGGTCCTGGACTCTTATTTGTTGGGAGATTTTTGATAACCGATTCCATTTCTTCGCTGGTTATGGGTCTGTTCAAGCTTTCTATTTCCTCCTGATTGAGTTTTGGAAGAGTGTGGGTGTTTAGGAATGTGTCCATTTCTTCCAGGTTGTCCAATTTGTTGGCCTATAATTTTTCATAGTATTCCCTGATAATTGTTTGTATCTCTGAGGGATTGGTTGTAATAATTCCATTTTCATTCATGATTTTATCTATTTGGGTCATCTCCCTTTTCTTTTTGAGAAGCCTGGCTAGAGGTTTGTCAATTTTGTTTATTTTTTCAAGAAACCAACTCTTGGTTTCATTGATCTGCTCTACAGTTTTTTTAGATTCTATATTGTTTATTTCTGCTCTGATCTTTATTATTTCTCTTCTTCTGCTGGGTTTAGGCTGCCTTTGCTGTTCTGCTTCTATTTCCTTTGGGTGTGCTGTTAGATTTTGTATCTGGGATTTTTCTTGTTTCTTGAGATAGGCCTGGATTGCAATGTATTTTCCTCTCAGGACTGCCTTCGCTGTGTCCCAAAGCGTTTGGATTGTTGTATTTTCATTTTCGTTTGTTTCCATATATTTTTTAATTTCTTCTCTAATTGCCTGGTTGACCCACTCATTCGTTAGTAGGGTGTTCTTTAACCTCCACGCTTTTGGAGGTTTTCCAGACTTTTTCCTGTGGTTGATTTCAAGCTTCATAGCATTGTGGTCTGAAAGTATGCATGGTATAATTTCAATTCTTGTAAACTTATGAAGGGCTGTTTTGTGACCCAGTATATGATCTATCTTGGAGAATGTTCCATGTGCACTCGAGAAGAAAGTATATTCTGTTGCTTTGGGATGCAGAGTTCTAAATATTATCTGTCAAGTCCATCTGATCCAATGTATCATTCAGGGCCCTTGTTTCTTTATTGACCGTGTGTCTAGATGATCTATCCATTTCTGTAAGTGGGGTGTTAAAGTCCCCTGCAATGACCACATTCTTATCAATAAGGTTGCTTATGTTTATGAGTAATTGTTTTATATATCTGGGGGCTCCGGTATTCGGCGCATAGACATTTATAATTGTTAGCTCTTCCTGATGGATAGACCCTGTAATTATTATATAATGCCCTTCTTCATCTCTTGTTACAGCCTTTAATTTAAAGTCTAGTTTGTCTGATATAAGTATGGCTACTCCAGCTTTCTTTTGGCTTCCAGTAGCATGATAAATAGTTCTCCATCCCCTCACTCTCAATCTAAAGGTGTCCTCAGATCTCAAATGAGTCTCTTGTAGACAGCAAATAGATGGGTCTTGTTTTTTTATCCATTCTGATACCCTATGTCTTTTGGTTGGTGCATTTAATCCATTTACATTCAGTGTTATTATAGAAAGATACGGGTTTAGAGTCATTGTGATGTCTGTATGTTTTATGCTTGTAGTGATGTCTCTGGTACTTTGTCTCACAGGGTCCCCCTTAGGATCTCTTGTAGGGCTGGTTTAGTAGTGACAAATTCCTTCAGTTTTTGTTTGTTTGGGAAGACCTTTATCTCTCCTTCTATTCTAAATGACAGACTTGCTGGATAAAGGATTCTCGGCTGCATATTTTTTCTGTTTAGCACACTGAAGATATCGTGCCAATCCTTTCTGGCCTGCCAAGTTTCAAAAGAGAGATCAGTCATGAGTGTTATAGGTCTCCCTTTATATGTGAGGGCACATTTATCCCTTGCTGCTTTCAGAATTTTCTCTTTATCCTTGTATTTTGCCAGTTTCACTATGATATGTCGTGCAGAAGATCGATTCAAGTTACGTCTGAAGGGAGTTCTCTGTGCCTTTTGGATTTCAATGCCTTTTTCCTTCCCCAGTTCAGGGAAGTTCTCAGCTATGATTTCTTCAAGTACCCCTTCAGCACCTTTCCCTCTCTCTTCCTCCTCTGGGATACCAATTATGCGTATATTATTTCTTTTTAGTGTATCACTTAGTTCTCCAATTTTTCCCTCATACTCCTGGATTTTTTTATCTCTCTTTCTCTCAGCTTCCTTTTTTTCCATAACTTTATCTTCTAGTTCACCTATTCTCTCCTCTGCCTCTTCAATCCGAGCCGTCGTCGTTTCCATTTTGTTTTGCATTTCGTTTAAAGCGCTTTTCAGCTCCTCTTGACTGTTCCTTAGTCCCTTGATCTCTGTGGCAAGAGATTCTCTGCTGTCCTGTATACTGTTTTCAAGCCCAGCGATTAATTTTATGACTATTATTCTAAATTCACTTTCTGTTATATTATTTAAATCCTTTTTGATCGGTTCATTAGCTGTTGTTATTTCCTGGAGATTCTTCTGAGGGGAATTCTTCCGTTTGGTCATTTTGGATAGTCCCTGGAGCGGTGAGGACCTGCAGGGCACTTCCCCCGTGCTGTGGTGTATAACTGGAGCTGGTGGGCGGGGCCGCAGTCCGACCTGATGTCTGCCCCCAGCCCACCGCTGGGGCCACAGTCAGACTGGTGTGTGCCTTCTCTTCCCCTCTCCTAGGGGCGGGATTCACTGTGGGGTGGCGTGGCCCATCTGGGCTACTTGCACACTGCCAGGCTTGTGGTGCTGGGGATCTGGCATATTAGCTGGGGTGGGTAGGCAAGGTGCACGGGGGCAGGAGGAGCAGGCTTAGCTCGCTTCTCCTTAGGTGATCCACTTCAGGAGGGGCCCCGTGGCAGCGGGAGGGAGTGAGATCTGCTGCCGGAGGTTTGGCTCCGCAGAAGCACAGAGTTGGGTGTTTGCGCGGAGCAAGCAAGTTCCCTGGCAGGAACTGGTTCCCTTTGGGATTTTGGCTGGGGGATGGGCGGGGGAGATGGCGCTGGCGAGCGCCTTTGTTCCCCACCAAACTGAGCTCTGTCGTCCGGGGGCTCAGCAGCTCTCCCTCCCTTTGTCCTCCAGCCTTCCCGCTTTCTGAGCAGAGCTGTTAACTTATGACCTCCCAGACGCTAAGTCGCGCTTGCTGTCGGAACACAGTCCGTCAGGCCCCTCCACTTCTGCCTGCCAGACTCGGGACTCTGCTTGGCCGGCGAGCCGCCCCTCCGCCCCGGCTCCCTCCCGCCAGTCCGTGGAGCGCGCACCGCCTCGCCACCCTTCCTACCCTCTTCCGTGGGCCTCTCGTCTGCGCTTGGCTCCGGAGACTCTGTTCTGCTAATCCTCTGGCGGTTTTCTGGGTTATTTAGGCAGGTGTAGGTGGAATCTAAGTGATCAGCAGGACGCGTGGTGAGCCCAGCGTCCTCCTACGCCGCCATCTTCCCTCCCTACTCCCAAGTTCCACTAGGACTCTCAACCAGGAAGCAGGCTGCCTGCCTTCTGTCCTCCCACTTCTGTTTTCTGTTTTTTAAGTAGGCTCCATGCACAGCACGGAGCCCAACATGGGGCTTAAGCCCAGAACCCTGAGATCAAGACCTGAACTGAGATTAAGAGTCAGACACTTGGGGCGCCTGGGTGGCGCAGTCGGTTAAGCGTCCGACTTCAGCCAGGTCACAATCTCGCGGTCCGTGAGTTCAAGCCCCGCGTCAGGCTCTGGGCCGATGGCTCGGAGCCTGGAGCCTGTTTCCGATTCTGTGTCTCCCTCTCTCTCTGCCCCTCCCCCGTTCATGCTCTGTCTCTCTCTGTCCCAAAAACTAAATAAAAAACGTTGAAAAAAAAAAAATTAAAAAAAAAAAAAAGAGTCAGACACTTACCCGACTGAACCACCCAGGTATCACTTTTTTTGGTTTCTTAAGGTAGAAGCTTAGGTTATTGATTTAGGACCTTTCCTCTTTTCTAATGTAAGCATTTAGTGCCACAGATTTCTCTTTCAGCACTGCTTTAGCTTCATCCTGCTAATGTAGATATGTTGCATTTTTATTTGGTTCTGAGTATTTTTTTATGTCCTTTGAGACTTCCTCTTTGACCGATGGATTATTTAGAGTGCTTTGCTTAATTTTTGACTATTTAGAGTTTTTTTTCCTGTTACACTTCTGTTATTGATTTCACGTTTGATCCCATTGTGATCAGGAAACATGCTTTGGGTTTTTTTTGTTGTTTTTTTTTTAATTTTTTACATTTATTCATTTTTGAGAGACAGAGCACAAGCGGAGGAGGGGCAGAGAGAGAGAGGGAGACATAGAATCTGAAGCAGGCTCCAGGCTCCGAGCTAGAGCCCGACGCAGGGCTCGAACTCACAAACCGCGAGATCATGACCTGAGCCGAAGTCAGACGCTCAACCGACTGAGCCACCCAGGCGCCCCTCATGCTTTGTTTTTAAATATGTGGAGGTCTGTTTTATGAGCCAGGATACAATCTACCTTGGTGAATATTCCACGGGTGCTTGAAAAGAATGTGTATTCTGCTGTTGTGTGGAGTGTTCTGGAATTTCCTGTTAAATGGCGCTGGTGGACAGTGTTGTTGAGTTCTTCTGTGTCTTTGCTGATGTTTTATTTTACAGGTCTACTTATAGCCACAAGAGACATGGAACACGTTTTTGTTAGCCCTTCTAAAACCATGGCTAAAATAGTCCCCTTGATCTTGGCCCTTCATAATCTGTTCTAAGCTCCCCTAGTGTAATAGACATGTTGATATCACAGTAATATGAATTTTCAGTATTCCTTGTAGTTCATTGTTTCCATCTTAAAACCCAAATATTTCTTCACTATTGTGTCTTCTTTAGTTTCTCCTGAAGGTAGGCCTCTTTGAGTCAGTCTTTGAGTGAATAGACTGATCTCCTACTCTCTTGAAAACATACTCCTGAGGAAAAATTAGTTTGTTTCAAGGAGAAGAAGAGAAAGTTGAATTTGTGAGGTTGCTAATCATTAAACTACAGTAAAAGGACTGCTTATGTTGGGGGGAAAATCTGTACAGTTCTTTAGGGCAAGGGCTGTGTGTTTTTGTGTTTCCCATGGTCCCTTCCTAGAAAAGTGCCTTCCACATATTTGTGGAATGACTTCAAAATAAATGAATGAATACTGGATGATGTGAGTCATCACAAAAACAAAGACGCCCACTCCCTAAACTGGTACTCTTCTCAGGCTTTATTGAGAGTTTGGAAAACCAAAAGGGTTTCCCAAGTCTGCAGTGTTTGATTACTGGCTTCATTCCAGCCTGGCTATTGTTTAATGAAATATGCAAAGAAAGCACTCTGCATACAAAAATGAAACCTGATTTAATTTTTAAATCAAGTAAACAATAAATTTCAGATTCTAAATGTATAACAAATTGGAAAGAATTGGTCCGTTTCAGCCTAATACTCTGCCTCTTTGCCTGAAGCTGAAGCTGGTTTAATTCACCATGACAAATTTAGATGTATTTATTACATGTACGATCATGCTTTGTATGAAAGAAGGCCATTATTTTACTTAGTTTTTCCCATGTTCCATACCCAGTTGGAGGAGTGAAATTTCTAAGTTCAGTAGCAAGTTGATGACATGGAGAGTGGGTTATTGTCCATATCATGATTTTTTTTTCATTAGATAGTTTCTGTGGTGAGCCACAAACTGTAATTACCACTGTTTGCATAGCATATAAAAATTTTATTGGCCTGTTGATTGACATGTGTTTGAAACATTAAGAAGTCAATTAACTTCTTGTTGATAAGCCAGAATCCTTACAGTAAATTTCTTTTCCCGCTGGATTGCTGTTAGTTTCATTCTCTTTGTATAATGACCTTCATCTGGTATTATATTTTTTGGTGATCAAAAACCTTTATAACGTGTTCAAAGGAAACTTAGCTAGACAAAGAAAGGGTCAGCTGACCCAAGATGCCTATCTATAAATGGAGTAAAGTGAGAATAAGACTTTTCCAGCCAAGTCAAATAAGAAACTATTAGACCACAATTGTCTACGATTAATGAAATCATACTTGGGAGACATTTGTTTAAATTCATTCAGTTCCTGTACCTCTGTTAACCAGTCCTCTGTGCCACCTTAAAGTGATGCCAGTGTTCCTTTTTCCCAGCTTGTGTTTCTTCTCAGTACACGCATTGTAAACTTCACAACTTTCATAAAGGTATGGAAGAACAAACTGAGTATCGTGATACGTGCATTTAGCAAGTCTGACAATGGTCAGAGTCCACTGTGAGAAGTGATTTTATGTGAAAATCCTCCCACGTATCTGGTTTCTTATGACTGACAGACTGCCTTTCCCAGCTGCATGGTGAAATTACCAGCTGTGCCACTGACACATTGGCTGGGTGACAACCCGTAGCTGCTTCCATCCACAAATGAGGTATTTAATTTAAACGTTATGACTTCTGTTTCACATTTTGAGTGACCTCAGAACAAAATCTGGGTCAAAATTAGGCTGTATATCATTAGAGATTGCTTTGAGTTGTTTTTCTTTTTCTTCATTTTGGGGAACTCTCCAAAGCTTGAAAATGATTTTTCTTTCCTTTCTAAATTGATCCTTTTTCCACTTGGCAAACGTGACGTTTTTCCTCTCTGCAGAAGCCAGCGTGGCTTTGCCTACCGGTTTTCTCTCCCGTTTCACTCTGCCTGCGTCACTCTCTGACTTGTCACTGTGCCAGTCCATCACAGGCACTTGTGAGCTCCGGGGCCTGGTGGGGCCTCTTCCTTTCAGGGTGAAAGCTAGCATGTTTTCCTAAGGATAACAATGTGGCTACAGTGAAAACAAAAATGAACGCCGAAGGAAAAGGAATTCAGTGGCGAGAGGATGAGAAAGGGAAGCGCGGTGAAAACAAAGCTGTTTCCAAAGAAAGGGCTCACGTGTGGTCAGAGGCAGGGAACTGGGAGAGCTCTGGCCTTGCGGGAGAGAATGGTGGGAGGCACTGGTTGGCTAAGTGAGAACAGAGGGTGGGATGAAGAGAAAGAAAATCTTTGAAACAATCTTCAGTTAAATATGTGATTCCTAGAATCAGTCTTAGTTTCACAGCCTCTGAAGGGCCTTCTTTAAAGTTTCAAATGAATGGGGATACCTCTATTTTTATAGCATCTGAAAATCAATAAACGCCCGTTTTAGCTTAGCATTTTAAAAACCTCCATCTGGTGTGAGGGAAAAAGGATAAGAAGGGAACACAGAAAACACAAATAATTGAGTATGGGATGGGAGCGGTCCTAGTCAAGTGCCCTCATTAAAGATTTGGAGATGTCTAGAACCAGAGCTCCTATGGAAGCAGCCTGGAGAGTTGAGAAATTAAATGCAGTCTCTGAACTTGAGGAAAGGTGGGATGTGTTACTCATCTTGGCAATCCCAGCACCTGTTACAGAGAAGTTGGGGAGGGAAGGATATAGGAAGGAAAGAATCAAAGCACTGCATAACTGCTCCTTGGTTAACTTTTGCCCCCACTAAATTAATCCCTGGAATTCATCTAAGGATTTTTTGATAACATTTAAATATTGCCTTTGTCAAAGAAAGCAAAAGGAAGTGGCAAGTTGCACATTCATCTTAAGCAGAATACTGTTGTTTTACTTTATTTTCTTCATTGAGGTGAAATTCGCACAGCATAAAATTAACCATTTTAAACTGTACGATTCAGTGGCAGTGAGTACATGCACAGTGTTGTACAGCCACCGCCTGTATTAGGCTCCAAGTGTCCTGGAACAACTTAGGGCTTTACCTTATTTTAAAAAATACATAGATACAGATATATAGATATCCATGTATAGATATGTGTGTATATCGATAGAGATTTATCTAGATATATATCTATAGAGATAGAGATACACACACACACACACACACACACACATCCTAAGTATACATGCATACAGCGTATACATGCAAACACTAGTCGGTGTTTTGTAACGGTCTCTGAGGACTAAATGCCATCTTCTTCATAGTCTGTCTTTTGGATTTCTTATTTCCCTCCCCACAAGTCATTGGGTGAAACCATACCTTTTTAGGCTAGCATTTCCTCTTTGGTAGCTGCTTTTTGGTGATTTTTCTCCTGGCCTCCTGGTATGATCCTTATTTTTTGTAGCATGAATACAGTGAAGCTTCCTGGTCATGAATTTCTTTTTCTAGTGTTAGACATGTATGAAGTTAAATCAGCTGTGGAAAAGTTACTACTTCTCTACGTGGAGTATGGGTGTTAAGATTCTCTTACACCAGGGCAGCATTTTATTAGATGTCAGCCACATGCTTCTCACCTTCCATGGAGCCATTTCCACAGGGTCAAAAGGACAAACTCTGATTTTCTCTAACGCACATTGGCAAATAATTATAAAAATATTCTTCAAAAAGACTTTCCAGTCAGTGTTGATAACTATGATTATCCTTGGTTTACTAAGGGGAACGAGTAAACACCTTGCAAATTTCAAACACTATTGTGGCTTACACAAAAAGATACTTTAGCATTCTTGTTTAAAGGAGTGGAAGGGTTGGATTAGAAATAGGCCAGAGAACTTGAGCTGGTATTGCACACTCTTAAAAACAGTAGGAAGTTGGGTGCCTGGGTGGCTCAATTGGTTAAGCATCCGACCTTGATCAGGTCATGATCTCACTGTTCGTGAGTTTGAGCCCCACATTGGGCACTGTCAGTGCAGGGCCTACTTGGGATTCTGTCTCTCCTTCTCTCTGTCCCTTCCCTGCTTGCACTTTCTTTCTCTCTCTCTCAAAACAAATTAATAAACTTAAACAGCAAGAAGTTCCTTGCTGAGAAGACCTTTGAATTATAGGAAGAACATGTGGATCATTCCTTTTGAGAAGTGTGAATACTAGGTTTATAAGTTTCATATGTCATGATGTCACAAATTCCATATTCTATCATAAAGAATGAAATCTGTGGCAGGATCAGCTGTAGAGTTGCAAAGGGCAGCAAATTCCATTTGTTACCAGAATACCGTTTTGCATTCTTGGTCTTCCTGATCTCACCTTTAAGCCATTTATACAGATCTTTCACAAAGCAATTTTTTACAAGTGTTTATAGCTGACAGTTTGTGAAAACACATTTGCTCTTATGGGCTAAATAATTGCTTTTCTCTAAAGACAGGTGTCACATGCTCAGATCAATTGTGTCCACATCTTCAAAGCTCCAGATGCTGTTTTTCTAAAGATTTGCTTACACGATACCGGATTTTGCAGATAAGTCTTGTTAGTGGAGGCAGCACCCGAAGCTCAAGGGACTTGATCTGTTGCTGTTTTTATTATTCCTAAGCCAACTGTCCTGTTTCAGCTTTTCAAGGAGCTGTGATTCACCTGTGTGCAGTCACATGGGGAGAAAAAAGTTCCTCACTGTTCACTGCCAAAGGAGGCCAGAAGTGGGGCAGGGTGGGGGCTGGGAGTCTGTGGAGGTGTGGATTTCCCTTCTCTCTCTGGGAACTGGGTGAGGCTTCTGTGTGGCACACTTCCAATCTTCGGGTCATAGGAGAATTCCCCCTTTTTATTTTACAGGCTTCATGAAAAATTCCCCCTGAGTATTTGCTTCACAATTTTTCTTTAAATTTCCATAGTATTGTTTTCTCTGGTTTGCATCCATGTGCTATATCTTAGTTGTGGTACGGGAGAAAAAGTGCCATACTGGGAATCAGGAGGTTTGGGTTTTACTATCAGCTTTGTCGATAATTAGGTGTGTGACTTGAAACTAATCATCTGGCCTCTCTGAGCTTAGTTTCTCCTCCCTATCAAATGGGAATGATAAAAGGCCACAGTCGAAGAAGCACAAATGTCAGATCCACTTGCTTTTAAACAGGCCACTCTCTCTGCTGAGAAGGTGATTGCCTACCACTCAAAACTGCTAACTCCTCACCTCCTGCTGGAATGACTTCATGATCCTTGTACGTACTGGACCTCATAGTGTCATAGATAGAGTGGAAGCCCAAAATGTGTTCTTGAAATTGTGATGGTGACTTAGCTCTTAGATTCTTTCTGGGGTTCCTCACGGTTTATTCAAGGAACACCTATCACTCACATACATGCATTCAAAAGCTTGGTTATGCGCCTGCCGTCTTGCCTATCCAATAGCCTTCTCTCTTGTGTCTCTTTTCATGCTTTGACCATTCTTTCTGCCTCTCTCTCATTCACACCTCTGACCTCCCAGAGGGATCCACGTTGAAGCCCCAGTTTTCATCTTCCCCTTGACATCCTCTCCTACCTTACTTTCTTTACAAAGACCCTGGGGTTTAGCCTGTTAACCTCCAATCTTGGGCAGCTGCCTTGATCAGTTTCTGCTACAGAAATTATACTGTTACCTCAGGTCTATTGAGAAATAGAACTTAGTTTTAATTTTTAACAGTTCTGTCCCTTTTTTCTGTCCCTCAACCCAGCACACTCACCTTTGTTTGAAAGGTTTTGTTGCTGTTGGCTGTAGGAAGCAGATAGGTGTTGACAAAAACTCGAAGCATTATGAGATAGATGTGTAACAGCTTATGGGTCACTGATGGACTTCATCCAGATGTGAATTGGATAAGGTTTTTCCCAGTGCCTATTCTTTGTCTACTTCAGTAAGCTCTTTTTTTTTCATTTCTAAGATAAGCACTCCTCAGGCCTCCTGACTCTTCTTTTTTATCAGCTAATTCTAAAGCAGACTGATGCTCTTTGGGCCACATACAGATACAGACATGTTTTGTCTTATTCATATAGTTGGTCGGTAGTTGGACCATGTAGTTGATCAGCGTATTTCACATTGCACAAAACCCACATTTCTGGCTCTTTTTGAAAAATTGGAAGGGCACGTGACCGCAGTGCAAAAATTAGCCAGAGCTCACTAGTGACTTCCCCATGCAGGATATGTGGTCTGTGTGGTCTCTTACCTCTATTTCACTTATGTGTGGGCTCCCTGAGTGGACCGTGTTGTTTTCTAGCCTTCACACTCTGTCTTGAGGACCATAAAGGGTGGTAGCAGTATAAAGGGGTGACTGGTAGGTCTCATACACATCATGAAGGACTAGATGCAGGTCATGTTAGTGAGGGCAGTAGGCTTATTATGCATAGTATCAAGACAAATCTGCTGTCCCTGAACCCTTCCTCTTTAGAGTCCTAGAGCCTGTGACAGAAGAGTTAATACTTGTAAGATTGCTTATTATTATTATCTTGGTGGATTTCTAGATACAAAGATCAATGTGTTTCTTCATATTTCCCTTCTTCTTTTTGTTAGAATAGTCACAGTAAGTTATTCCCTGGTGGGGATACTTGTACACATAGAATCATAAACTTATACAGATAATACCTTAGCAATGATTTAATCTCACGCTCTCTTTTTAAAGCTTAGATAATAGAGTTAAGAGGGGGGGGATGCCTTGTCCAGAGTCTTAGGACTAATAGCAAAGCATGAACAAGAAAAACCAGTTCTTCTCACTCCCAGCTCCAGGTTCAGCTCTAGGCTACACTACAAATGAAACATAGATTTCTCTCCTCTCTAAGGGTAACCAAGTATATATATTCTTTACATGGAAAAGAGGAAATGGGCTTGGACAACACACATACTGGGGTTCAGAATCTAGGTCTGCCATTCTGATATTTAGGCAAGCTTAAGTGACCTGTTTAATGTCCATAAACTTCCTTTTCTTCATCTTTACAACAGGACCATAACACCTACTTCACAGTCTTATGTGAACAAAACTAGTATGTACATAAGGGTCCTCCGTGATAATTCCTAGGTCCTCCTCCGCCCCCTTGGTCACTAGGTTAAATGTTTTCTTCCAAAAACCGAGAGGCTAACAAGGAGTTAATTTTTTTTTTTTTTTTAACTTAAGCCAAGGAATGTCTGCACAGTGCCCAGCTTGGATGATGTGGTATGCCTAACTGTTTTCATGTTGATTTTCATGCCACAGTGAGCCCCTTCAGGCATGAAAACAACCAAGGATTATTTGCTTCTCTGTTCTTTCTTTTTTGGCTCTCTTGTATTTTCATCACAGTCTCCAGCCCTTCCAAAAGCAGTCTGTCAGGATTTACCAGTGAATCTCAGCTTTCTTCTGCTGGGCCACCATTCAAGGACATCTTCCTGAATCAAGGAGGAGCTCATCAACATGACCGATTCTCAGTTACATAATTCATTCCCTCATTTCTGGAAGCTTCTTCTGAGCTTTGCCTTATGCTGTCATTCTATCCAGATCTGTCCCTTCTGTGAACTCCTCTTGAACTTTTAAGTTAGCATGTAATTGTTTTCTAGTCATCTTAACCTCCGTTAATTTTCTCCTTCCCTAGATTAGATTGTGAGCACTTCAAGGTTCAAAAACTAAGTCTTCTGGGTTTGTCATTATCCCCTACGGAGTTTAGTGATGTGTCAGGTGCTTAGAGAGGTCTTTCATTAATAACTCACATGGAGGGAACTGGAACACACTGTGATAGAAATTAGCCACTCCTGGGGCGCCTGGGTGGCTCGTTGGTTAAGCATCCGACTTCGGCTCAGGTCATGATCTCACGGTCCGTGAGTTCGAGCCCCGCGTCAGGCTCTGTGCTGACAGCTCAGAGCCTGGAGCCTGTTTCAGATTCTGTGTCTCCCTCTCTCTCTGCTCCTCCCCTGTTCATGCTCTGTCTCTCTCTGTCTCAAAAATAAATAAATGTTAAAAAAAAAAAAAATTAAAAAAAAAAAAAAAATTAGCCACTCCTGATCTCAGCTCCCACCAAAGCACTGTCTTCCTTCTTGGTCAGTCAGCTAAATATCTCCGCTTCTACTACCCCCCTTTTGTCCCTCTTGATTCCACTGAGAAGTGAATTGTGATCCACTGCTTCCTGGGACATATTTGTTACTGGGACTCTCTCCGTCCCCACTAGCCAGGTGTGCCGTGTCCTCCTACTTACCAAAAAGCGTGGGATCTTGGACCTCACCTCTCCTCAGAGTGCCACGGCAAGTTTAAAATGGCTGAGCTCTCTTCATATTGAAAAGGGTTAGGAAACATAACCAAGCCTTAGGAACTCAGGTCTTCCTTTATTGCCATTCTGCCAAAATGCTGCTTGATTCTTAAGGAAAATGTTATTCATTGAATTATTTTTTATTTTTGAAAAGGACCTGCAACTATCAATGTAGACTTGTTTTCTTTTTCTTTTTTTTTTTTTTTATAATGCTTATTTATTTATTTTGAGAGAGTGTGAGAGAGAGAATTTCAAGCAGGTTCTGCTCTGTGAGGGCTCAGTCTCACAAACTATGAGATCACGACCTGAGCCAACATTAAGACTTGGACACTTAAACAACTGAGCTACCCAGGCACCCTGATGTAGAATTGCTTTCTGATGCCATTTCCTTGGATGTTAAGACCTAGGTATCAGAGCAAGATTTTACTGATTATAATCTGAACATCTATCCTTTGAAGTTCTTTATTTCTGAATTACTATTTTATAAGCTTGCTATTATTTACAGCAGGTTATAATTATTTGCAAATAAATTATTCACAAATGTGTTACTATTTTTCATCAAATAACTGCTGTGAGCTGGGCACTGTGGATGACCGAGATGATAACGAGACATGGAGGGCATTTATGCTCAGAGGGGTATAGAATGTAGGAGGCAGGCATGGCCCCAAGAGCAAGGCTAGGAAGGAGGGATCATGCGGACTAGGGACTGAACTGGCTGACTTCGTCAGGGTTCTAGACAGAAACATCATTGCGATTATTCGGAGGTGTTTTAAATACCAAGCCCTCTTTTGGAGGTGAGAGCGGGTTTATGAGCCATTATCCCATTTTTCCCGACTGCACAAACTACATAGTGAAGAATATGGCATGAGGCTTCAGCATGTCTGTCAGAATAGTTCCAGAAGGCAGGAGCAGCAAATGTACTTCAAAGAACTAGAACAAATAGCCATTTAAGACAGTTTTTAAATCCACAGCAGATCGGGCACTACAAGAAGAAGCCTGTTTCCCAGCCAAACAGTGAACAATCCTAAAAGTCCAGGCTCCCTGGACTTTGGGGATTAATTAGAACTTATTCAGTAATCAGCCAATTTGGATTTCTGAGAATGATTCTAAACGCAAAAAGATAAAAGTTGGGTAAAGTAAACTAACCATTGCTTCATAATTGAATCACATAATTCAATTAGAGAATCATAAAGTTAGAAATGCTGGAGGGTCTTTTATTTGGTTTTTGGGTTTTGGGGTTTTTTTTAAGGAAAAGTTATTTAAAAGCAGTGCTATTAAAATAAAAATAACTCCTGGCTAAAAATACATGCTAAAACATTTATCTCACTAGGGACCTGAAAACAGTTGAGTGTCCAAGTTGGAGTCTAGCCCTCATTAGACCAATAAATTGGTTTTGGAACTCTGAAGTAATTATTTGATTTCTTTTGTCTACATAGCCAGTTCAGATTTGGGGTATTGTTTGCTTTAGTTGTTGGCAAAACACTGTAAACATCCAGGTTCTGGTTGCTGTGTTTTTATTATAAAGCACAGGAAAATTACTTCCATCAGAAGAAATGAAGGGTTAGGATAAATTGTGAATAAACAATAGGTTTTGGTCAAGTTCCGATACAGGCTGCTTTTGATCCTGCACTGGAAAAATGAGACAATTCTATATTTACACATAAAGCAACCCTGATATCTGTAATAAAAGGGGAAGATTCTTCTGGATTGTTTTGTTTTGTTTTGTTTTGTTTTCTTGTTTAATCAACAGGGTAGACACAAGGAAGGGTTGAACAGCATATTACCAGATTATACTTTTTCCTGTGATATCATTTTTGATCTTTAAGTTTCCTCCCAGCATGGGGCGCCTGGGTGGCTCAGTCGGTTAAGCGGCTTCAGCTCAGGTCATGATCTCGAGGTCCGTGAGTTCGAGCCCCGTGTTGGGCTCTGTGCTGACTGCTCAGAGCCTGGAGCCTGTTTCAGATTCTGTGTCTCCCTCTCTCTCTGACCCTACCCCGTTCATGCTCTGTCTCTCTGTCTCAAAAATAAATAAACGTTAAAAAAAATAAATAAGTTTCCTCCCAGCTTTAAGAGTCTTTGATTCTTGATTCTAAAATGATGTACTAGGAAAGTCCACCAAAGCAGGGCTATTTGGAACAGGCCCAGTTGGCTCTGAAGCATAGATGTTCTCAAGAGGGGAAGCCAGTATGTGAAGATGTGGTATGTGACTAACTTGTAGAATATTGTCTGATTAGAGGTACCTCAGAACTTTCCCTAACTCTGCTAACACACCCTTGGGGACCACCATATCTGGCATTTGTATGTCTTAGTAACCAATATGGAGAACTAATTATTAACTTAATGAGCAGCAAAACCTTACTGAGCTCTACTACAATAACATGGTAGCTTACTCTAATAAGAGAAAATGACTGTAAGATAGTTCATAAAAGTTTAGTTCCAACTCCACTTCTGATTGAGTTGGATGTTATTAATTCCCTAAACTAGAGATTTGGGATTACAGTGACATTCACCAAAAGATCTAAATCATGTTTACATGAAAGTTCATATGATAAAACAATAATTAAATGAAGTTTGGTTAAATGTTTTCATTATTTTTACTATCACTTTGATTCATTAAAAGTGACGACTGAAGCAATAGTCAAATTTAGTTTGTGAATTTCAATAATAAGGAATGGTAAAGAATCTTAATCCTGTTTTATATGGAAGTAATTAGGGTATTTAGGTTTCTAGGCTAATTCAGATGCCCCCACCATCCCTCATTCTTTTCTGAGTTGGCTTTCTGATCATAGTGTGGCCAGATCAGCACAAAGTATTCTAAATATATGGTCAGAACAATTCCTCTGACTTTATTCAATTTCATTGTTTATACAATGAAGAACTTTGCTTGTTTTTATTTCTGCTAGGCCTGGTTGGAATTGGAATTCTATCTTCCAAATTTGTACAACCTTTCACTAAATGTGGAATGATATTCTGATTTTTTTTTTTTTTTGCCTTCCAGTCAACAATAAATTTCTTTTCTTTGTAGAACTTAGGAATAGCAAAAAGAACTAACTCATCCTTGTGGTATTTTCTAATCCATAATACACAAATAGATAATCACATGGCTAATAGAAGTGTTAGTATACTCGTTTGTTTCTTTCTCTCACTTTTTAAATTTATTTTTTAGAGCAATTTTAAGTTTACAGCAAAATTCAGCAGGAGGCACAGAAATTTCCCATATGCCCTCTGCCACTGTATACGCATAGCCTCTTCCATTGTCAGCATCCTGCACCAGAGTGGTACATTTATTACAACCGATGAACCTACACTGGCACATCATTATCACCCACAGTCCATAGTTAACACTATCTTTCACTCTTGGTGTTGTATATTCTGTAGGTGTTGACAAATGTATAATGACATGTATTTAGTATTGCAATTTCATACAAGATAGTTTTACTGCCGTAAACATCTTTTGTGCTCTGCTTATTTATACTTCTTATGGGTGTGTACCCATTCTTATGGGTATTTTGTTGTTTTAGTTTGCATTTCCATAATGACATATGATGTGGAGCATCTTGTCATATGCTGGTTTGCCATCTGTCTATCTTCTTTGATGAAGTACCTGTTAAGATCTTTGGTCCATTTCTTAATTGGGTTACTCATTTTCTTACTGTTAAGTTTTAAAACTTTTTTTTTTTTTTTTTTTTTTGGTATATTTTGGGTACCAGTCCTTTACTAGATGCATCTTTTATAGAAATTTTCTCCCAGTCTGTGGCTTGTTCTTTCATTCTCTTGACAATGTCTTTTGAAGGAGAGAAATTTCTTTATTTTATTGAAGGCCAGCATATCAATTATTTTTCTCATGGATCATGCCTTTGGTGTTTTCTCTGAAAACAAGGTCATCTAGATTTTCTCCTATGTTATCTTCTAGGAATTTCATAGTTTTGCATTTTACATTTAGGTCTGTAATACATTTTGAGTTAGTTTTTGTGAAAGGTGTAGGGTCTGTGTCGAAGTTCTTTTTTGCACGTGGATATCCAGTTGTTAAAAAAGGCTGTCTTTGCTCCATTGTGTTGCCTTTGCTCTTTTGTCAAATGTCAATTAATCGTATTTCTGGCTCTCTGTTCTATTCTTTTTTTTTTTATGTTTATTTATTTTTGAGAGAGAGACACACACACACAGAGTGTTAGCGGAGGAGGGTCAGAGAGAGAGGGAGACACAGAATCCGAAGCAGGTTCCAGGCTCTGAGCTGTCAGCACAGAGCCCAACGTGGAGCTCGAACCCACGAACCGTGAGATCATGACCTGAGCTGAAGTTGGCTGCCCAACTGACTGAGCCACCCAGGCACCCCTCTCTGTTCTATTCTTTTAATCTATGTAGCTCTCCTTTCACCAATACCACACTGTCTTGATTGTGTAGCTTTATAGTTAGTCTTGAAGTTGAATAGTGTTAGTCCTCCAACTTTGTTCTTCTTCAGTGTTGTGTTGGCTAGTCTCTGTCTTTTGCCTCTCTATTCAAACTTTAAAATCAGTTTGTTGAAATCCATAAGATAACTTGCTGAGACTTTGAGTGGGATTACTTTGAATCTGTAGATCAAATTGAGAAGAACTGACATCTTGACAATATTGAGTATTCCTATACACAAACGTAGAGTATCTCTCTATTTATTTAGTTCTTTGATTTTTTTCATCTGAGTTTCATAGTTTTCTTCATATAGACAGATCTGAACATATTTTGTTAGATTTTTACCTAAGTATTTCATTGTTTAGGGTGCTAATGTAAATGGTAATATGTTTTTAACTTCTAAAGTCAGTGTTTAGTAGGAAAGTGATTAACTTTTTATGTATTCTATAATATTATAGAACCTTATATTCTATAACCTTGCTATAATCACTTATTCTGGGAATTTTTTGGTCAGTTCTTTCAGATATTCTTCATAGATGATCATGCCATCTACAAACAAAGACAGTTTTATTCCTTCTTAATCAGTACATCTTTTATTTCTTTATCTTATTACGTTGGCTAGGACTTCTAGTACAATGTTGAAATAGAGTGATGAAAGGGGACATCCCTGTTTTGTTCCTAATCTGAGTGGGAAAGCTTCTCACCATTAAGTATGTTAGCTGTAGGTTTTCTAGAAATATTCTTTATCAAATTGAGGAAGTTTTCATCTCTTCCTACTTTACTAAGAGCTTTTATCACAAATGGGTGTTGGATTTTGTCAAATGCTTTTTCTCCATCTATTGATATTATCATGTGATATTTCTTCTTTAGCCTGTTGATGTGATACATTACATCAGTTGATTTTTGAATGTTGAAACCACCTTACATACATGGGATAAATCCCACTCAATTATGGTGTATAATTATTTTTAAACATTGTTGGATTTGATTTGCTAATATTTTTATTGAGGATTTTTGCATCTATCTTCATGAGAGATACTGGTCTGTAGTTTTCTCTTCCTGTAATGTCATAGTCTGGTTTTAGTATTAGGGTAATTATGGTGTCCTAGAATAAGTTAGGAAGTATTCCTTCTATTTCTGTCCTCTGACAGAGATTGTGGAAAATTGGTATAATTTCTTAAAAATATGGTATACTTCAGGGACATCTGGGTGTCTCAGTCAGTTAAGTGTCCAACTCTTGATTTCGGCTCAGATCATGATCTCAGGGTCATGGGATCGAGCCCCACATTGGGCTCTGCTCTGAGCGTGGAGCCTGCTTAAGAGTCCCTCTCTCTATCACTTGCGCTCACTCTCTCTTTTATTAAAAAAAAAAAAAAAAGTGTACTTCATAAATTTGCATGTCACCCTTACACAAGGGCCATGCTAATTTCTGTATCATTCCAATAGCATATGTGCTTTCAAAGCAAGTACTTTCTCCTTCAAGAAAAAAAAAATGTGTTTTCAACATTGAAAATGTTCTGAGTTTATAAGTACTGCTTTCTACAATCTCTTTTGGCTTTTTTGGGTACAAATTCACTGTGTCTATCAATGATAAAGATGGCTGGATTTCAACTTTATACTTTAGCGAATGGAAGATATTGAATGTCATACTACAATATAGACCATGGTAGGATGGTCTGTCTGCTCACAGGAGTAGGGATGGGGATGATTGAGGACAAGTCTAAGCTGAGTCCTACATTTCTGACTTGGGTAAGTGAGTGAAATGAAGGATTAACTTTAGATACATGCTGAATTTCAGTGGCCTTTGGAAGTGGGGATGTCCAGTAGGCCAGTGGGTGTACTGTCAAAGCTCAGAGAACAATCTGGACTGTAAACATTGATTTGGCAACAGTTGAAAGGGATGGTTAAGAAGATATAAATGTTCGGGGTGCCTGGGTGGCTCAGTCAGTTAAGCATCTGACTTCGGCTCAGGTCATGATCTTGCGGTTTGTGGGTTTGAGCCCCGCATCAGGCTCTGTGCCGACGGCTCAGAGCCTGGAGCCTGTTTCGGATTCTGTGTCTCCTCCTCTCTCTCTGCCCCCCATGCTTATGCTCTGTCTCTCAGTAATAAATAAACGTTAAAAAAAAATTTTTAAAGAAGATATAAATGTTGGGAGAGCCTTCTTAATAAAGTCTGAGTTAAAAGTGTTGGGAGGATGGATCTAGAAGGAAGAAACATAAGGCCAAGATGGCAATAAGGTGCAAGAGAAAATTGGTTATTGGAGGCACTAACTATAAAATTACTGTCTTTTCTCCTCTTGTGAATGTTGAAGCCTCTTTTCAAGGAAGAGACTTATAACTTCAAATTTATTATTGCTATTTCTGATTATTTGGCTTAACAATTTCAGGTGCCCACTAAAGTCCAGAGATTATAATTCTTTTTAGCGTTTATTTTGGAATCATTTAAAATTCACACAAAAGTTGCAGAAATGATAGAGAATTCCTATATATCATTCATCCAGCTTCCACTAGGGTTAGCTCCTTATGTAACCATAGTATAGTTATCACAATGACGATATTAACACTGGTATACAGTACTGTTAGCTAACAGTCTTTATTTGGATTTTACTAGTTTTTTCACCATTGTCCTTTTTCTGTTCCATATCCAATATCAGAGCTCCTTAGTTCCCTACTTTCTTCAGTCTTTCATTATCTTGCATAACCTTTGCACTTTAGATAGGTACTGATCGATTATTTTGCATACAAAAGAGACCAGTTGTGTGATCACATCCTGGGATTTATTCTTACACAATTTAGGAAAAAAGTTTTAAGTTTTATTAAGACTATATTTCATGTGTGTAAAGATCCTGGTGTTTACATTTTAGCAAGTTGCAGTTATTGTGACTTCTTACTTTTGTGGGGACTTGTAGCTACTTAGAAATTCCTGTTCCCTCCTTTACTACAAGGAAATGATGCATCTTCTGTTCTATTTAATACAGCACTCTTTCTGTCTCCAGTAATGATACGTGAATTATTAGGTGAAGAATAACTTATTGCTTATATAGTTCCTAAGTTAATAAATTTTTACTTCATAAGTCATTTTGAAAAGCTTTATACAGGTTCCTCAAAATGTTAAGCATAGAATTACTGCATGATCCACCCAATTTCACTTCTAGGTATACCCAAGATAATTGAAAGCAGGGACTCAACCAGATACTTGTACCCCAGTGTTCATAGCACAATAGCCAAAAGATGAAAACAACCCAAGTGTCTGTCAACAGATAAGTGGATAATAAAATGTGGTATATACAAATAATGGAGTATTATTTAGCCCTAAAGAGGAATGAAATTCTAATACATGCCACAATATCGATAAACCTTGAAAATGTGTGCTAAATGACATAAGCCAGACAAAAGGAGAAAATATTGTATAACTTATAATTCTAATGTAATGCAGTCATAATTCTAGTTAATTTGCCTAGAATAGGCAAATTCATAGAGACAGAAAGAATAGCAGTTACCTGGAGCTGGGAAGAGCGGCAGAAAGGCGAATTTTTGAGTACAGAGTTTTCATTTGGTATGATAAAAAAGTTCTGGAGGTAGTTAGTGGTGATAGTTGCACAGCATTGTAAATATACTTAACACCAATGAACTGTGCACTTAAAAATGGGTAAGAGGGTAAATTTTAGGTTATATATTTTTACCACAGTTTTTAAAAAGCCTTAAGCAAACCATAACTTTTCCTGTCCCCCCCCCAATTTGTTGGATTATTTTAATCCAATATCTATTTTTTTCATATTTCACAGTTTAAAATTTTTTCTGAGGAAACAGTAAAGCTGACATTATAAAAACTGTATTCCATCTATCAGAACTTTGAAAACGTTTTATCTCCAATTTATTTGAATGTGAATAAGATAAATTCTGGTATTGGTATTACCTTGTTGGCTTGGGTTTCATGATGAACATTCATATAAAGTTTAGTCTCTGAATGATGTACTTGCAGAATGTACCCACCTACATTCATCAGCCCTCTTGACATCATGACTCAGATTCTCCAGAAGTAAGGAGTGCAGATATCTGCTTAACTGCAGAGAATCTAGGGACTAGGGACATGGAGATTAGTGAGCTCCAGATTTATGACATGATTTCCTAGCTTGTTCAGTCTCGTGATTGGGAGCCCCATCAGAATAAAGTGGAGTAGGGAAAAAGCAGTCCTCAAAAAAAGGAATGCTGGGCAAAACAAAGATAGATGTCTGCCATATCTAAGCATCTGTTACGTGCTAAGCACTGTTCTAAGGGGGTGGGATACATCAGCTAACAGACAGATATCCCTGCTCTCCTGGTTTACCTTCAAGCTGGTCTTGTTCAGCTACAAAAGCATGTTGGAACTTGGGTGGCCAGTAGAAGTGACATAGAGTGCTTAGACTTCTGAGGCTAATCTGTCCCCTATTCCTTGGTCAGTCATTCGAGGGCATTGAATTCATGGTGCATAGCAAGCTAGTATTTATGCCTCAGTGATGTCTTTGTAGAGGTTCTCTGTGGCTTCCAAAGTTTCAGACCACTGGATGGTGTCACTGTGGTTCAAGTGTCTGTAGCATCAGAATGGGGGATGAACTGGGACTGTTTCAGCCCCAGGGGACAGCCTGTTGTCAGGAGCCAGTGAGGTTACTGCAGGGTTTCAGTCTCAGACCAAAATGAGATGAAAAAATCAGGAGCCTAGGTGAAATTATCCATATGATGGGGCTCAAGCAGAGGTTCACTGGACACACAGGAATTCAGGGGCGTTCCACACACACATCAGATCCATCCTTAAGGCAGAAATACTAACTCCACTTTATGGACCAACCCCCTAGAAAAGGTAGTGTACCTGCCAGTCTTGGTTAGATTGACTTGGGACGTGGGCAGGGCCCAATCTGTTAAGTCTTCAGATAAGAAATTACTATACAATGGCAGTATGCACATGCTATCAGCAAATAAAAATAATTGTTAGTGTTGGGGCACCTGGGTGGCTCAGTTGGTTAGGCACGTGACTTGATGTTGGCTCAGGTCATGATCTCATGGTTTGTGGGATCGAGCCCTGTGTTAGGCTCAGCACTGACATCACAGAACCTGCTTGGGATTCTCTCTCTCCCTCTCTCTCTGCCGCTCCCCTGCGCATGCACACTCAGACTCTCCCTCCCTCCCTCTCAAAATAAATAAGCATTAAAAAAAATAATTGTTAGTGTCTTTTAATAAGACCCACATTTTCATTTAATCCTCAAAACAAAAACTATGAATAAAAGACACAGAAATCATAACTGTAGTTGCAGGTTTAGGGGCACCTGGGTGGCTCAGTCAGTTAAGCGTCCAACTTCAGCTCGGGTCATGATCTCACAGTTTGTGAGTTCGAGCCCCGCGTCAGGCTCTGTGTTGACAGCTCAGAGCCTGGAGCCTGCTTCAGATTCCTTGTCTCCCTCTCTTTCTGCCCCTTCCCCACTTATGCTCTGTCTCTCTCTGCCTCTCAAAACTAAATAAATTTTTTTTTTAAAAAATTCAGATTTAACTTGCTTAAACAAAAAAGAAAAAGTTTTCAATATTGGCAGTACAGTGATGATTAAGATAGGTCCTCCCCTGCTCCCTTCTCCATCCTGATCTCACTGTGTGGAGCGATAACACTTCCCCCTTTTTGGGATATTAGGAAATACAGTTCCATATTTCAGCTCTGGAAATCACATTTAATGCTAGGTACCACACTTTTAAAGGGCCGCTGACAAATGGGAACATGTTCAGAGGAAAATGACCCAGATGGCGAGGGAATATGAAACCAAGTTATAAGAGAAACAGTTGGAGGACGTAAGGAGATTAGCTTGAAGAAGAGATTAACCAGAGACTATTAAAGAGACCACAGTTTTTAGATTCTGGAAAAGATACTACGTGGGCTAGAGATTTATCATTCTCTACCTACTAGAACTTCCCAGAACAAGGGCCACTGCAGGGGAGAAACAGGAAGAACATCAAAAAGAACTTGATAAAAATCAAAGTCATGCCAAAAGGAATGGTCATCATTGGAGGCATCAGGTCCCAAGCCCCACATCTGTGTAGTCCTTCTAACAGAGGACATCAGTCAGTGCCTGCTCACATTTCCCTTACTCCACAGATCTTTCCAGATCCCCCATGGCCAATAACATCTCTTTCCCTTGTTCTCCCTTTATACTTTTTCCTCTCTGAGGTATTTCCGTGGTTGCCTTGTGTTTTAGTTGCACTTACCTATGTCTGTCTCTCAATAGGGTTCTCAACCTTTCGACATAATGTATCCTTTACCTAACACATATTCCGTAACATGCCCCTTCCTATGCTGAACTGAAATTCATAGTTAATATAACCCTCTCCTGTATCACAGAATTCCAAAAATGCAATGTAATGCCCTAGCTGTAATAAAAAGGAGAAATAAAAAGCAAGCGATTTGTCATCACATTACATGTTTTATAGTATCTCCAGGCATGACCACACCAGGAGATGCAGTCAAGGAGGTAGATGAGAATGTGGAGTCTGCATGATTAGGGCAGCTGCAGTGCAGACCGATGCAATGTATCATACGGTAGCTCGAAAACAGTGGGTTTGCTGCCTGCGTGTAATTATCTTTTTTCTCTTTCTTAACTTGTAACTTTTTTCTTTTTTTTTTTTTCAACTTTTTTTTTTTTTTTGGGGGGGGGGGGACAGAGAGAGACAGAGCATGAACGGGGGAGGGGCAGAGAGAGAGGGAGACACAGAATCGGAAACAGGCTCCAGGCTCCGAGCCATCAGCCCAGACCCTGACGCGGGGCTCGAACTCACGGACCGCAAGATCGTGACCTGGCCGAAGTCGGACGCCCAACCGACTGCGCCACCCAGGCGCCCCTAACTTTTTTCTTTTAAAATATATATAACATAAAATTGACCATTTTAACCATTTTCAAGTAGACAATTCTGTGGAATTAAGTACATGCATGTTATTGTGCAACTATCACCGCTCTCCATCTCCAGAACTTTTTCAACTCCTCCAATTCTTGATGTAATTTTCTTAAATAGTGAACAGCTAGCTCTTGGGAAACAAAGCAATGTATAGTCTTTGCTCAATTCTCATGGTACTTCTAGTTGGGAAAACTCAATGTGTATATGAAACTTGCAAAAAAAATTTTTTTTGTCCTTCTATGTGAAAGACGATTAGGGTATGAGCTCAAATACTTATCACCTATATGGACATCCAGTGGGATATAAGATAGTGCTTTGTTTTATTAAACAAATATCCCACATATTTGTCTCAAATATCACAGAATGTCTGTATCTGTGGCACTTGTCTGCTAAGCACAAATAGTATCACCACCACCACCACCACCCCCAGGTCACGATCACAACCAGAAATTATCCCATTAGTTGCCCGACACATTGCCACCATTAAGAATAAGACCACATGGTACGTAAACTCCGGGAAGGCAAGACCCAGTTTTGTTCTCTTGTGGCCTCCTTAGTACTTGGTACAAAAGGCGCTCAGTGTTTTGTAAAGTTGCAGTAGAGCAGATACCCAGGTATCCCTCAAGTGTCTGTAACTCAGCTTTTCTAAAACTGAACTGAAGTGTCCTCTTCCTCTTCTCTACCCCCACTCCCAACCTGTCTTACCTCCGTCGTTGTCAGTCTTTGCAGCAGTCTAAAACCCTAGCCACTATAGATTCCTCTCCCTCCCTGTGCACATCCAGCCAATTGCCAGATCATTTTGCTTCTGCCCTTCCTAACTCTGGTGGCCTCTATTTCCCCCACTCCAGCCTCCCTCTATGTCTCCACTCGGCCTCTTGTAATCTCCTTGTTTCCCATTCCCATACTTGCCCCGTCAAATACACGGTGAACTCTGGAGCCTCCACACACATGCCAAGCCCTCCATGCTTTGGGAGCGTAGCTTCCTATGCCTGAAACAACGTTACCTTTTTCACCTAGAAAAACTCTACGTCCTGTGTCAAGACCTGCCTTCAATGTCTCCTCAGCTCTCAGACCTGAGACAAAATCGGTGTCTCTGTTCATATCTTGCTGTGGCTTTCTTGTGTTAAACTTTATTTGTCCACATGCCTGTGGTCTCTGCCAGACTGAGAGTTCCTGGGGCGGAAGTTAAGTGCTCAGGCTTGGGAGACAGTGGCTAGAGTTTGAATGCCACCTGATTTAGCAGTCTTGTGGTCTTGGGCAAAGTCGTTAATCTCTTGAAGCCCCAGTTTTCTTATCTATAAAATGGGGATAATGTAACACTTATAAAGTGTTTAAAATAAAGCTTGAAATGTTAACCATTATCATGGGCTTTGTATCTGCCCAGCACCCCAAAATAAGCATCCTAGAGAAATTGCTTATCAGCCATTTTGAATGAAGGAAAGAAAGAATTGCTACTATTGTCAAATTTGAGATTTTATTAGTCACAAAAGCGGATATTCTATTTGGCAGTTATAGCCAATTTTGTCATCAATAAAGTTAACCTTGGAAAAAAATATATTTTTTTTAACGTTTATTTATTTTTGAGACAGAGAGAGACAGAGCATGAACAGGGGAGGGGCAGAGAGAGAGGGAGACACAGAATCTGAAACAGGCTCCAGGCTCTGAGCTGTCAGCACAGAGCCTGACGCGGGGCTCGAACCCACGGACCGTGAGATCATGACCTGAGCCGAAGTCGGACGCCCAACCGACCGAGCCACCCAGGCGCCCCGGAAAAAAGTATTTTTAAGTGATCTATTTTCCTAACCTCTTTAGATGCATTAAAAAGCATTCATTCTGAAACAGTAATGTGAAAACTCCTGGGCTTGTAAAGTCCATATCTGCTGTGGAAAAACTATATGCCTACAAACTCCCGTGTTTTAGACCTTTGGCTTATGTCTTCCGAAATGTGAAGTGCAGGGAACGTCCACTTCCTCATACTAATCTGGAACAGTAAAGAACAGCCAGCACCACTGGTTTGGTGAGCTGAACTCAGTAACTGCCCTGCGGCTGTCTCACCTTCAGTTAAAAATACATAGTCGTATTCAGCCTATGGCTCAATTGTTTCCTTGCTTTAAGAAAACTTTCTTTTCTCTGTCTCAAGTCCTGCTTGCAGTCTAAAGCTAAATCCTAAATTTTAAAAACTTCCATAGCTAATACTCTGCTAAATGTTTAAAGCCTGACATTTAATCTCCGAGAACTGAAGCTCTCTGATTTCACTGTTTGCAGCTAGTAAATGTCACTCTAAACATTGTTGCTTTCACTCACACTTAAGCGCTTTCATCTGCAGTGGGTGCAGCGTGTCAGAGAATTCTTTGTGTGCCACTCCAGCCAGGGGAAAAAAAGACTCAGCCCGGCCTTTAAACGGAGCAAAAAAAACTGCTTGGAAGGCAAAGACGACCCTGTTTTTATATGGTGTTTGTGAACACACAATCCTGAATTCTACCAGATACTCTTAAAAAGCAACTATATTAGCTCAGCCTGAACAGGGTCCCCGCTGAGATCATACATGGTTGCCAGCCAGACAGCTCCCCACTCTTTTGTGACTGGAGGGGGACGGGAAGGTAGGGGAAAGGGGTAGGGGATGCTGTCATTAATTTCACTTTTGCCTGCAGGAGGAATCTTGTCATCTTCTGGCTCCCCAAACTATTTTCAACCTGGGTGTTTTATTTCTTAGTTCCTGAAGGCTACTGGCACACAGATTAGCTCTCACTTTTCATCATCTTGACATGAAATGGAAAATCAGTTTGTGGCTATTTTCATAGCCTGTGATTTACTCCTGTTCTTGTATCCATCTCCCCTTCATGTTCTTTGTTTGGACATAGTTTTATCTCCTGTGTCTGTGGCCTTTTGTTCTGCTGGGATTTTCATGATCCTTCTTCCTTCGCCTGCCTCCTCCCCATTCCCGCAAACCCCCAGAGCCCTGTTGGGCCTTCATTCTCTCTTGGTCCCCAGTTCCTTGCCCTGCCCCTTTTTTGCACTTGCTGCTTCTTGCCCGGCTGCCTGTCTCTCCCGTCCCTGTCTGTTCCACACACTGCTCTACTTCTTCATGTCTTCTAGGTCCATCTCATGTACCTACAGGGCTCCCTCAGTAGTGGCCCATGATACAGCTGAGAACAAGCAGACATGCTGAACCCACCCATAATCACTCTTGTAGACGAATGGATTACCCGCCAAATTGTTAGGCATACATGTGTTTTTACGGCAGCGGATGCCAGGGCTTCCAGTTTCCTGGCCGCCATGCAGAAGCATGAATTGGAACGTGGAAATAGAACATTCGACGAGAAGCACTAAAGTGGAATTTTAAGGAACCATGGGCTTTTCTGTCAGACATAGATTAAAGTTTCTGTTCTTTTGCTTATTAGCTTTATGGCTTTGGGCAAATTCATTCATTCATTTAACAGATACTTATTGAGCACCTATGATGTGCCTTGTTTAGTTTTTAGGGAGCCAGTTAATAGCCCTCTGTCTTCCCCTTTTATGTTCATAACCAATTGAGAAATAAGACCTAGAGAGGAAAATATTAGCTTTATCGAGTGATGAAAGCCAGATTGGAGGGTGTGGCTTTGATGTGCAGCCACCCTAGGTTTACTAATCTTCTCCCCTGAATTAGACTGCAGGCCTGCCTCTCTTCTCTACCCAGCACACAAGCCAGTGTAAAGGGTGGGTGTGGAAGAAGGGCTAGCGGGGAGAGAGTGGAAAGGCCCATGGGCTTGGCAGGGCTGAGCATTCTTAGTCTGTTCTCCTAAACTCACTGCTCAGGCAAGCCTGGCAGTCCTCCTCCCCAGGGAAGGGTTGAGTGAGAAGGCTGAGAAAAAGGCACTTTACTCTCCCATCCACGGAAACAGGAGGGGTGAGTTTTCCCTCTTAATTGTAAGCATTACACTTAATCAGTGATTGCCATAGTAAGCAAAATTAATATTGCTGCTGTGTTTCTTCACCTGTAGAATACAGACAATCATACCTATCTCTTACTGTGGCTGTGGGGACTAGAATGACATGAGATACTATTTACAAAGAATATGAGTCCCTGTAAACTGTCCTGCTTTGGTCAGGACCAGCCTGAAGTACAAATGGTCATTCAGGAATCTGATACGTCTTTGTTGCCCTCTCTCTCTTCTCTTTCTGAGCCCTAATTTGGTCATTTCTCCCCTCCTCATCCCCGTTAAAAAAAAAAAATAGGAAGTGGGAATACCGGTCCTAAAGTTTTGATTTCCAATACGCACACTGGCCAAATCTTTTCTAATCCTGGCTTATGTGTTTTAGAAAAACTCATTAATTTGGACAAAGAAAGCATTTAGAACAATTAAGTCTACTTTAGAACTACAAAACCGGTTGTACCTGAAGGGTCACTAAAGTACAATATGTAGTCACAAACAGGTATTATTATTTGTGAAATATATGTCTTGATTCCTCACATTTATTGTTCTATTAACTTCAGTGATACTCGTGTGTTTCTCTTTTACCATAGAAAATAATTGAGGTGAGCCTTGAAACCACAATGACGAAGCTAAGGAGTTTTGGGAAAGATCTTTCAGGGCATTTGGACTTTATGTTCAGCAGGAACATAAAGCAGGAGTCTGTTGATGATAACTGACAACACGATCAGGTTTGTATTTTAGGAAGAAGTCATGCAGCAGCACTTGGAGAGTGGAGTGGAGGAGCAGGAGGAAGCGAGCCCGGGAAAACAGGTGGGAGGCTCTGAGTCAGGTGAGAGGCTCACCTCAGGTAGTGGAGATCAAGGGCAGGGCCACATTGAAGAGGGTTTAGGAACAAAATTGGCAGGGTTTGGGTGAGAGGGGGAAAGAGAGTTGTATCAGATAAAAAGACTGTTTTTTAAAATTACAGGATTTCAAATGGTAGTCCTGCCAGAGGCCCTTTCCCAGCAGGATTAGAGGGTTAAAATGGGGAATCCAGCCTAGGAAGACAGTTGGAGCCAAAAGAAAGATGAAGTTGGCCAATAAAAGGGGTGGACCACTCCCCCAGGAGGGAGCTGGAGAAGGAACCCCCTGCCCAGCCAGAGCTGCAGGGTCTGGCATAACACAGTGATTTGCCTGCACTGACTGCAAAGAGAGAAGAGGAGAAAGGAAGGCAGAAAAAGAAGTCACTCTGTTAGGGACATTTGGGGGCCACATGCTTTCAAGAATGTGAGGATGTTATAAACTCTCCTCACTCTTGCATAATTATGTCTACCCAGTTTTGTTTTGTTTTTTTTTCAAACACAGATCTAGCAAAAGTACTTCATTAGATGCGTTGCTAGATGTTATTTGTATTGTGGACTGTATCTTTATCTCTGGGGTTTTTTTAATTGGATTCTTCTTTTGCCTTAAATTGCCTGGGTTAGAAAGAATTCAGTCCCTCGACAGGCTCTCTCCTTGTAGTCTGTTTTTATAGGATGCTACAAGAACTCTTAGATTTTAAAAACAAAGATCTAAAAACTGAATAAGAAAAGATCAGTGAATACTCTTGCAAAGTGGAAGGGGAAGGAGAGGGGAATGATTTTATGGCTTTAGAACAGTCCATGATGTTCTTCTCACCCTTTTATATCTATATATTGTCTAAAGGATTTTCTTGATTGAACATAGTGCTCTGGTCCCTCGTAGCAGAGCATTATTGGCATATCAGTGGTGAACATATGCTTTAAATTTTAGAAGTGATTATATAAGGCAGTGAAAAACTATTTCCTCTGTTGAAAGACTAAAACTTTTCTGTTCATTTCATAGTTTTTAAAGACACTCAGTATTGGAGTGGATAGTTTTTAACTAATGACATGTTACAAAGCTTTTGTTCTTATTTATAGAAGCAGCGTACAAAGCATTGTTGTTGTTGTTGTTGTTGTTGTTGTTGTTGTTGTTTGAGGTATTTTGTGATGCTAAACTGCCCAGCACCACTAGAGATTCAATAGTGAATCAGCAATTTCTGCCAGCTCCCCCTGAGACTTTTTTTAATGTTTATTTATTTATTTTGACACAGAGAGAAATATGTCACGTGCGCATACGTGAGCAAGTGAGGGGGGGATAGAGACAGAATCCCAAGCAGGCTCCGTGCTGTCGGCACAGAGCCCGATGCAGGGCTTGATCCCACAAACCATGAAATCATGACCTGAGCCGAAACCAAGAGTAGGACTTTACCAACTGAGCCACCCAGGCGCCCCACCCCTCAAAGACTTTTTCTGTGTACCCATTTTGTGCAAAGTACATGATAGGAGCTGAAAACAGTACCGTGTTTATGGATTGTAGGCTCCCTGGTGGTTCACTCATCTTCCCAGGCCCCTGTGCCAAGAAAAATGCCAGGCATCATTCCAATTCCATATACATGTTAATTCACTTAATCCTTAGAACGACCCTATGAGTTAGTTACCTGCCGTTTTGTTGTTGTTGTTGTTGTTGTTGTTGTTGTTGTTGTTGTTGTTGTTTTTAGCCCCATTCTGTGGCTAAGAAAATAGGGGCATAAGGAAAAAAATTGACTTGCCCAAAGTTTGATGACTACTAAATGGCTGAGATAGGATTCAAACCGAAATAGTCTGAAACTGCAGCATCCATACTGTAATCATTACACTGTGCTTCCCATTCTGCTCAGGCCATAACTGTTGAATTCGTGAAGAAATTTCTTAATGAAGTCATAACAGGTTGAGAAGCCCAGAGTGATTGGCTGGTGGTAAGCTATTAGAACTGCAACGTGGGTTTTAACACACTTGATTATAATTCACATCAAATTTAAACTTCACGTCTGTCAGGTGTGTGAGTGAGTGCCTTGCTCCAGCTCTTCTCCAGAATTCCCCTTGCCAACATTTCCCCCAACCAAAAGTACCCCGGTTTTGTCTTTGGACCCAGCTCCTTGTTTCAAAGACTCAAGCCGCAAGGAGCTGGCAGGAGAGGCTGAATGGGCTGACAGTCAGTGGGGGCAGGAGTCAGGAATGACAATGTGGCTTGAAAGGCTGCATGGCACTCACTCTCCCTGGAAACGCTCTGTCAGACTCAGGAAGTGTGATTTAATCCTGGTGGAGATAATTCTATTTCATACCCTAGAGTGGATTTCTAACAGAATTTTATTTTCAGTCTCGCCCTGGGAAGCTTTACCAGTAAATAATTTGGAGGGCATTATATTTGCCCTGGTAGCTGAACTACACAAAATAGGGGTTTGTTCTTCTGCCAGCCTACGTCCTTTTCCCTTAAAAGGCTCTTCAGAGGGGACCTGAGAACCTGCTGCCCCAACAGAAGATGCCTGGACCGTGGCCCAGCAGTGCCCTCCGCAGGGTTTGGGGGAGGAGGGAAGACTGTAATGAAATCAAAAGAGCCACTGTTGATCTTGAAAGAACATCAGCCGTACCGATGACACAAGGATTCTTTTCCCCCGTCAGCTCTGAGACCCATCTTTTGGTATTTGTTGTGAGGCAACCCTAGGCAGAGAGACTAAGGAAAAAAAAAATAGCAAATATGCATAAGGGACTTGCTGAGTTCTAAGTGCTTTGTAGGCCTTACCCCACTTAGTCCTTATGTCGAAAGCACTGCTTGAATCCCCCTTTTATAGATGATGAAACTGAGGCACAGAGAGGTGAAATAGTTCCCACCAGTTCACACAGGTAGGAAGTGGCAGAGCCGGGATTCACTCCCAGGCAGTGTGGCTCCAGAATCCATGCTCTCACCTCGAGTCATGCCCTTTCCTTGGACTGTCAACTGCTCGGAGACACCATCTTGTTCGCAATTAGACAGAAACTATTGTTTCAAAAAACAGGGGCTCCATATTTGAATTAGAAAACCCAGAGGTTTGGTATTCTCTCCAGAGTGGTTGAGAATCTCTTCTTTAACAAGATTTGGCTTTGGGTCAGGCAGGATATTTCTCAGATTACCTGCTAGATTAAAACCTGTCACCCCTGCCCTTGAGATGACTCTGGCATAGCCCCGCTACTGAGGTCCCGCTTGTCCAGCGGGTCCTCCTTCCCAACAACCCAGGTTGTTATGCCAAAAAGCAAGCAGCAAACCATTCCCCACGTCTGCACAGATGCTCTTTTAGGCCAGGTGAAATGGGGCCCCTTGGCAGCTAAGATGACTTTGAGTGACAGAAGAGATGCTGCCTGGCCACCTGCTACTTCCTTATTTAATGTCCCTTTCTGTCCTCAGGTGCCTTCTCTGTCTCCTGTCCTTACTCTCAGAATGCTGTTAACTAATCCTTTGTAAAGCATTAACCGATAATTAAGGAGCTAACTTCAAGTCCTTTGAGATAGGTCTCCTCCCTATCTTAGGCTACTTGATTTTGAAGAGTCTAGCAAACAGAGTTCTGGCAGTTCTCTCTGCTAGTAGGAAGCTCGGACTCACTAAAAAACTCCTCCAGATGAGTTCAGCTACACTCCTGCCCCCAAAGTGGTCTTGCAGGATGAGAGAGAGGATGGCCTTTGATGGATCACAGGTAGCCACATCTCCTTCTCCCTTAGCACACACAGACCCCTTTTGCAGGAATAAATGTAGATGGGGTGCCAACCCCTTCTTATAGTATAGAACAGAGGTTTACAAGCTATAGCTTGCACCAGAATCACATGGGAGCTTGTTTAAAATGCATATTCCAGGATTCTGGACCCAGAGATTCTGCTTTAGAAAGAATACATTTTGGGCAAGTGCCCCTGGGTGAATGTGATATGGAGGCCTGAGAAATACTAGCATAGAGTCATCTCTCTACTTGCTGGTTTATTTTTTTAAATATAATTTATTGTCACATTGGCTTACATACAACACCAGTGCTCATCCCAACAAGTGCCCTCCTCAATGGCCATCACCCATTTTCCCCTCTCCCCTACCCCCATCCACCCTCAGTTTCTTCTCTGTATTTAAGAGTCCCTTGTGGTTTGCCTCCCTCCCTCTCTGTTTGTAACTATTTTTTCCCCTTCCCTTCCCCCATGGTCTTCTGTTAAGTTTCTCAAGATCCACATATGAATGAAAACATATATCTGTCCTTCTCTGACTGACTTATTTCACTCAGCATAATACCTTCCAGTTCCATCCATATTGCTGCAAATGGCATGATTTCATTCTTTCTCATTGCCAAGTAGTATTCCATCGTATATATAAATCACATCTTCTTTATCCATTCATCAGTTGATGATGGACATTTAGGCTCTTTCCATAATTTAGCTATTGTTGAAAGTGCTGCTATAAACATTGGGGTACACGTGCCCCTATGCATCAGCACTCCTGTATCCCTTGGATAAATTCCTCATAGTGCTATTGCCGGGTCATAGGGGTAGTTCTATTTTTAACTTTTTGAGGAACCTCCACACTGTTTTCCAGAGTGGCTGCACCAGTTTACATTCCCACCAGCAGTGCAAGAGGGTTCCCATTTCTCCACATCCTCACTAGCATCTGTAGTTTCCTGAGTTGTTCATTTTAGCCACTCTGACCAGCATGAGGTGGTATCTCAGTGTGGCTTTGATTTGTATTTCCTTGATGATAAGTGACATTGAATATCTTTTCATGTGTCTGTTGGCCATCTGGATGTCTTCTTTGGAAAAGTATGTATTCATGTCTTCTGCCCATTTCTTCACTGGATTATTTGTTTTTCGGGTGTTGAGTTTGGTAAGTTCTTTATAGATTTTGGATACTAACCCTTTATCCGATAGGTCATTTGCAAGTATCTTTTCTCATTCTGTCGGTTGCCTTTTAGTTTTGTTGATTGTTTCCTTTGCAGTGCAGAAGTTTTTAATCTTGATGAGGTCCCAGTAGTTCAGTTTTGCTTTTAGTTCCCTTGCCTTTGGAGATGTGTCGAGCAAGGAATTGCTGTGGCTGAGGTCAAAGAGGTTGTTGCCTGCTCTTTCCTCTAGGTTTTTGATGGTTTCCTGTCTCACGTTTAGGTCTGTCATCCATTTTGACGTTTATTTTTGTGTATGGTGTAAGTGATCTAGTTTCATTCTTCTGTATGTTGCTGTCCAGTTCTCCCAGCACCATTTGCTAAAGAGACTGTCTTTTTTCCTCTACTTTCTGGTTTAAAGGGGTCCTCTCTGAATGGAACTGGGATAAACTCATTGCTTCTCTCAGCCCCTGCTAAGGTACCTGTCTTCTGAGTCTATAATACAAGAGAGTCATTAGTGCAGTGAAACATACTTATTAACAAAACTCAGCTAAAGATTCAAGTCAATGAAAACCTCAAAAAAACACCCTGATTTTGATAAATGTGTGATGGACAATGAAAGGAAAATAACTTTTGAATGCCTGAAAACAGAGTGAAGCACATGTTCTTTGGAAAACCTTGACAGCTTATTCAAGATGTACAGTCCAGGCTTGGCTGCAGAGTACCGTGTTTAACCACAACAAAGTACAACTACTTAATGCATCAAAGTTTGTTGAATATTATCATTTTGCCTCTGTTTCATTGTCTTAGTGTCTCTCTCTCTTTTACACACACACACACACACACACACACGCACGAACACACAACGAGAATATCGGAAACAAGTGCTTTTATGTATCCTTTTGACTCAGAATTAAAGAACCAGATAATCCCCTATAAAAATTCATAAACATTTCTTTATACATAGGTTAAAGATATTGCGGGTTTAGTTCCAGGCCACAGCAGTAAAGCAAATACCACAATAAAGCAAGTCAAATGAATTTTGTTGGTTTCCCAGTGCATATAAAAGTTCTGTTTACACTCTACTAATATTCTGCTAAGTGTGTGATAGCATTATATCTAAAAAACAAACAGTACAAATGCCTTTATTTAAATATACTTTATTGTCAGGGCACCTGGGTGGTTCAGTTGGTTGAGCATCCAACTTCGGCTCAGGTCATGATCTTGCGGTTTATGAGTTCAAACCCAACATCGGCCCTCTGCTGGTAGCGTGGAGCCTGCTTGGTATCCTCTGTTCCTCTCTCTCTCTGCCCCTCCTCCACGCTTCTCTCTCTCTCTCTCTCTCTCTCTCTCTCTCTCTCTCTCTGAAAAACAAGCATTTAAAAAAATAAATACACTTTATTGCTAAAAGATGCTACATCATCAGAGCTCTTAGTGAGTTGTAATTTTTTTGCTGGTGGGGGGTTTTTGCTTTGATGTTGCCTGCTGCTCACTGATCAGGGTGATAGCTGTGGAGGCAATTTCTTAAAACAAGACAACAATGAAGTTTGACACATTGATTGAATCTTCTTTTCATGAATGATTTTTCTGCAGCATATGAGGCTGTTTGCAAGCATTTTACCCACAGTAGAACTTCTTTCAATGTTGGAATCAATCCTCTCAAATCCTGACACTGCTTTATCATGTAAGTTGATGTCATATTCTCAATCCTTTGCTGTCATTTCAACAGTCTTCACAGCATCTTCACCAGGAGTAGATTTCATCTCAAGAAACCACCGTCTATGCTCATTCATAAACAATTCCTCATCCGTGAAAGTTTTATCATGATTACAGCCATTCACTCACATGTTCAGGCTCCACTTCCCATTCTAGTTCTCTTGCTATTTCTACCACACCTGCTGTTACTTCTCTCACTGAAGTCCTGAGCCCCTCCAAGCCATCCACGAGGGTGGGAATCAACTTCTTCCAAACTCCAAATCATGTTGACAATTTGACCACGAATGATGAATGTTCTTAATGTCATCTAGAATGGTGAATCCTTTCCAGAAGGTTTTTAATGGACTTTGCCCAGGTCCACCAGAGGAACCATATATCTATATCTTTATGTGTTGTGTTAGGCATGAAACAACATTAATCTTGTTCTACATCTTCCAGGCTCTTGGGTGGAGTGAGTAGTAACTCAATGTCAGTGAGTAGTAATATTTTGAAAAGAATCTTTTTTCTGAGCAGGAATTCTCAACAGTGGGCTTAAAATATTCAGTAAATTATGTTATGAACAGATGTGCTGTAATCCACGCTTTGTGGTTCCATTTCTAGAGCACAAGCAGAGTGGGTTTAGCAAAATTCTTAAGAGGCCTAGCGCTTTCAGAATGATAAGTGAGCAGGGTGCCTGGGCGGCTCATCAGTGAAGTATCTGACTCTTGATTTCAGCTCAGGTCATGATCTCATGGTTCATGAGCTCAAGCCCCACGTTTGGCTCTGTGCTGACAGTGCTGAGCCTACTTGGGATTCTGTCTCTCTCCCTTTCTCTCTGCCTCTTCTCCACTTGTGCACTCTCTCTCTTTCTTTCTCTCTCCCTCAAAATAAATAAGTAAACACTAAAAAACATATTTAAAAAAAAAATAGTAAGTGCGCATTGGCTTCAGCTTAAAGTCACCAGCTGGATCAGCTCCTAGAGAGTCCTCCTGTCCTTTGAAGCTTTGAAGCCCGGTATTTGAAGCCAGGTATCTCTAGCAGTGAAAGTCTTAGATGGCATCTTCATCCAATAGAAGGATGCTTTGTCTACATTGAAAATCTCATATAGCGGAGCCCCCTTCATGACTTGACTTAGGTAGGTCTTCTGGATACCCTGCTACAGCTTCTACATCAGCACTTGCTGCATTACCTTGCACTTTCATTTACTGAAATGGCTTCTTCCCTTAAATCCCTTGAAACAACTCCTGCTAGAATTAATTGCTTCTCTCATTTCCTACCAGTGTTCCTATTTTAGGAAAGAGTCATTAGTGTCGCCTTCAGCCTTCTTAGAATCGAAGAGAGTTGGGGTCTGGCTCTGGATCCGGCCTTGCATTAAGAGAATGTTGTGGCTGGTTTGATCTTCTATCCAGACCACTAAAACTTTATTCATATCAGCAATAGGATTGTTTTGCTTTCTTATCATTGGTGTGTTCCCTGGAGTAGCACCTTTAATTTCCTTCAAGAACTTTTCCGTTGCATTCACAACTTGGCTAACTGTTCGGCAACTTTTGGCCTATCTCGGCTTTCATCATGCCTTCCTCACTAAGTTTAGGTCATTTCTAGCTTTTGATTTAAAGTGAGAGACATGTGCCTCTTCCTGTCACTTGAACACTTGGAGGCTCTGGTAGGGTTATTAATTGGCCTAATTTCAACACATTGTGTCTCAGGGAACCAGAGAGGCCCGAGGAGAGGGAGAGAGATGAGGGGAACCGCTGGTTGGTGGAGCAGTCAGAACATAACACATTTATCAGTCACGTTTGCTGTTTTATATGGGTACAGTTTGCGGCACCTTACAACAATTACAATAGTAACATCAAATATCATTTGTCACAGATTGCCATAATAAATCTAATAATAATGAAAACATTTGAAATAGTGCAAGAATTACCACGATGTGACCCGGAGACCTGAAGTGAGCAAATGCTGTTGCAAAAACAGCACTGATGGACTTGGCTCGACGCAGGGCTGCCACAGACCTTCAGTTTGTTAAAAACAAAAGCAAAAACAAAAACCACTGTATCTGCGGAACATAATAAAGCAAAGTGCAGTAAAACAAGATATGCCTGTAGTGCAAAAATAATCTGTGCATAAATTATCTAAGGAGAACTGCTGACTAGATCATGAAGACTATCACTTATCTAGTTAAGAGAGGGCCTTGACAGAAGTCAGGAATTATATAACTGCTCTGATCAAGCCAGTTCTTCCTGTTTAGAAAGGGTACTCCCTTTTCTTATAAAAATGTTAACCATTTTTTTCTATTTAATCTGATGAAAGCCTTTCCTAATCCATCCGAGTCCAGTGCCATGTTCTGGTCTGCCACTTATGTCTCTATTAAAGCTATAAAATATTAGTAACAGTTGTCAGAATTTCACCTTCAGTTAAACTCCCTGAGTCCTGTCTGCCCTGGAGCCCTCCTTGCCTTTAAGCCTACTTCCAGCTAATGTCGGATCTGGTTAACAGGTGCAGGGCAGAGCCAGACCGGGATGGTGGACAGGAGAGACTCGTCTTCTAGAAGTTGGGTTGGAGTCTTCAGCTGTATGATCTTACATAGGTCATTTCATTTCTCTGTGCTTTAGTTTTCTTGTCCAGAACATGAGAGCAACAGCATCCACTCCAGAGAACAATTGTGAGGTTTAAGTGAGGTAATTATGCAAAATGTCACACAGGTCCCGTGCCTGGCAATAGTAGGTGCCTGTAAAGGTCGAGGTCTTGCCCTTCTTTCTCAGGCAATAGGGAGAGGATTGAGCTAAATGACTCCCAGAGGCCGCATCTAACGCTAGCCATCTGCTTCTGGGAGAGCAAGTGAGTATAGGGTGCAGGGAAAACAAAGGAAAAAATACTGACCTACTACGATTCAAAGATCTCTGTGAAATCATTTCAGACCATGGAAAATACAGTGAAAACAAACAAACACCAAGAAGGCAGGAAATGAACGTCACCTTGACCGTTTGGTCCTGAGAACCGGAAAACTAAAAAATTCAGTTTCCTCAGCTGCTTCCAGGAAGGGTTAGGAGAACAATGTTTGATTAGCCTGACAATGATCTTTAATATTGATGCAGAGCAAGCATGGCTTAACCAGACCAAAAAAAAAATTTAAGTGTTAATTTTACATACGTATTTACTTTTTCATGATGGAAGATCAGGGCAAGGAAATGAAACGCCAACCCAGTGTGTCCCCAACAAGCTCTGAGTTCCTTCGCCTACTCTGCACTCAGAGTGGGAGGATTGGCCGTCAACATGTATAGAGTGCCCAGCTTTGTGGAGCCTTGGTCTGTACGATCCTGCTAACACGTACTGAAACTACAGTTGACCATCCCTGAGTTATGGAGGGGATACTGGAGCCCAATGTCTGCATGTCTCTGCTCCCTGTTTACCTGCCACCCCTGTTGCTGAACCCAAACCTGACAAATCAGGAAGGTCGCCAGAAGGTTGGGAGTCTAGTTTCCCATGCAAGGATAAAATAGCCATCTCCTGTTTTGAAATGAACAAGATGAGGCTTATTCATCACGTTATCAGGCTTGCTGACCGTGTTGCAGCCGCCAACTTTCACGGCCATTTGGCCACAGGCTGAGAGATACACTACTGGGGCTCTGCAGGCCCAAAGCAGGGATGCTCAAGAATCCTTCAGTTGTCTACCGTCTGTGGAAATCCGGAAAATACCACTGCTGGTAATCAGGCTCCTTCCATCATTTTCTTGCACCGGCGTCACTTGTAGGGGAGCAGGCAGGGCAAAAAAAACATGACTGGAAGGTAAAGACAAAATGGATGGTTGGGTAACTCTTCTGAGGTGTCCTCTGACGGATAAGATGAATCGCGCCAGGTCAGCACTATGCCTGTGACAGAGTGAAGGAAGAGCCTTGTGAACACTCTCAAGAGTTTGAAAAATGCCATAATTACACTCCTTGACTTTTGGGTGGATCATAATAATAACTGCCACTTATTGAATTTTTAAAATGGGCCAAGCACTACATCAGATGCTTTTACACGTATTAGCTTATTTAATCTCCACAGTAACACTATTAAGTAGATGCCATTTTCCTCATGTTCTGGTTTGTTTCTGGTTAATGACTCTTCCCCACCCCTCACATTCTCTCCCTACCTACTACAAGCTCCCAAGAAGAAGAATGCATTAAAGCTTATTACCTGCCTCCCCACGGCACCATCAGGCCAGTGTCATCTGGCCCTGTGTGTCTTTGTTTCCAGTATTTACCACGAGAAGCCAAACCCCGAAGATAGAGTTTCACCTGGACATAACAGCTCTGTGAGATTATGATCTGTCTCAAGCTCCTGCCCCTCCCTAACCCCCCAAACCCTTTCATTAGCCCTCAGTAACTTACAGTCAGTCCACAAAATCTGCCTCTTCTTTCCTGCCTCTTGCTCTGGTGTCTCTTTTCCTCAGAAGACCACACCACTTCATCACATATTTGCTTACAAGTCACCTCCTCCCAGCTCTTACTTGACCTCCGTATCTCCTCTTTCCTTAGCCTGCTCTGTGTTGTATGTTCACACATGCATCTGTTATTTTCTGTCTACCCACTGGAACGTACACTTTGTGAAGTCAGGGACTTTTGTTCATCAGTACATTCCTAATACCCAGAATAGTACCTGGCATGTTATCTTTGCTCAATAAATACTTCTTGAATGAAGTAATCCATAAGTGAGGAAACTGAGCCATGGAATGGATAAGCAGTTTGTCCCTGGTCACACTGCTGTGAAACAGCCAACCCATGTCTGTGTGATCGTAAATCCCTGGCCCATAAGCACCATGTTGTCCAGCCTCTTGATGGATTGTGTGAATGCAACATAAACAAGAATATTCTGACTGAACTGGAGTAATCAGTGTCAATATAGGGAACTTAACTGGAGAAGATCCTACAGGATGAAAACTTACTGTTGTTTTTTGTTTGTTTGTTTGTTTTAAAATTTTTTTTTTCAACGTTTTTTTATTTATTTTTGGGACAGAGAGAGACAGAGCATGAACGGGGGAGGGGCAGAGAGAGAGGGAGACACAGAATCGGAAACAGGCTCCAGGCTCCGAGCCATCAGCCCAGAGCCCGACGCGGGGCTCGAACTCACAGACCGCGAGATCGTGACCTGACTGAAGTCGGACGCTTAACCGACTGCGCCACCCAGGCGCCCCCTTACTGTTGTTTTTTTATTGCAATGTGCGATATTGTGATTTAGAAGAAAAGCATGTTTATGGCCATTCAGGTGACCCAAAATATATTTCTCGTATATATTTGGTCTTAATTCACAGTTCCTGACTCAAAGCTCCTCTAAAACTGTTAGAATTTCCTAAGTGATGAGAGCAGTAAAGGTTTTATTTGGAGAGCCCTTAAGATGGGGGCTGGTTGCCAGCGTAGCCAACCGTGTGATTAGAGGGTTAGCACTTTAAGTGCCAACCCCCCTCCCAACCTTCAGGGAGGGGAGAGAGGCTGGAGGTACATTCAGTCACCAGTGGCCAATGATTTAGTCAATCATGACTGTGTAAGGAAGCCTCCACAAAAACCCGAGAAGACAGGGTTCAGAGAGCTTCTAGGTTAGTGAACACAAGGTGATTTGGGGAGAATGGCAAGTTCCAAGAGGGCATGGAAGCTCCACGTGCCCATAACTTGCCCTGTGTATCTCCTCATCTGGCTGTTGATTCATATCCCTTAACATCCTTTGTAATAAATCAGTAATCTAGCGAGTAAATGTCTTTTTCTGGGTTCTGTGAGCTATTCTAGCAAATTAATTGAACTCAAGCAAGGGATTGTGGGAACCTCTGATTTAGAGCCATTTAGGCAGAAGTACCAGTAACAGCATGGGCTTGCGGTATCCTGAGTTCGAGCAGGTAGCTGGAGCCTCCAGTTTGTAGCCTGTCAGCCAGAAACACAGGTACCATCCTGGGTGTGTGACTGGTATCTGAAGTGAAGGGTGGACTTATAGGACTGAGCCCTTTACCTTTGGAATCTGATTCTGTCTCTGTGTAGGTAGTGTCAGAATTGAGTCAAATTGTAAGACACCCAGCTGGTATCTAGATCACTGTTGGTGTGGGGAAGCCTACACACACACACACACACGTTGGAATTTGGTCCAGGAACCTCATTTACATTAGGAACAGTTTTTTTGAGTTGTCACCAAGCGAAGTACAAGTAATTGATAATTTGAGGAGCCAGCAATAAAATCAGTATCCTTACAACATGAGCACATTAGACTAGATAAAAAGCAATTTATTAAATTTACCTTTTTTTAAAATTTTTTTTTAATGTTTATTTACTTTTGAGACAGAGAGAGATAGAGCATGAATGGGGGAGGGTCAGAGAGAGGGAGACACAGAATCCGAAACAGGCTCCAGGCTCTGAGCTGTCAGCACAGAGCCCGACGCGGGGCTCGAACTCACAGACCGCGAGATCATGACCTGAGCCGAAGTCGGCCGCTCAACCGACTGAGCCACCCAGGCGCCCCTAAATTTACCTTTTTAAAAGAAGATGAAAGCAAGATCATGACCTGAGTCGAAGTCGGACGCTTAGCCGACTAAGCCACCCAGGTGCCCCAGGAATGATTTTTTAATGGCAAAGAAGGAGAAATTAAAGATAGTGTAAAGGATGTCAATTTTTAATTGAAATACTGTTCATACATTTGTTGTATCAGTTTTAGGCATACATCGTAGTCATTCCATATGTCTATAAATTAAGTTGTACTTAACCACAAGTGTAGCTATCATGTGAAAGCACACAACAGTATTACTAAAGGATTGACTCTAGTCCATTGGCTGTACCTTGTATCCCTAGGACTTACTCATTCCGTAGCTGGAAGCCGGTATCTCTCTCTCAAAGGTGTCAATTCTTTATCTAACCTAAGTATTTTGGTGGTAAACACAATTACCTCTTGTTCAGCATGTGTAAATTGGCGGTCTGTTTTTCTGTGAACACTGCTTAAAGCATCATTACAAATGATGTCATTACATTAATAAGTTCGGTTTCATTCTTCACTCACAAAAAAACAGAAGATGAAAGCTATACCTGTGTCAAGAGAAGCTAGGAAGTATCCAGGTAGACTATAGCACGTTCATGCTGCAAAGCAGCAAATGCCTATGTAGCACATGGAATGGAAGCAGTGATGGAATTGGAAAAGTAGACCTCAGAATGCTACATACACAATGATGACAACTCTGAAAATTCTGTGTGTTAGCAGTGGAATTGTAAGAGACCTTAAGGTTCATAAATAGCTGTTGATTCTAGTGTTTAGGATTCATTTGGTTATTTCACATTATTTTTGATATTTAGATGTTTCTGTTTAACTGTTAATACTCAGATGATCAAATATCCATAAAAAAGAAGAAATGCAATGTACCACATTGTGAGCCAAGGAATACGTCATCCCATCTGCTACTCATCCTTTTCCTTCCTGCTGTCCACTTCCACTGGTCGTGGACACTCAGCACTGCCTTTCCTCAGGCTTCACCCGAGCTTTCTGGTCCCCTGACTAACCTCTACATGTTACAGACCACCTGCTCTCCAACTGCATTTTCTTCCTCCCTCCCTTGATTATTCACAGATGCTTCTCCCTCCAGTTTTCAGAGCTATTTCCTCACTGCTCTTGCCCTCCTCCTCTGTGGCTGAGGTCTTTCACCTCCCCTTCCCATTCTGGAGTACTTGCTCACCTGGCCCTTCCTGTGGCATTGCCCTCATCCATGTCTCACTGTGTCTGCTCCCTGTGCTTCGGTGCTCTTAGCCCTGCCAGCGCAAATGTTGTTTCTGCCCAGACATGATCCATTCCTCGTCTGACTCTGCATTTGCTATTCTGTGTCTTTGTTCTTCCCATACCAGTACAGATTCTTGGTAAATACACTCTGGCTGGGGCACCTGGGTGGCTCAGTCGGTTAAGCATCTGAAACTTGGTTTCAGCTCAGGTCATGATTTCACAGTTCAGGGGTTCGAGCCCCACATCAGGCTCTGCACTGATGGTGCAGAGCCTGCTTGGGATTTTCTGTCTCCTCTCTTTCTGCCTCTCTCTCTGTCAAAATAAATAAACTTAAAAAAAATTTTTTTTTGAATCCACTCTGGCTAATTGAAATAGGAAAAGAATTTAGTGAAAGGCTATTGAAAGCTAAAATTATGTGATTTATAAGAAATATATTATTTGGTCATTTGAATGAATGAATGAAATGAATATATTTCTCATATGTATTTAGTCTTGGTCCAAGATTTCCAGCTCAAGGCTCCTAAAACCCTTGGAATTTCCTGTGATAGGGCAATGAATGAGTCTTGTGTTACAGTAATGAAGGTGACTTTAGGGTCCTAGTTGCCAGGAGGACCAACCCTGTGATTAGAAGGTTGGAACTTTCAAGTTCCCCCCAGACCCCATCTCAGGGGAGGGAAGAAGGTCTGGAGGTTGAATCAGCCAATGGCCAGTGACTTAGTCATTACTGTATAGTAAAGTCCCCATAAACACCCAAAAGGACTGGGTTCAGAGAACTTCTGGGTTGGTGGACACTTGGAGATTGGGGACAGTGGTGTGCTATACCTCCCCCTTCCTCTGACTATTCACGTCCTTTAATAAATTGGTAAACATAAATGTTTCCCTGAGTTCTGTGAGCTGCTCTAGGAAATTAAAAGAACCTACCGAGGAAGTCATTCTAACTTCCAGGCTATAGCCTGTCAATCAGAAATACAGGTTTAATAGCCTGGGGCTTGTGACTGATGTCTGAAGTAGGGAGTGAGGAGCATTCTCATAGGACTGGTCCTTAAACTTGTGGATGCTGGTACTATCCCCAGATAACGTCAAAATTGAGTTAAATTCTCAGTCATGCTGCTGATATCTGAGAATTGCTTGGTACTGTGTGTAGGGACACCATCCACACTCCTCCCCCCTACACACACACACACACACACACACACACACACACACTTTGGAATTGGGTCTGGGAACCTTAAAAGAAGAGCTCTCAGAATTACTGAGAAAGCCAGTGAGGTTGGACTAGAAAACATGGAGGGACAAGATGGGAGCAGAACAGTTAGGGCCATGGCCAAAATTCCATGGCCACAGACCTGGTTTGGGAAGACACTTTTGCCACTGCTACTGGAGAGTGAACACTGTACCTGCCACTGCGAGTACTGGACAGGAGTCTCTTCAATGGCACCTTTGTCACAGAAACCGTTTCTTCTCCAGAGTTGCTTTTCTACACCCCTGGCTCTTGGTCAGATCTAGGCAGAAACATCTAGCCAAGTCACTGGCCCGTCCACGAGCTGCTGAGGGGACCTAGAAAGGAGTCTCACTTAGGCCATGAGAGCTGGGCTCTGCTTGCTGCCACATTTCATATGGTAAGAAATTGCTCAAACAGATTCCAGGCAGGAACAAAACCCAAAACACCACATGGCCCATTCCCAATTCATGACAGTTGTTTTAATAAACTTTCTGCAACTTCCTTAAGTCCTTGAAGCTGTTTCTTCTAACCTCTCCCTCAGCAAGAACTCTGGAACGTAGTTCAATCCAAAATTAAAACATTAGGGGTCACAGATATCTATACAAAGACATCAAACAGCATGATTTAGAACAGAAAGAAAAGGAGTCAATCTAAATTTCTAACAGGGAAGAGTTAATTGAATTATGAGCTAGCCATAGAATTAAATATAGGCAGTCATTAAAAATCATGGAATTTAAAAAAATTTTTATAACACACAAAACTATGGCTAACCAGAATTCTACAATATTTATATATAAGCTCTCACAATTATGTATGTGCATATGTGATCCTGTTTCTAGTAAAATATAAATGTTTATATAAAGACATTCACTGAAAGAGAATATACCAAAATTTAACAGATTGATGAGATTGGAAAGGTTACTTTTTTTCTTTATGCTTTTTGTGGTTTACACAATGAGCTGAAAATTATTAGCATTTAAAAGAAAATCCACTGGGAGCAAACTTCCAGTGGCATCATTCTTATCCTTTGTCGTGTTCTCAAAAAATACAATTTTTCCCAAACCAACCTCAAAAATACTCAGAATTCTAACTCTTTTCTCCTGGTGTTGAAAGAATTCACTCTTTTCTGTAGAGTAAGTTCCTCCCTCACCACCAGTTCCACTGATCTTTATGTTCACATATAGATCATTCATTCCATTCTATAAACCTTTTCCCCAGCCTCCTTCACTCACCCAGCTCCTCCTGGAGCTCTCTTCCCCTTTGGGCTCACTCTTCTCCTGCCCTGTATTTTAGCCCAAAGATTCACTGGAATAGCTATCCCTGAGGTGTCCATTACCCTTCTCTTGGCCAAATCTGATGATCTCTATCTTTGTAGCTTTCTTGGCTATAAGAAACATTGATTCGTTATGTTTGACACACTTTGGGTCATAGGCTAAGTCAGGTGACCTTGTGGGTTTCTTATTTTTCTAAAATAAGAAGATGCGCTCTTAAGCACTTTATCTGACTTTGCTTCCTGTTAAGCCTTATATCTATGACGTTTTTCTCCCTGTGTCTCCGGACTATTCCTCCACCTCAGTGTTTGCTCCCTCCCGCATCTTCCCCATTTACCTGTCTACAAAGTGAAACCAGTATCCTAATAAACAGGACTGTTGATTTTGAAACCTGTGACCTCCACAGAGACTACCTGCTTAAGCCAGCTCAGCTTTGACAGTGGCCTCTAGTTCTCCAGCTTTATCCATGACCCTGGAAGCTCTGCAGAACCTTCCCTGCAGCCCTGTCCCTGCCGTTCACGAGCTGTCTCCAGCCTCCACCTCCACCAGCAAGAAGCTGTTTGAAAGCCTAGCTTTCAGGCAGGTACCTCAGAGTCAGACTCTGCTTTTCTGCCCATTCCCTGCACTTGCAGCCCTAGTTGGGCTCCCCATCTGGCTTTTAATCTCTCCTTCACGTGCCCCCTGTTGGATCGCTCTCAGCTTCATGGTTTCTTACCTTCAAAACAATCCAGACCCCAAAGGTCTTGGCCCACATTGTGTGCATAGAGTTCCTACTAGGCCAGAAGTTGAGTTCAGACTCCCCAAATTAACTATATTTCTTCATACATGCCAGTGTTATGTTTCAACCAACAGGACTTGGGCCTGTGGTGACCCACATCTACAGAGCAACAATCCTTTTGTAACCATTGATCCTTGATCCAGCTCATCTACCCTCATGACTTTATATTAGCCCTGACCTCTTTCTGTTTTCTTGACCTATAACTTGTATTATCCTTAGTACATCTCTTGGATTTTCTGCTCTCAGAGAAAGTTTATTTATTGGCTCGTTAATTCATCTAGCAGGCACATATTGAACACTTAACAGTTGGCACTACAACTAGTCAGAGGCTAGTCAGGGAGTTAGACAAAATCAAGGGCTACGTCAATTAGTACACTTTTTATTACTAGTGACAGAAGTCTTGATTCATGCTGTCTTAAGTAAAAATGGAATGTATTCCCTCACATACCTGGCAAGTCTAGAGATAGATCTGGTTTCCTTCAGGCACAGCTGGATTCATGGATCATAAATGCTACCTTTGGGACCTGGCCTGTCTTCATCTCTCAGTTCTGCTCTGTTCTGCTTTGTGATGGCTTCATTCTCAGGGTAGCAAGAGAAGTGTTAACAGTGCCAGGCCTACATCCTCCAAGGTTTTCGTATAGCAGAAAAGTCACTGCTCTCTCAGCAGCCCCAACAAATGTCCCGCTCCATCTTGTGGTTTTCTCACTGGATTAGGTGCTCTGCCCTGAACAAGTGACTTCTGTCAGGGGAATTTGATGCCAGGACTGGTCAGACTGGAGTCATATGTCCTCTCCTTATAGTTGGTTATGGAGTCTACCCAAGCACTTAAGTTGAGAGAGGGAGAGAGAAATACAGTGCAATGGTTCCCTGAAGAAAAGGCAAGTGGATGTGGGATGATTTTCTAAAAAGCTGTCAGTTACAGATGAATGGATAAAGAAGGTGTGGTTTATATATACGATGGAATACTACTTGGCAATGAGAAAGAATGAAATCTGGCCATTTGCAGCACCGTGATGGAACTGGAGGGTATTATGCTAAGTGAAATAAGTCAAGCAGAGAAAGACAGATACCATATGTTTTCACTCATATGTAGATCCTGAGAAACTTAACAGAAGACAATGGGGGAGGGGAAGAGAGGAAAAAAAGTTACAGAGAGAGAAGGAGGCAAACCTTAAGAGACTCTTAAATACTGAGAACAAACTGAGGGTTGATGGGAGATGGGGGAGAGGGGAAAGTGGGTGATGGGCATTGAGGAGGGCACCTGTTGGGATGAGCACTGAGTGTTGTATGGAAACCAACTTGACAATAAATTATATTTAATATAAAAAAAGCTGTCAGTTACAGCTTTTATGTTTATGGTAAGTGTGTATGATAGAGTTACAAATGGAGTTGAGTGTAGCAAATGGAGCATTCCACTCTATATACAATGGGCAAAAGATTCCCCACCCCTCCTTTACCCCTTCACTCCTTTGAGCAAAATTTAGTGAGTGCCTTTTGTTGTTCCAGGTGTAGAACATAGATGGTCCTAGAAGTTGCCCATAAGGAGCTTACAAAGTAGAAAGGAGGAAAGACAATAAAAGCAATGCCCCCATATTTCTTGAGAATGTCCATTTTAAGAAATAGAAATATGAAGAGTATTTCTGTGTTTTTTTAAAAAGACAAGATCAACCATTATATTGTTTAACATCTTTTTTACTTAAAATTGTTTTGTTCAATGCTTGGAATAAGTCTTTCTGATATGCTTCATTAAACAGTGGAAACTCCACAGTCCACAATTTTTTAATTGTCTTGCCTAGGCTTCTATAAAATGCAGGATCAAAACCTGTGCTTAATTAAAAGTAGCTTTCCTTCGCCAAAGTTTTCCTCAAGATGAATTTGCCATTTTTAAAATTTTTTTTTAATGTTTATTTATTTCTGAGACAGAGAGACAGAGCATGAGTGGGGGAGGGGCAGAGAGAGAGGGAGACACAGAATCCAAAGTAGGCTCCAGGCTCCGAGCTGTCAGCACAGAGCCTGATGCGGGGCTCAAACTCACAGACTGCAAGGTCATGACCTGAGCCGAAGTCGGACGCTTAACCAACTGAGCCACCCAGGTGCCCCATGCCATTTTTTTTTAAATACTTGATTTATGGTTTTGTGGTTTTATCGTATCGAGGACTTTGATAGTAAGGTGCCTCAAAATAGAAATAGAGGACAGAGATAAACAAATGAATGCCTTTAATTTCCACTTTTAGCTTAACAATCTCTATTTCTGATCTGTAGCAGGTTGTTAATGCATCTCCCACCAATGGCCAGTCATTTCCCTGCCTGTATACAGACATTTCCATCAGAACATTCACAGTTTGTATGTTCAGGTAGTGAAATGAACACACATGGATATGTACATTTGTTTCAAAGGCAACGAACATGAAAATATTTTTGTGACATTGAAGACCCAACAAGCAATCTTTACATTATTTTTTAGCTGTAGGTTTTATTTTGTTCAGTTCCATGTAAAAAAGATTGAGAAATGCAACACAAATAAGCCAAGGATCAGGGAATACATTAATGCAGTGGTTCTCAACTAGAGACATTTGGCAATGCCTGGAGACATTCTTAATTGTCTTGCCTACTCGAATCTTGTGGGTAGAGGCCAGGGGTGCTGTTAAACATCCTACAATGTGCAGGACAGGCCACCACAATGAAAAATTATCCTGTCCAAAATGTCAGTAATGCCACTGTTGAGAAACCTTGCATCAATAGGATTTTTAGAATTCTGAACTCTGAAAGGATTCAGAACAATCTTGTAATTTAGGCATAAGACAAAACTAGAGGCGAATTAGAGTCATAGAATTAGAAGAATCCTGGAGCTGATAGGGAAAGTCATTGAGTCCACTCTCCCTGTACATATGGTAACCGAGTCCCAGGTAAAAAGTGACTGAAGCAATAGACGTCCTCCACTCCTAAACATGCGATCAGGCAACTTGCCAAATCTCTCTGTGCCTCAGTTTCCTATTCTGCAAAAAGGGACAATAAAACTTGCCTCAAATGATTGCTGTGAGGAGTAATTAAAATAATGTGTGTGGACTGTTTAGTACAGTACCTGGCCACAGTGAGTTGTTGATAAAGAGTGGCAGTGAGAGCCTAGGTGGTGATTCTCATTACTGTCCCAACAGTAAAGAGACAGTAATTGAACCCTGTTCAGTTCAACACTGTTGAACAGGGTTGTACCCTGTTCCCGACTCTCAGTCCCATGTTCTTTCTATTACAGTGTCTTCAGGGTCTGTGAAGAAAAAGTTATAAGGGCAACTCAATAGGGATCAAAGAAGATTGGTCTGGAGAGCAGCTTAGTAGCTGGTAATTTAAGAAAAACTAAACAAAAACTCTTCATAAAGACAGGGGGTAGGTAGGTAGCCACTTTAAGGAAGGCATAAAAAAGATTGGTTTCCACCTGAAACAGGCTACCTTCTCTCTTCCCAAAGTCCTGTGGATGGTGTGTCAGGTGGGCTTGCCTCCAGGAAGGGCGGAGCCTAGATCAGATAACTTATCAAACCCTGAGAGCCCTGACCGAGTCTTACAGCCCTGGCAGAATGTCCGTCCAGTCCATCGTCTATCAGGACAGTCTCTGAAATGCCGAGATGGTCAGACAGTATATCTGGAGACCCTTTCAACTCTAAGATTCTCTGATGTCTGATAAGTTTTGTGGACTATGTGCTGGAAAGATCATGTGACATTGTAGATAATGCCCAGCAGGCACGTGTAGACAGCCACAAATCTCCTGTTTTTTGATTTGTGGAGTAAAAAAAAAAAAAAAATGCTTTATTAGGCTTTGCTAAGTAAATACGGGCACATGATTACAATGTTGTGCAAAACAATTTTTCTCAGAAAATAATAATAAATTATCTTACCGACAATTCCATGAAATAGGCTTCCTCTCATTTTCTTAAAAGTCTTCTAAAAAGTCTTTGCAGTTGCTCTAGGAGTTGGATTTCTGTTTCTCTTGTTACTTTTGCCAAATAACAATTGTTATTTCTAAATTGTTTTTAACCGGTGGCTTTTTATAAAAATTAGCAAAATTCAAAAGCATCAAAATCCCTGGACCACAAACACAGATTAAATTCTCGTGAGGGGAAAAAAAACCTCATTCATTTAGTAGCCTTCTCTCAAATATCCCATTTGTTGGCCTGGACTCCTAAAATGATTATATATACCCCACAAAAATACCCTACATAGTCATTTAAAGACATTTTCTTCTACATCTTACATGTCAATGCTCCAACCGTTATAAAGATTATTTTAGAAAATCAACAAGAACAAGTTGGTACATGAGAAAATAGTGACTCATAGCTGACTTTATCTGTCTTCTGTGTATTTGTGTGACCCGCAAGCAATTGGAGAAGAGCACCACAACACAGTGGATCCTGGCTGAGCATCAGGCACTGTGCTAGACACCCTCTGGTAGCAGAGAAGTTAAGTTGTTTGCCTGGAGCCACTGGCCCAGAGAAGTTAAGTTGTTTGCCTTGAGCCACACAGCTGGTAAGCAGGAGAGCCAGCATGGAGCCCTGTCTACTCCTATGTGCATGGGGTTTGCTGCACACTAGATCTTGACAAGGAATAATTCAAGGCTTAGGATAATAAAAAGTCTCCTCTAAGATGTGACTGTTTTTAACTTTAAATGCCTCATTTAGATTAGTATTCTGTATGTTAATTTGACCTTCAACTTTTTTTTTTTTTTTAAGGTGTTGTGTAATGGACCAGGAACATGTGTTCCTGTCTGCGTATCTGCCCTTCTCCTTGGGATACTAGGAATAAAGAAAGTGATCATTGTCTATGTTGAAAGCATCTGCCGAGTAGAACATTTATCCCTGTCCGGAAAGATTCTGTTTCACCTCTCCGATTACTTCATTGTTCAGTGGCCGGCTCTTAAGGAGAAGTATCCCAAGTCTGTGTACCTCGGGCGAATTGTCTGACAAATGACAACTTTCTTCTCTAGAATTTTGCAGTCAAACATATTTATCATAATTGGGGGAGAGAAAAACTACATGTTTATTATAAAGGTTTCTGAAGGTCCTGAGAATTATTGGTGGTGAGGAGTAAAAAATGTGTAACTCAGGGGGCGCCTGGGTGGTGCAGTCGGTTAAGCGTCCGACTTCAGCCAGGTCACGATCTCGCGGTCCGTGAGTTCGAGCCCCGCGTCAGGCTCTGGGCTGATGGCTCGGAGCCTGGAGCCTGTTTCCGATTCTGTGTCTCCCTCTCTCTCTGCCCCTCCCCCGTTCATGCTCTGTCTCTCTCTGTCCCAAAAATAAATAAAAAACATTGAAAAAAATTAAAAAAAAAAAAAGTGTAACTCAGTAAAGAAACTGAGGGTGCTCTTATAAAACAAACGTTTATAAATCATTAAGTATTTATGCTTCTGTGCACCAAATTTCTTTTCTTTTCTGTCACTACCTGCAAGTTATCTGTTGACTTGACTTAGTAATATTTTTCCTACAACTAAATATAGAATTAGTATGATTAGTAACATTTCCTGTTCTGCAACTCTTTGTTTTGTTTTGTTTTGTTTACAATATTCTGCATTGTAGCAGAGAAAGATATTTCTTAGTTTTTGTTCAGATACAACAGGCTTTATTTCCTGTATGGAAGCAGTAAAGTCCCTAGTGAATCCTTTCAGTATAAAGGAAGCAGTTATATTAAATGGGCTTCATGACAATTTGCATTCCACAGGCTTCCAGAACCGTGAGCATACACCAGTATCTTTTTTTATTCTTTGGTTTTGCTTTGTGAGTAGTTGCCCTGAATCCAGAATATCTTTTGAAATGTCTTGTTTAATTGTTAAAATAAATTAAAAGGTGACTACTGTCATAGTAATAAAAACATGATTCTGTGTTTCAGGAATCCAAACTAAAAACATTTTTTTCCTGTGTATTTTGTATTTGTTTATGTTTATTTATCTATTTAGAATGTGTGTGCAAGCACATGAGTAGGGTAGGGGCGGGGTGGGGGTAGAGAATGAGAGAATCCAAAGCAAGCTCTATGCCGTCATCCCAGAGCCCAATAAGGGTTTTGAACTCACAAACTGTGAGATCATGACCGTAGTCGAAATCAAGAGTCGGACACTAAACTGAACCACCCAACCCCTGAAACTCAAAAACATTTTTACAAATGTTCAAGTGGAGGGGTGCCTGGGTGGCTCAGTCGGTTAAGCATCCGACTTCGGCTCAGGTCATGATCTCATGGTCTGTGAGTTCGAGCCCCGTGTTGGGCTCTTTGCTGACAGCTCAGAGCCTGGAGCCTGCTTCGGATTCTGTGTCTCCCTCTCTCTCTGCCCCTCCCCCACTTGTGCTCTGTCTCTATCAAAAATAAATAAATGTAAAAAAAAAAAATTTTTTTTTAAATGTTCAATTGGGACCCCTGGGTGGCTCACTTAGTTAAGCATCTGACTCTTGATCTCAGCTCAGGTCTTGATTTCAGGGTTGTGAGTTCAAGTCCCACATTGGGCTAAATGCTGGGCATAGAGCCTACTTTAAAAAAAAAAAAATGCTTTAGTAAATTCACATTGTCATGGCTGTAACTGTCCCTAGCATTTTGGGATGTTTAGGCTTGGCAGAGTATATTTAAAAAAATTTTTTTTTGTTTAACGTTTATTTATTATTCAGAGACACCGAGATACAGAGCATGAGCAGGGGAGGGGTCGAGAGATGGAGAGACACAGAATCTGAAGCAGGCTCCAGGCTCTGAGCTGTTGCAGAGCCCGACGCGGGGCTCAAACTCACAAACCGCAAATCCATGACCTGAGCTGCATTCGGACGCTTAACCGACTAAGCCACCCAGGCACCCCTTGGCAGAGTGTAGTTTTACTAAGCATTTAGGTAAGTTCTTGCTGGCCAGGTATTCTCCTAAGCACTTGTCAAATATTAACTCATTTAATCCTAATAACAACTCAATGAGGTAGGGACTATTACTATCCCCCTTTTACAGGTAACTTGTCTAAAATCACGTGACCAGAGGGGCACCTGAGTGGCTCTGTCGGTTGGGTGTCCGACTTCGGCTCAGGTCATGATCTCGTGGTCTGTGAGTTCGAGCCCCACATAGGGCTCTGTGCTGACAGCTCAGAGCCCGGAGCCTGTTTCAGATTCTGTGTCTCCCTCTCTCTGACCCTCCCCCGTCCATGCTCTGTCTCTCTCTGTCTCAAAAATGAATAAACGTTAAAAAAAATAAAATAAAATAAAGTAAAATCACATGACCAGATTCAAGCCTAGGGCAGCCTAGCTTGAGAGCAAAGCCAGTTTCATGGGCATGTGGCCTGTGCAGCCATAGGGACCCACACTCAGGAGGGCCCTGCACTTGGGTTAGTACTCTGCTGTCACTCTCAAATTTCTTAATACATATGGGACAAAGGACCCACGTTTTATTTTGCACTGGACACCACCAATTATTTAGTTGGTCCTGCTTGAGAATCTGTGACAACACGCGGCGCAGAGCCTGGCCTGGTGGCTCCTCAGTGAACAGACATTCCATTCCCCCTTCTCCAAGCTCTCGCCTTTAACAAGGCAACAGACAGTGAGAAGAGCTCTTGTAGTGTTCGAGTTTTTATTTTTCCCTTCTAAATCTGCTTAATGAAGAGATCACTGTCAGTGAAAATAACTAGAGACTGACTGTCAGAGTACCTGAGATGCCGTGAAATTAAAATGCTGAGGCTGATCCAGCCTTTATTGTTCTGTCGGAACATCTCTGGCTAAAGTAGGAGCGTCTGTCGTCAGGACATTTTCCTAGGTGTTTGGCTGAGAAAACTCTCAGAATAAGGATGGTATTTTGCCACAGGTCAGCCTAGTGATAGTTCATTGTGTGCCTTGACTTTAATCATCAAATCTCAGGTGCTGTCCCTGCTTCCATTGATGGAAAGGCCTAGAATGTCAGATGAAATAAGCCTCTACTTTTCTAGACAGAAAGTGATCTTTTTAGGGATAATAGCATGTATATTTCTTCACCTTTCAATTTTTTTTCTGCACTTTGTTTAAGTGGCACTAGGTAAATAAGTGAAATTGGACCGTGTTCAGGTCAGTTAATGCCTGTCAGTGTGCCAGTGCAGCTTCCCCCGGGTCCCCATAGGTAATCCTGCCGCAGAGAATCCCGTCAGGCCATGGAGAGTTGTAGAAAAGATGCCATAATTTTTTCCAGCAATGTATGTCCCAGATGTTTTGCAGAGCCTTAACCTAGACCGTGGTTAGCCTGGAATGTCAGAGAAAGAATCTCGTGTGTGTGTTATCACTAAAAATTTAGGAAAATCTTCCTGGGTTCTGACTACTGTGCACACATTCAGAGTGAGGTTGGCTCGGCTCCAGATTATTTGGTAAGCGAGTACATGGTCTGGTGTGTGTTGTGTTGGTGTTATGGCTAACTCAGGTCCTCAAGGTCACATTTGCAAAGGGGGCTGGTTTGAGATGATAGTGGGGGCACAGCTTCCTTGCTGTGTCTTTCTGTGACATTAAAAAACAGTGCTGTAGTCTCGACTCAAACTGAGGATCAAGAACTAGCTTGTCTTTTCTGATTTCTCTTGAAACACTCTGGAATGTACCTCTTACTGGAAGAGACTGTTCATGAAAAATTAATTGCATCAGTCTTTAAATGAGAGACAAGGAAACCACACATCCTGCCCACACCTACTTCCCTGGAAGATTTTTATCTACAGTTCAGTTGTCCTAAAGGGTCTCAGCAGTTTGCCAGGGCAGAAAGTCTGACTGTTTCAAATAGGACATCCAAAAGTCATCACAGGAAGCTTTAGCCAGGAACTTAGAGTGCTGTGAAACCGTGTCAACAAGAGGAATGTTGTGCCATTTTAGACTGAAGAGCAAGACTGCTAAGAAGGAGATGACCCTTGCTTTCCCTCATAAAAGCAACTTAAAACATGGTGTTTATTTGGCCTTCCAAAGATAGATTCAAACTGAGAAATGTACTACCCCCTTACTGTGCAGTTCCTTAGATTGAATCAGTGCTTTATTTCTTCTGAAAAGCCCCATCTCACCAAAAGGAGTTTGACAGCAATGTATTAAGCCTCTTTTATCCACAATAAGAACATCTTTGTGAGTGTTAAAGAATATTGTCCTCGTCCATACAGTTCCTTATTTGGGGCCACGTGGAGTTTCTTCCCCGTGATTTTCAGCTCTGTCCAGCAGTGAGCAGACACCCAGATTTTCTTGTCTGCCCTGAACTTTCTTCTGTTCAGCCTGTCACTCTAGCATTCTAAAGACAAATTATCTACACTTACATTCTTGCTCCCAACTCACTTTATTTTTTTTAACGTTTATTTATTTTGAGAGAGAGCGTGTGTGTGTGCATGTGGGAGTATGAGCGGGGGAGGGGCAGAGAGAGGGAGAGAATCCCAAGCAGATTCTGCACTGTGTGCAGAGCCCGAGGTGGGGCTCAATCTCATGAGATGATCTGAGCCAGAACCAACTGAGCCACCCAGGTGCCCCTTGCTGCCAGCTCACTTTCAACGTGGATTAGATATAGCTCTCCCTTTTCCCTCCAGAGTGGTTAACAGATCCTAGCCTCCACCCTATCTCTCAAGCAACAAACTTTGGAATCATTTTTGTTTTCTACTCTCTTTCCTTAATCTATATGTAACTGGTTGCCCTCCCCCGCGCCTGCCGCTTTCTATTAATGTCCCCAGAATTTTCCCTTGTCTTTCTGTCCTCTTGGCTCCTTGTCATCTGAATTCACCTATTTAATCTGCCTTTGGACTAGTTCACATCCACCCTTTCCTCTTCAGTCCCATGGTCACAACCTAAGCTAACTCTTCAACATAAATTCCTCATTTTATTAGCACATTTGTTGAGGAACTGAGGCATAGAGAGATTAAGTATCTTATCCAAGATTTTATAACTAGAAAGTTGCAGAGCTGGGATTTGAACCAAGGCACTCTAGCTCCAGCCAAACTTACCTTAACAGCTAGGTTAGGTTTAAAAAAAAAAAAAAATTGCTAGGAGTGCCTGGGTGGCTCAGTCAGTTAAGCCATCTGACTCTTGATTTCAACTCAGGTCATGATTTCACAGAAGGTTTGTGAGTTTGAGTCCTGCATCATGCTCTGCACTGAGAGTGTGGAGCCCGCCTGGGTCGGTCTCTCTCTCTCTCTCTCTCTCTCTCTCTCTGCCCCTCCTCCACTCACACCCACATGCCCTCTCAAAATAAATAAACTTAAAAATAATAATAAAAAGGCTAGAAAGGAAAGGAATAGGGTGCTGTGATGGAGGAGACGGTATTGGGTGCTCTAGCAAGGGATATCGGGGAAGGCCTCTCTAAGAAGCACATTTTAGCTGAGATCTGAAGGATAAGCCTTGAATACTTGTCCTCCTTCCACTTCCCCTCCCAACTTACTCCCCACAAACTTTTCCCCACCTCCCACAGCCTTGTTTTAGCAACTTGTTCTCTAAACACCTCTGTGACATAGCCACCCATGCCGAAGATTAGCCCTGAGCTACATACCATCATATTGCAATACCTTGTACTTAGAAACATGCTCCACTCTTGGTCACACCTGCCACAGTTTTGGACAAAATGTAGGCACTGACCAAACATAAATTCTCATACCTACAGTCTTGGTCTAGACCTACTTAGTACAGCTCTTCTAGACCAGTATTCTCAAACTTTTTGGTCTCAGGACATCATTACACCCTTGAAAACTATTAAAGACCCCAACAAACTTTTGTTTATGGGGGATATATTTGTCACCATTTACTGCATTAGAAATTAAGACAGGGAAACTTTTTAAACACAAGAATACACAAGGACACATTCTGTTAGCCATCAGAGCAATGATATCCTCACACATCATGTAGCATCTAGAAAACTAAAATCAGGAGAGAATGAGCAGGAAAAAGGAAAATGACATCTTTGTATTATCATGAAAATAGTTTTGACCTCACAGGCCCCTGAAAAGGTCTTGAGGACCCCCTGGGGGTCTCTGGGCTACATTTTAAGAACGGTTGCTCTACACAATGGCACATCAATAACTTCTATCTCCTCTACCAGCCTTTAGTCAATGATCCATCTCTGTTACTAGTTTTTTTTTTTTTTAAGTATTTTTTTTAATGTTTATTATTTTGAGAGAGAGACAGAATGCAAGTGGGGGAGGGAGGGACAGAGAGAGAGGGAGACAGAATCTAAAGCAGGCTCCAGGCTCTGGCACAGAGCCCAATGCGGGGCTCAAACCCATGAACCACGAGATCATGACCTGAGCCGGAGTCGGACATTTAACCAGCTGAGCTACCCAGGCACCCCAGTGTACTAGTTTTCTATTGCTGTGTAACAAATTGCCTTGTATTTAGCGGCTTAAAACAACACCCATTATCCCACTGTTCTGCGGGTTAGAAATCCAGGCAGGGCATAACTGCTTCTCTGCTCAGGGTCTCTCGAGGCTTTAGTCAAGGAGATAGGCGGGCAGAGTTCTGATCTGGAGCTCTGGACCTTCTTCCAAGCTCGTTCAGGTTGCTGCTAGCAGAGTTCATTTCCTAGCAGTTGTAGGACTCATGGTGACCTGTTCCGTAAAGACCAGAGAGAGAGTCTGTATTGCTGCTGGTCTCTTTTGAGGACTCACGTGACTGGGTCAGGCACACATAGGATAATCTCCCATGTAATTAACTCTAAATTAACTGCTGAGGGACCACAATTACATCTGTAGAGACCTTTTGCCATGTGAATGAAACATAATCAAGGAAGTGATATCTCATGATATTATTCATAGACCCCACCCATACTTGGGGATTATAAGTAGATGCCATGGTCTGGAATTTTGGAGGCCATGTGAGAATTCTGCCAACCACAGCCTGCCAGAGGTTTTTTGTTTTGTTTTGTTTTGTTTTGTTTTGTTTTGGGAGGAAAAAATGTTTTTCAAACCTGTCACTTAAACTACTTAATTCCTACCTTAGTATCCATGTTTTCTCTCTTTTTTTTTTTTTTTTAACACAGGAAATGCGTGTCTTCCAAACTGCATCACTTTTCTAGCAATTTATTTTGTGCCTTGGTTTGTTTTGCCATCAAATAGGCATAATGATGGTCCCTGCTTACAGACTTGTGTGCAGCAAACTAAGGTGGTACGTGTGCTGCCTTTACCACAGAGCCTGGCACACAAGAAGCCCTCAATAACTCCACGTAACAAGGTGACTTCCATGGTACGTAAGTGGCCTGAAGGAAGGGTGTCCTTAAACAAAGTGTAACCACCATTTCCCACTCTCTAGGATGGCTATTAAAAACGTTTTAAGCAGAAAATAACAAGGATCGCCAAGGACGTGGAGAAATTGAAACCCTCGTATGTTGCTGGTGGGGATATAGGATGGTTCAGCAGCTGTGGAAAACAGTTTAGGCATTCCTTAAAAACTTAAACATAGGGGCACCTGGGTGGCTCAGTGAGTTGGGCGTCCGACTTCGGCTCAGGTCATGATCTCACAGTCCGTTGAGTTTGAGCGCTGCGTCGGGCTCTGTGCTCACAGCTCAGAGCCTAGGGCCTGCTTCAGATTCTGTGTCTCCCTCTCTCTCTCTCTGCCCTCCCCTGCTCATGCTCTGTCTCTCTCTGTCTCAAAAATGAATAAAAACATTTTTAAAAAAGTTTAAAAAAGTTAAACATAAAGTTGCTGTATGACCCAGCAGTTCTACACCCAGGTATATACCGCCAGGGAATTGAAAATATACATTCACACAAAAACTTGTACACAGATGTTCATATTGGCATTACGTAATAGGAAAAAAGCAGAAACAACCCAAAGGTCCCCTGAGCAACGACAGATTAACAAAATGTGGTATGTCCATACAAGGGAATATTACTTGGTCACAAAAAGGAGCGAAATACTAATACATAACCTGCTACAACATGGATAAATGAACCATGAAAACATGCTCAGTGAAAGAAGCAGCCACAAAAGGCCACATATCTTACCACTCCCTTTACATGAAATGTCCAAAGTAGACAAATCCACAGACGGAAAGCAAATTCATTGTTGTCAGGGGCTGTGGAAGAGAGCAGTGGAGGTAACTCCTAATGGATATGGGATTTCTTTTTAGGGTCATGAAAATGTTCCGGAAGTAGATAGTGGTTATGGTTGTACACCTCTGTGACTATACCAAAAAGCACTGAATCATATGCACATTTTAAGTGGGTGAATTTTATGGTATGTGAATTATTTCTCAAAAAACATTATTTTTCAATCAATAGTCAAGGAATCTATCCATATATATAGATATTTGTGGGTGTGTATGCAGATAAAAAAAGACCACACAGAAAAGTAAGCACAGCAGCCAGGAAGCTGCTACAGGGAGTGTTTTTGTTTATTGTGATTCCAGCTCTGCCCACGGCCAGAGACTAAACAAAGACTGAAGGTGCTGGAGACAAAGCATGGCTTTGGGGAAAAGCTGAGTAAGGACTGGACGAAATAGCATAGTGAGGGGGCCCAGAGGAAGAAGATGGTCTCAGCATGAAATAACTCCTTCCCCAACCTCCTCACTAAAGACACCCCATTATACAGCCTCACAACCAGCCAAGAGGCAAGATGACTGAGTAATTGTGTTGTCAAAGTCAGCCATCCACGTGTTCTTCTGCAGTATGACCTTGACTTCCCCGTCAAGAGGTAGAGTCCAGTGGTGCTCCCTTTGAATCTAAACTGGCCTGAGTGATTTGTTCAGCCACTAGAATGCAGCAAGAGTAGGAAGTGATGTTCTGACTTGGTCTTGAAATGCTTGCCCTCTGGATGCTCCACCTTGGGATGTCCTCTCGGTATCCAGCCATCATGCTCCGAGAAGCCCAAGGCACATGCAGAGACCACGTGGGAGTGTTCCGGTTCCCAGTCACCTCCAAGTACAGACTTGGAGTCATCTTGATCCAAAGTACTAGACGTGTGAGGAGAGAAGCCTCCAGATGATTCCAGCCCACCATTTTCGTCACTCCATGACTCTCTAGTCCTCCCAGCTGAGGCTTAAACACTGGAAGAGAGAAGAGGCCCCTCTGTGCCCTGTGAATTTCTGACCCACAGAGTCCATGTACGAGATGAACTGGTTGCTGTTTTCTGCCACTAAATTTTGAAGGATTTGTTACAAAGCAAGAGGTAATTGGAACAATAACCTCTCAGAAGGAGCCAGTCCTTCCAAAGTTTGGTTACTTTGGCTTAATATTAGGAGAGGAAACGATTTCTTGCCCCCAAGGCAAAGGGAAGAAAATGTATTTCTACACCATGGATAGGAAAAGGCTTTTTTTCAAAACCCTTGCTCCTTGGCCTGCATGTAGCAGTGAAACAGAAACCAATGAATTCTTTTAAATCTTTTAACCATATGCAGATGAATAAGCAAATGGTTGGACTTGGTTCCTAATCTCTTTTCCTTCCCTGAATACCTTTTTTTTCCACTCTAATAAACTTTAGCATTTAAACAGAAGTCATGTGTCACATATATGACGATTAACAGCAAGAATGTAGAAAACGAGATAGTTGCTGAGCACAAAAACTTAATTAATAGCCAAGCCATTCAACCGAAAATAAGAACAGTGTTTCTGGCAGGGAAATGTGAAATCTTTTTTCTAACTTGGTATTCTTCCCCCCACCCCCACCCCCCACCCCTGAGTCTTTTTAGGGTAATGATTTAAAATTCAGTGGCTACACAGATAACTTTTTTTTAAGTTTTCAGTTGAACCCTAGTGATTGAAGCGCAATAATCTTTCGAAGGCATTGACTAGGGCCACCCTCCCCGCCCAGGGGACCCAGGGATTTGCAAAAGCCCAGAATATGCAAACTGAGACTTGTGCAGGAACCAAATAGAAGGAAAGCTGAACAGCAACAGGGGGGATGAAGGAGTCTGGAACTGAGACTGTCTTCTCTCTGAAAAAAAGGGAAAAGCAGTTTCATTCTTCAAATAAAAGGGAAAGAAAACAAGACTTTTATGGTAATACCATATACAGAGTTGGTAGAAATTCGGCAAGGAATAAAAAGTATCCAAAATGGTCCCTTATTCAGTTCCCACCAGGCAACCCAATGAAAAGAGGCTCCATTTTCAAGCTGATAAGCCTGAATTCTCTGGATGTGTAACCGTGCAAGGCCTCTAGAAAGGCCCAAGCTTTGGTCCGTTGACTCCCCTGCAGAACAGGCTGAATCTGAAGTGGCCAGATGAAGAGAGAGCTTATAACGTTCGCCAAAAATCTTAGAGAAAACAAATTACTGGATTTATGGATGAAATGATAGAAGCTCTGAGATTTGATTCAGAACTCATCTCCAGGATAGGGAAAGAAGGAGAGTTTATGGATGAAACAGGATTAGCTGTACATAATTACTGCAGAAACTGGGGACAGTGGATGCATGGAACATCATACACCAAACTCATCATGTTATTCCCTCTACTTTCCTATGTGTTTAAACATTTCCATAATGAAAAGTTTTAAAAATATAAATCATGAGGGGGCACCTGGATGACTCAGTCAGTTAAGTGGGTGACTCTTGATCTCAGCTCAGGTCTTGATCTCAGGGCCGTGAGCTCAAGCCCCGTGTTGGGCTCCTTGCCGGGCTTGAAACCTACAAAATAAAATAAAAATAAAAATAAATAAAATAAAAAATAAAATACAATATCATGTGAGAAATCTACAGATGCTAAAAAGTCAAAGAAGGTATTTTTAGAGATAAAATGAAACAAACCAGGTTTTACAATGAGAACAAGAAAGGAAATTTCAAAATTACTTTTAGTTCATATTTAACTCACAAAAAAGAAATTCAGTCAGTCTACAGATCTGATACCTGAACCAGCATAGGTTTTTCTGACTTAAAGTATTCACTCCTGGGCCTTTCAATACACTGCTTTCAAGTACAAAATGTCACCTTCTTTATCCGTGTGCTTCTCATCATTCAGTAAATATTTGTCATGTTCCAACATCAACATGGGGAGTTACTCACAGGAGGCCTCGGAGCGCTGACCCGCACTGAAGGTGCCCCTTTCTGCAAGGCGGACACACTCCCTCCCCCTTTTCAGAAAATCACGATAGGATAACGCAAGTCACCTCTGTGGACCTTGACTATTAAAGGTGATTCTGACCCCACGTATTCATGTTGCTGAAGAGAACGCCTTGCGGAGCAGAGGAAAGGCAACTGCGTGGTAAGAGCCCTGGGTTCAGGTCCTGTATGTGCCTCATAGTGGTGAATTTTAATATTTCTGTGCTTCCTCACCACATAACATGAAGGACTTGAAGTCTCATCTGAGAACACAACTGCTACCATGATTATTGTGGCCACTAAATCTACCGAGCGCTAGCAACGTGCCAGGTGCCACACAAAGCACAGTACGTGTATCGACCCATTTAACCCTCAGATCCAGGCAATAGAGGCCCCACACTTGCCACTTCCCTCCTTGCGGGGCCAGAATGGTGTGACCACCTGGGCCCATACTCCCTTTCTAGACCAAACCTTGGCTGCCTCGGACCCCTGAATCACCTGCTTCAGTGGCCCAGGCCTCCTTGTAGGGCTTGCATGGGCCTCTTCCCCAGGTATGCTTTCCCAAGTCTGGCTTCCTGGAAAGGGTGGGGGAGGAGGCAGGGTGGAAAGATATGGACCTGCAGGTGGGAGTGTGGACACTGCAGAAAGGTCCTCACAGTGTGAGACAGGGACCAGGTAGAAAGAAAAGGGAGATGGGCTGTGGGCCTGGGGTGTTTTATTTATACTCTTGGCTGGGGTCCTATAAGTGTTAGAGGTGGGCCTAATGAGCTACTTATTATTATTATTATTATTATTATTATTATTATTATTATATCTATTTTCCAGAGACTAAAATGGAGATGCAGAAGCTTGAGCCATTTGCCCAAGGTCGCACAGCTGGTCAATGGCAGAGCGGGGCTCAGGTTACCACCTTGGGATTCAGGCTCTTCCCTTTCATGCTGTCACCCAACAAAAGCACAGGATCGGCCATCCCAGGGGCTCTCAGGAGACACAGAGCCGGTCCTGAAAAGCTGTCCGCCACCCGTCGAGCTGCTTTTCTCCTGCATGCTGTGTTCTCCGTGCCAGCTGAGAATGCAGCAGACGGCCCTGGTGGCAAAGCCTCATCCAAACACAATTACCATGGGAAAGTCGATTCAACAGCAAAGTATTTGATACAAGAGTATGACAGTTAATCCTAGGATTTCACTTTTTGTTCCCAACTTCTGACCCACAGCTGCGGGTCCCGCCACGGAATATCAAGAAGGTAACTTAACTAGGTTTTGACCCTGTCGGACAAGTGTTTGACCAATCCAATAAGTAGGTCTTTGTTGACTTCCTTTAAACTCTAAAACCAGGAAATCACTTCAAATATGTTAAGACCCCCACCTTCCCTCCAAGGACATCCTGAGGCACAGAAATAAAATCTAAACAAACATACTTTCAATTACTATTCGTAATGAAACATCCAGCAAATTCGAGGTCGTTTGAAAAAGCACATTTCTGAACAAAACTATAAAAATAATCTCAGAGTATTTTTAGAAGGCATAATTTGATGTACTTAATACCAAGTACTCGATCTGGGTATGTTTGGATACTAACCACAAATATCTGAAGTTAGTGATAAGAATAGTAGCTAGCAGTATTGAGTACTTACAGTGTGCCAGGTACAATTCTTCATCTTTTACATGTACTCTCTCGCTCGACCCTCACAACAACCACATGAAGAGACAGGTTAGTGAGCTTAGAACTAAGTCTATACACAAAGGCGTTTATCAGGGTATCATGTATAATAGAAAAAAAAAATTGGACACAATCTAAATTGAAAAATGTTCTATACGTTGTATGTCCAGACAATGGACTAGTGTGCAGGCATTAAAAATCATATTGCTGAAGAATAATTAGTGGCATAGAAAATTCTTAAGATGTTATATCGAGTAAATTTTTCAAAATGATGCAAAAAGTGTATATTATGAACACGGTTTGAAACTCTAAATATATGCAGAGTTGTTAAAGGGCTAAAGATATATCTCTGAGTTGAGGAATTATGTATCAAGTTTCTCCCATAATTATTTAAATTCTATTTTGATTATATATAACATAATGAAAGAAAATAAGATTTTCAAAAATGACTGTCTTCTTGGGAAGCATCAGTTCAGGAAGTAGAAAAAAGGAAAACATAGTATGTCCTAAGAAATACCATACTGGCAAGTGTAACAATTACGAATAGAAGTAACTACTTAATAAACATGTGTCTGATACTTAGTGTCTTACATGCAGCTTTCGCAACATCTCACTTGATCCTGCAAAGGCACTGAGAGGTAGGACTCTTAGCCCCCATTTTTCAGATGATGAAAATAAAACTTTGAGGGGTTGTGGCTTTTCCAAGGCTCCACAGACGGTATGTGGTCAAGCCAGGGCTAGAGTCTTGGAACATTCAATCACAATGAGGCATCTGTGAACACAGGCCCAGTGTGTGGGCAGCCAGAAATGTGTTGTCCCGACCACAGTCTGACTTATTCAACATGAAATTGAATAAGTATGGCAGCCGACTAAGCCTCATGCCAATTTATGGGAAGGTCAGTGAAATTGGATCTAGAGATCTGAGTTCTAGTCTAGTCTGCCATTAATTAGGTCTGTGGGCAAATCCTTTGACCTCTCTGTTCACCTAGATCCAACAGAAATGTAATCGAGCTTCTTAGGCCCAGTGCCTGTCCTGGAGGTCAGTTGCCTGCGTTGTCACATGCCCAAATCCCCTAATACGATTCCAGAAGCTTTGACTGACAATGTTAATTTCTCCTGAGGATTGGGGGGGGGGGGGGGGGGGGTTGCATCACATATCACCAGCAAAACACCCTTAAGGTTTCCTTTAAATACTTCCTTCCCCCCACCACCCCCCACCCCCACCGCCAATTCCCTCTTCCATGACCAGCTGCCAAAATTCTCTTTTTCTATTTCTTTCTCCGTTTAAAACAAAAACAAAACAAAAATCTTTTCTCCCCTTCTTTTTCCGAGTCACACTCTTTATGATTTCTCCCTATTCCAAGTCTATTTGCACTTAACATATTTATTTCATGCCTGCCGTTTCTCAGGACTGTTCTTGGTGCTGGAGGATACAGCAATGGACTTTACAGTCCATCCTTTCTTGCAAAGAGTAATCCAACCTGGTCTCAGCTTCAGTGTGCATCCAGCCAAAGGCAGGCTGTGGGGGAATAGGGAGTCCTTGAATTACTAATCATTTTTTTTAGTATTACATATAAAATAAGAGGCGAGTACTTATTGTTCTTAAAGGAACTCCTGGCTCTACTTTTTTTTTTTTTTTTTTAATAATTCTGTGACTCCAGTGAAGTAAATGCATAATGCTGGGGGGGGGGTGTGTGGAATCCCTCTACCCTTCTAGGTTTTTAGCTGAGACGCCCCCTGTAAAGAGAGATTAACAAGAATAAAATAAATTTAATTTAGTACATACGGGGGCACCAAAAAAGGGAGGGTACCCTTCACATGGGGAATTTATTACCTGCTTCCAGGGGGACAGAGGGGGTCAGAGGATCCTTCTCATGCTGGCTGTTGCCCAAGTAACTTAAATTCAAAATAATCAGTATGCCAGAGTGGCACCCCCTGGGGCAGCCTGTCCTGAGCCCCATTAGTTCCCTCCTCTGAAACTTCCCTGGGAGTTTTACAGTGTAGATGCTGAGTTGGTATCCATGTCTCCTTGACTCTCCTCTCAGCCCAGAGAATAGGTCAGTCCAGTTAAATATCTGTGTCTATAACTTCAGTAGGTGTTCTTGCAGGTAGGCTTCCGAAGTTAGTCCTGTATGGTACAAGCAATCAGGTGTTTAGTGATTTAGTGATCAGAAGCAAACGAAAAGCAATGGTTAATAGAGCAGACTCTATTCTCGTTTCTGAGTTCTGGAGGCAGTTAGTTGCAAAGATTTCTAGATGTCTGGCTCAAATTATCTTTAGACAAAGGGAGGGCAGGCAGGGGCAATCTGACAGATTCCCCTGATATGCAGTTTGAATGTCTGAGTGAGATCTCTCTGAGTGGCCCATATATCAATAGGCATGAAGATTGTCCCTACATGAGCTGTTGTGTTGATTTTTATTTTATTTTTCTTTTCTTTTCTTTTCTCTTCTTTTCTTTTCTTTTCTTTTCATTTCTTTTCATGTTGTTGTGTTGATTTCTGTAGTTCATATCAAGTTGTCCAGGTTTAGCTTGTGTGGCTTTGGAAACTGGGCAGCTTTAGTCCTCAATGATTTTAAGTCGAAAGGGTGGGAGAAAAGTTGGAATGTTAGTTTGGAGAGTTTTTGCCAGATATTGGAGGAAACTAGAAGAATTCAAGATCTAGTCCAGTTTACAGGTAGAAAATGAAACCTCAAAGACAATTAACAGAACTAGAATCTAATATCCACAAGGGCATATTATAGTTTTTACTGAAATGTGTTTTTTCTGTCTACAATCACCACATTTCTGTCAACAATAACCACAGTAAGACCAATTTATTTACAAATTAAGCTTGATTATTTGTATAAGTGCAGCAAGAATACCTTTTTCTTTTTTAATTTTTTTTTTATTGTTTTTATTTATTTTTGAGACAGAGAGAGACAGAGCATGAGCAGGGGCGGGTCAGCGAGAGGGAGACACAGAATCTGAAACAGGCTCCAGGCTCCAAGCTGTCAGCACAGAGCCTGATGCGGGGCTTGAACTCAGGGAGTGCGAGATCATGACCTGAGCCGAAGTCGGACGCCCGACCGACTGAGCCACCCAGGCGCCCCAAGAATACCTTTTGATCATACAGAATCTTTAATCTGCTTTACTGGAACTTTTCATAAGGAATTTCAGATTGGACTTTTAAAAGCCTTTCGAGGCTAAGAAGCCAACCCAAGGACCAGTCATCAGACTTCATTGTAACACCTATAGTTTTGGGTAAATTGTTGACTTCATAAGGTCCCCAAAATATTCTGAGACTCCTGGTCTTGCCAGGAAGTAACCTTCCTTACTCACATGGTAAGACTGCTGGGAACTCTGTAAGCAAACTACCAGGCCAATTTTTCCAAGAGACTTTATTGGCTCCATAAAGTCAACCTTAGTTCCTTAAAGCTGCCTGATTGTGTCTGAGTCTATGCATGTCTCTCTCAAACATGACATTCCAGTCAACATCTTGGTAATATAACCAACGCCTCCAGTGTCTTATTATAAGGAGAACAAATTCTGATTGAACGCATACAAATATAAGAATACTCACTGAGAGTTTCCAAATTCTAGGGGGATGAAGTGGGGAGAAAAAGATAAATGGGTCATATTTGTTCACAAAGGCATGTTTTACTAAATTGCTCCAAGTCATAGTTAAAGAGAAAATAGGGTTTCCTTAAATCTGAAAGAACAAAAGATTTTTTAAATCAGCAATGTTTCAAAGTCATAAGTATAATTATCCTACTCACTGCATTCAGTTCCATTTAATAGTTCTTGTTCTGCTTAAATCCAGTGTTTCCATTAGTTCTGGAAATTCCATCAGTTTCATTTGATGATCTCAAAGTTAACAGAAACTGTGTTCTAGAGTACTTGTCAGAATCCTTTCCATGAATCTCTCTGAAGGTGAAATACATTTGCAAAAGTATCAGAGGAAAACAATAACTGTCTATAAATGACCAAAGATTTAAAAATGCCCATAGTTAAATATCTGATGAGAGTTCATTATAATGTAACTGACAAGGAAATTTGGTTATTTTTATGCCATACAAAATTTATGATAATAACTACAGGTATGACTGATAATATTATACCAGGACATACCAGATTCTTAGAAATTTTATATAATTTCTGTATACTTGTATTAATAACATTCACCCATTTAATATAACCTAGGAAGGTTTATCACCATTTATTTGGCAAATGCTTCCCATGTAATTTAAAACAACAAATAAGGCTAATTAGTGTAACATGTCTCTTCTTATTAGGAGAGAGAACAAATCCTTTAACTTGTCCCAGGAACCCTCTGGAAATTCCCAAAGTTTGTTTGAGGTCAAAGAGACGTCATTTAGAATCTGATTGGGGGGAATTTTGTCAAAAATATCAAAGAAGTTTTAAAACACTTGGTCAGATAGGATCATAGGTCACTATGAAACAATACTTACCCATTTAACCATGGTAACAATTAAAGACTTTGCAGGCAAATACCAGAAGTTAAGTAGTTGTAAGTAAAACTGAGCTCTTTTAATAGAAAAGACTCAGTTGTTGGGTTGTTTTTGTGTGTATGTTTGTTTTAAGTAATCAAAGGCCTGAACACGTTAAAACACAAAATATTTGCTTTCTAGGCAGATTACTTAAAAGGTAAGGAAAAACCTTTTATAATCCCTTATCAGGAACAGACCAAGAATCCAAGCAAACTTTGTCCTTTTAGTGCATGAAAGAAAATTAAGTTTCAATTTTACGTAAGTACACTATTGGTATAAAGCTTACGTTTAAAACCCTGTAACAAATCCATTCAGTTTTGCTCGGGTTGATCACACATAAAATTCCTTTTCCAAGGTCTTTTTTTTTTCCCCAGAAACGTTCTACAACTTTCTATGTCCATTTTAGTTTGTCCCCTGTCATCTTTCCCACTCATAAATAATCAGCTTTACTATAGGACAAAATTACTTTCTTTTCCCTCAACAAAAAGATGCATCTCCATTCTCCATACCTTTTCTCACCAAAAAACAAACAAACAAACAAACACCCCGCGTATCCTACATTTCTTGCATATGGAGATGTTTCCCTTATTATTTCAAGTAACTTGAATTGCATATATTAATTAGAAGTCTTAATCCTAAGAAACCTTAATTTCTAGTGAAAACTAAGAAGTAAGCAATTGTGAACTGTTATACCAGCACTCTTTAGATTGGCAAATTTATGAATACATTTCATAATTTCTAGAAACATAATTTCCTTATGGCAGAGTTTTTAATGTGGCATTAGACATGTTTAATAATTGGCCCCAATATCCTTAGTTCCTCTGTAATAAAAGGTCAAAATAGGTGAGCTTAGATTTGTTTAGCAATTAGTGTTTCCATATGTTATCTTATTTGGAAATGCCCCTAGACATTCGTTGAATTCCCATCATCTGATTTAATTTAGATGGTGGAAGTTACCAAAAAGATCTGGAAAACTATGTAAGCAATAATCACTGCTGAAAGGTGCACCTAAAGACTCATCTCATTTACGTGTATTGAGTTCATTTGTTCTTAACAATCATGCTTAGATTACTCTTCAAGATTCCATGAAACAGGGGCGCCTGGGTGGCGCAGTCGGTTAAGCGTCCGACTTCAGCCAGGTCACGATCTCGCGGTCCGTGAGTTCGAGCCCTGCATCAGGCTCTGGGCTGATGGCTCGGAGCCTGGAGCCTGTTTCCGATTCTGTGTCTCCCTCTCTCTCTGCCCCTCCCCCGTTCATGCTCTGTCTCTCTCTGTCCCAAAAATAAATAAAAAATGTTAAAAAAAAAAAAAAAAAAAAAAGATTCCATGAAACATTAGTTAGCCACCATCTTAATTTTTTTCTTTGCTGACAAATTTTTGTAACAGCATGAGCTTTTTTGATTTTTAGTAAACCTAGGTAGAATAAAAGTATCATACTAACTGCTGAGAACTCTAAAAGTATAATACATGTCTGTATTAATTAAACCAACAAATTTAAACTACTTTTTATTTGCCAAAAATTATCCTAGATAATGTGGGTTTGAAAAACCTTTGGGTTAGTTCCTACTATTTTCTGAGATGTAGAAATACTTCAGTTAAAAGCGCTTATTTTTAAGCCAGTTAAACAGAGCTCTTTTACAAATTAACTTTGGCAATGCCATTCGGAGGTAGATAAATGGCCATACTGCTAATCACACACATAGACATACATACAGCCAAAGACAGATACCTTACATTTTATAATTTTAGCCGTGAATCAGATATGACGATATAAAACTCGCTAGTTTATAAATAACAGCTGGAATAAGTTTATTCATTCAGATGCCTAAAGCTTTTTACTATTTGTGAAGATGACTTTTAAGATGTGTATTTGCCCTTGAGAAGTATCTTAAGGAGGCTGTAGTCTATAGAGTTGAAGCAAGAGAGCCTTCACAGCCATCCATCTGTATTTTAAAAAGGCCTCTTTCTCTTTATTTCCCAGTCTCCAGTGAGTTTTAGTTACCTCCTTCGGTGTTTACATTTCAAAGACGTGGTAAGATTTACGTCTTCAAGGGACAGAGAAAGAATGCAAGTTTTCTTCTAGGAATTTGGATATATTTCTCCATTATCAGAAGTCTAGGGTAATTGCTATCTAAATTCTTTTTCTTCTTCTTAAGTGCAGGACCATTGTACTTCCAGTGCCCTGATTTCTGCAGCATCTATACATGTCTGAAGGCAGGTAGGAAAGGGTCTGAGTGGATTTTGCGTTGCTTTCAGAGTTATGCTTTTGTTTTTCTGAAAAGTTAAGTTGTAAATTAAGAATTATTGGGACACCTGGAGTGTTCAGTCTTGATCTTGTGGTTGTGAGTTCGAGCCCCACGTTGGGTGTAGAGATTACTTAAAAATAAAAATTAAAAAAAAAAAAAAGAATTATTGACTTTTAACTCTTTTTTAAATTTTCATTCCTGCAAGCTGTCTTCAAAGAATTGCATAACCTTTTTCATTAAAACACTTAGAGTTTGATTTGCCTACTCAACCGTACTATTTTGAATTTGCCTTTTTTTTTTTTTAACGTTTATTTATTTTTGAGACAGAGACAGAGCATGAACAGGGGAGGGGCAGAGAGAGAGGGAGACACAGAATCGGAAACAGGCTCCAGGCTCTGAGCAGTCAGCACAGAGCCTGATGCGGGGCTCGAACTCACGGACAGTGAGATCGTGACCTGAGCTGAAGTCGGATGCTTAACCGACTGAGCCACCCAGGCGCCCCTGAATTTGCCTTTTTATATCAGAGAGGAAATTTCCAACTAAGATGGGAATCAAAAGATAATGATGTTCTGTTGTCCAGGAGACATGAATTCTTTGGGTGGGGGCCTAGAATATATCCACAAAGGGCATTGCATAGGAAGACCTGAAGCCAGCAGGGCCTGATTATAGAGGCCAGCAAAATGAGACTTATTGCCCAGCCCAGGCACTTCTGCTGAATTTATCTCCTGGCTTTTAGCATTTACATGAATAACCTGCAGACCCTGGGCCCAGAGATTTGTCTGGAGTGTTCTCTGTATATCTTGCAGGGAAAGGGAAGTTAAAATAAGCAGCTTGGTGTTGAAGGGATTTTCTGGGGAAGGTGGAAGAGTTTGGGGTGCTAGCTTTCTTGCTGAGGAGAGAGAGCCAGGTTTTAAGAGAGGGAATCTACACTGGATATGAACTTTAATTTTGTTCTAAATTTAATCTCTCCTCTTTCATCTAGTTAAAGGAGTCCCCAGGACTAGCCATTCTACTTCTTTGAATCCACTTTTTAATTTGGTCTTTCCAGAGGTACTAATGAAACAATTGTTTAGGATGAATGCTCCTAAAATTTTTTTCAAATACAGAAGTTTTTCAAATTCAAAAGATGCACTGTCTGGCCATTGACTACTGGATCTATGAATCCCCATAGCCACTCAAACCAACAAACCTGTTTTTGGCTTCATCAGGATATAAGACGCATCCCCAAAGGAGGTTGCAAAAGACAGAGTCCTCACAAGATCCAGGAAGCAAAGACCTTTGTTGTCCTAGGTGGTAAGAATTGTGTAGTGAAAATAGTGTCTCCAAGTTTCTCATGCGAAAACTAACCTGTGGCACAGGGGCACATACTACTGCAATGGGACTTTTCCAGCACTAACAAGACAATGAAGGTTGAGATTACAGAGGCCACTTGTGTACTGGGACCCCTTGTAACAAACTCCCCTGATTGCTGGCACAGTCTACAAAGAGAGCACTGCTTGACTTCGTGTCTCAGAATCCCAGTCTATTCACCAGATGCATGCCGGTATATACACCTTCCAGATGGCCCAGGCCAGAGGGAATATTCTTTTTTTTTTTTTTTTTTTTCTTTAAAAAAATTTTTTTTTTTTTTTTAGTGTTTATTTGTTTTTGAGAGAGACAGAGAGAGAGCTCAAGCAGGGGAGGAGCAGAGAGATAGAGGGAGATACAGAATCTGAAACAGGCTCCAGGCTCCAAGCTGTCAGCCCAGAACCCAACATGGGGCTCGAACTTGTGATCGGCTACATCATGACCTGAGCCAAAGTCGGACGCTTAACCAACTGAGTCACCCAGGTACGCCGAGGGAATATTCTTAGTGGTCATAAAGCCAAACTCTCAGGACGTAGAATAAGACAAAGGAAAACCTCACAAGACCCATGATGTTTCCCTTTATGACAAATGACACAAAAGACAGAGACAAGAGAAAATAATGATCGTCTCTGGGAGGAAGAGGATCGATAGAAAACAAGAGTTCTCGTTACCAAATCTTCACCAGAGTTCCTATAGAAATAGCTGCCCAGGTATTTTCTCCTGCCAATCTCAATTTTTTTTTTAATGTTTATTTATTTTTGCGACAGAGAGAGACAGGGCATGAATGGGGGAGGGGCAGAGAGAAAGGGAGACACAGAATCGGAAGCAGGCTCCAGGCTCTGAGCCATCAGCCCAGAGCCCAACGCGGGGCTCGAACTCACGGACCGCGAGATCGTGACCTGAGCTGAAGTCGGACGCTTAACTGACTGAGCCACCCAGGCACCCCCAATCTCAATTTTTAAAAAGGCCTTTCACCACTCATTTCCAACAGACTCCACAGGCGGAAGTCCAGGAGACTGACACAGTAAGAATTCCTAGCTTCTTCCGGTGCTTGTCAGAAGTCCCAAGATCTCTTAGCTACAGCAGCCCTGGAGCAAGCAGTGTCCAGCTGGTAAAATCTCCTGGCTGGCTTGCCACATCTGTAGGGGAAAAAATAAGTTTCCCTCTACCCTTCTAGTTTCTTGGCCAAGACACACACTGTAATAAAAGAGATGAATAGGAGAACAACAAGTGTAATTTCATCTAGTACATACAGGGACCCCAAAGTTATGACACCCAAAGTAGGGAGCAGAGCAGAGCTTTTGTACCTTTCAGACAAAGAATACATTTATAAAGAACTGACAAGACAAAGGATGCCTCTGCCCTCCAGGTGCGGGGAGGGTACCCCTCACATAGGGACTTTGTTTCTTGCTTTCAGAGGCACAGAGGAGGGTCAGAGTGCCCTTCTTGCACTTGCTGTTTCCCAAGTAATCCTAATTCAAAATAATCAACATGCCAGAGTGACACACCCTGGGCTGGCCTGCCCTGAACCCCATCAATAGCATCTCCTTCGAAGATAACTGATAATTATAGCAAATATTTACGGGGCACCCACAGGGCTTCTTAGCACTAATTACCTTACCTTGAACTTTCACAATCCAGTGGACTGTAGGTGCTATTATTACACTCCTTTCCTCAGCAAGGGTATGAGGTTTAGAGACTTTTTGTGACTTGCCTAAAGTCAGACAGCCCCTGGGCAGCAGCTCCAGGATTCAGCCCAGACCTGCCTGAGTCGAGATGCCGTGCTTTGAGCCTCTGGGCTTTACTGTACCACTTCCCCACTCCTGCTCCTTCCTCACCCCAAGTGTGGGGTCTCTGGGACTACTGACATGGTTTTAATTTTTTTTTTTTTAATTTTGGAGAGAGAGCCTGCAGGCAGGGGCGAGGGGCAGAGGGAGAGAGAGAATCCCAAGCAGGCTCCCAAGCATGGAGCCTGACGTGGGGCTTGGTCCCAGCACCCTGGGGTCATAACCTGAGCTGAAATCCAAAGTCGGATGCTCAACTGACTGAGCCACCCAGCTGCCCTGTTACTGACATGGTTATAGAGTCTATTTTCCTGTTTCATTTTTGCCATGTCTTGTTAGTCTCTCCAAATTACTATAACAGAAATACCATGGACTGGATGGCTTATAAACCATAGAAATTTATTTCTCACACTTCTGGAGTCTGGGAATCCAACTGGCAGATTTGGTGTCTGGTGTAGATGACTTTCTGGTTCATAGATGGCCATATTTTGCTGTATCTTCTCATGGAGGAAGGGAGGGACAGGACAGCTCTCTGAGGTATTTCTCTCTTTTTTTAAATGTTTATTATTATTATTATTATTTTTGAGAGAGAGAGAATGCAAGCAGGGGAGGGACAGAGAGAGGAGGACGGAAGTTTGGAGGCAGGCTCTGCACAGACAGGCTGACAGCAGTGAGCCCAAGGTGGGGCTTAAAATCTCGAACCGTGAGATGGCGACCTGAGCTGAAGTCAGCCGCTCAACAGACTGAGCCACCCAGGTGCCCCTCTGAGGTCTCTTTTATAAGAGGACTGATCCCATTCATGAGGGCTCCACCCTGATGACCTAATCACCTCCCAAAGGTCTTTTTTTTTTTTTTTTTTTTTATTTAAAAAGCTCCATTCGTGATGCTGTTTAGAGAAGTAACTTGTCTGCCTCTCAACATGCTTTAAAGTCATGGGCTTAATAAAGCCACTCTAGATCTCTAATGTGGAATCTCTTTTTCTCTTTCTTTCTGGCTTTCTCTTTAGATACTCCATGTTTCAAACTATTACTACAACCTCCAGTCTGTGACCTTTTTTTTTTTTTTTTTTTTAAGTTTTCTTAGAAGACTGCCTTTCTCTGGAGATCAGTGAGAACTCCTGGAGGGATTCATAAGGAGCCAGGATAAGTTTTTATTTCTATCCTAAAAACAATGGGGTAAGTGGCCACATGTCTTTGGTGAGCTGCCAGCACATTCTTCATACCAGCATTGGCTAGAGGGATCTGGCACTTCTAACTTGATATTAATTGAGATAATTCTGATTTAGCATCAGGGTTTTTATGAAATTGTTGTTTCTTCCATCGTCTAACAACATTTTAGAGGTGAATGTCCATATAATTAAAGTACCTAAGGGCCACCAGAGTCCTGGCTTACATAGGATGCCGAATGTATAGATTTAAGGCAGTGTGTGTTAAAAGGCATATTCCAGTTATGAAAAGGAAACAAGTCAGTTACACAATGGAAGGATTTCCTTACTTTTTCCTCTACTGTTCCAACGGGTACAATGGTCTAAAACTCAGATTTGTTTAACCAAATCTGTTAACTTTTCATAAATTCGCTGGATTGTAAATGGGAGTTAATCTACACCATACACAAATAATGTATTAAATAGTTTGAAAAACTAAGGGTCTGGCTTACCATTATTACCTACATAAAGTACCTGCTAATTATACATATAATATTTTAAAATATTTTTTCCACAGTGACCAAGCCAAGGATTCTTAAACTGGAGTCCACAGAAAGGTTTGAAATTTGGGGGATTTATCTATGTATTTTCTGGAAGGATTGTCTATAGCTTTCATTAGATTCTCTGTAACCCTTTCCCCACCCCCACCCCCCCAAAAGGATACAAAACTTACACTTAAAATTTATTTTATTACCTTTTTTTTTTCAATCTGAGGGTTGAAGTTTAATGAAAAAACAATCTAATCTTTATTTCTCTTTATGCCTGTTTGGTCACCCCGCACATCTGAAAATGAATGATGTGGTGGGAGGGGGAGGGGTGGTGCATCTGTAAAGTTTTCTCTGAGGGCAGCAGGATGCAAAAAAAAAAAAAAAAAAAACTTAAGGTTTATTTATTCATTTTGAAAGAGAGAGAGAGTAAGAGGGGAAGGGGCAGAGAAAGAGGATCCCAAGCAGGCTCTATGCTGTCAGTGCAGAGCCCAATGTAGGGCTCGAACTCACAAACCATGAGATCAGAACCTGAGCTGAAATTAAGAGTCAGTTGCTTAACTGACTGAGCCACCCAGGTGGCCCAGAAAAACAAAACAAAAGAAAACAAAACTTTTTTTAAACTGGTAGAAATTTTCTTTTTTTTTAACAGAAATCTGCCTTTATTTATTTTTTACTTTTCCTCCTGAGTTTCTTGACGATTACTATTGTTATTTAGTACTCTTCACTGTAAATTCTTCTGTGGATGACTGTAAATTACTAGATTCTATTTTGGCTAACAGAGCCAACACAGCAAATTTCTGTTCTGGTATAAATTAAGTGATGTGATGACATATGCTCAGTGGTTAGACTGACATGCAAAATAAATCAAATGTAATCATTTGAATATAAGTCTGAGATATAAAATAAACCATTTTGGGGTTGAAACAAAAGACAGAACGATAGGAGGAGAAGCTTGCCAAAGCACGAATAAGCTAATCCTGCCTGTAGTCAGCAAAAGAAAAATACTTTCAATTGGATATTTAAAAATTTTTTTTTTCAACGTTTTTTTATTTATTTTTGGGACAGAGAGAGACAGAGCATGAACGGGAGAGGGGCAGAGAGAGAGGGAGACACAGAATCGGAAACAGGCTCCAGGCTCCGAGCCATCGGCCCAGAGCCCGACGCGGGGCTCGAACTCACGGGCCGCGAGATCGTGACCTGGCTGAAGTCGGACGCTTAACCGACTGCGCCACCCAGGCGCCCCTTCAATTGGATATTTAATTTTCCTTCTTCTGTGAGTACCATACAGAGAAGTTAATAACTCAGATGTGAAAGCATGGAATTTAGAGGTCGAAGGGTTGGAAGTGAGGACACCCGTTATTATTTTTTTTAACAGGTGAGGACACAGGACAAAAGACATTTCAAGACCCAGAGCTGTAGAGTCACAGAAGCTCTGACACCCACATGTTGTCACTCCAGGCTTACTTTCCACCGCATGTCACCCAAGGAACGAAAGTGAGGACACTTGACTTGACTTATGATAGAGTTCTCTTCAAGAGCACACAGGTGAAACACACTTACGATACCTAGAACTCAGGTAACAGCATGAACCGTGAGAGCTAAAAGAAACACTGTCTACCTCTGAGTAACTGATAACGAGAACACAAAGTAGAGTCGAGGTCTAATGTTGTCATTCTGGTTCTCTGGGCAGAAGCCATTTTTTAAGTTGACTTTATTAAAATCATTTTCTGCATTTCAAGTTGTACTTGTGGAGAAGATAAAATTAGGGGACTTTTGAAGGTATGGAGTTTTGTGTATCTGAATTTTCTCCCTGGTCATGTGATCATCTGTTTCTTGGATAATTGAAGTTAGAAAGAAAAAGAATCCTATACCCTGAGGCCTTTGTTTGATGCACTATGGCTCTGGTGTTCTGTTCTCCAAATCTGATAGTGGCTAGCAGTTGACTGTTCTCAATGCTCAGCCCATCTAAGGAATTCAAAAGAAGAGGAAAAAAAAAACAAAAACCTCACCCTTTTTGTGGCGGAATGTAATTATGCCTCCTTTCTTTTGGCCTTACAAGGAAGAAAGACCAAAAATGTGATTAAAATAGAATTTATAGAGGTGTCTGGGTGGCTCAGTCTGTATAGCATGTGACTCTTGATCTCAGGGTCATGAGTTCAAGTCTCATGTTGGGCATAGAGCCTACTTAAAAAAAAAAAAAAAGAACAAAAGAAACTTTGGTGTCACTTGGGCCAACTTACAATTTACTAGACCTGAGGAAGCAGACCTCCAGAGGCTACGGGGCTCCCTGAAGTAAACAAGGTTGCCAGCGCTCACATCCAAGCCTGTACTCTGCCACTGGTGTTGCCATTGCCCACAGGGAGTGTGTTCCTGCAGGGGAGCAGTCCTGGGCATACGTTATCCAGCTTGCTTCCTCCGGTTTTGTGTGGCCTGCCTTGGGTAAGCCCTGGTGAGGCAGCGTTCTGCTTGTCTCTGTGTGTCCTCTTCCTCACAAGGTGTGAGGGTGTGAATCAGAGCCTGGCTAACAGTTGCCGTGTGCGTATAATGTTTCAGGCACTCTGCTGGACATGCTACATACATTAGCACATTTACTCCTCAGGACAACCTGATACGGTAACCGCTGCTACCCCTCGTGTCTCAGTGAGGAAACTGAACTCTAAGAGGTGAAAAAACTTGTCTAAGTCCTACAGCTGGTAGGTGGCAAGACTGAGACTCAAACCTGTTTATGTATGATTCCAAAACTCACTGGAAACACTGGTGGTAGGATTGTGCTTTATGCACCTTTGAGTAGCTGAGAGGTGCTAGCACATTACTATATAGGTATACAGCAGATATGCAATAAATGCTTTGGAAAATGTATGAATGAATAAATGATAGATTTAGTAAGAACGAAGCATAAGAGCTTTTTAACATGTTATTGCCAACATTTCCGGTATGTTTTGTTCACCTCTTAATTTGGGGGGCAGGGGTGGGGATCAATGTACATAACCTAACATTCAGCAACCCAGGAATAAATCGTGTGTCCCTGTCCTCTTGACAGGCAGTGTAGCAGAGCGGTTTAACACCAGGGCCCTGGTCCCAGGCTGCCTGCTTTGACTTCTTCTTTATTTTTTTTTAATTGAAATATAGTCGACATATAATATTATATTAGTTTCAGGTGTACTACATAGCGATTGGACATTTATAGACGTTACAAAATGCTCACCACGATAAGTGTAGTCACCAGCTGTCACCACACGACGTGATTACAGCATTATTGGCTGGATTCATTGTGCTGTACTTTTCATCCCTGTGACTTAATTATTTTATAACTGAGAATTTGTACCTCTTAATTCCCTTCCACAATTTGACTCAGCCCCTCCCATGCACCCGCTTCCCTGCCTGGTTTAACTCTGTCTCTGCCAGTTACCTTCACCCTGGGCAAGTTCCTGAGCTGCTTTGTGCCTCAGTTGTTTCATTTGTAAGGTGGGGATTATAGTTGTGACTTCTTTATGGGGTCGTTTTGAAGATAAAGCAAGTTAATAGATGTAAGGCACATTGTAAAACACAGTAAACACTCAATAAAGAGCTTTATTAACTTAAATACGTTTCTTCATAGCCCTTGTAAAAACCCTTACCATCCTTTTGCACTAAAGCCTTTCCAAAAAGTGCTTTGTACCGGGGTTATGTCTGTGTCCTTTTCCTGGAGTTTCCTGAGTGCGCGCTGTGTTGACATCACATTATTAATATCTTCTGCTGCCTGCCCAAGTTTTTCAGCGGCCTCGGATACCCCCGGGGTTTGCTGCACTTCAGTGGACCTCAAAGCGTGATAACAGGAACTGAAATGGCAGAAACTGAAAGCAAAATAGAAAAATTCAGCCAAGAAATGCTTGGCTATTTTTCCCTTTGCTGTGTATTAAAAAAAAAAAAGTTGGTAAATTGAAAACCTATAAAACCTATGAAGGCAGGCATGATAAATTTCAGGGTTGTTTTGGTTTAATTTTCTAAATATCAGTACAGAGTTTTCGTTCCTTCATTGAGCAGACATCTATTGTTTCCTGGGGATAGGCCCTGGTTCCCTATATACATCTGGTGTCCATCTAGTCTGGATTTTCCAGAACAATCCTAATTTTAAACGTCTTTGGCGACTTTTCATGGAAATAAATTAACAAGGCAGGGGGAGAAGAGGCTTTGTCAGACCCTCTGGCCAGGATTTTGCTTCGTATTTCCATTTAGCTGTGTTTCTGCTTGCCCTAAGTTAGGAGTCACCGAGTAGGAAAGTCTCCCCCAAGTCCTGCAGGGCCGCGCTGGAGCCGGTGAAGGGAGTTAGCACCCTCGCTCCTCAGTTCCCCCTTGGGAGCAAGAGATTTCAATATTATAGTTTTCCTCTATAATTCTGCTGGTTTCTCTGGGGCCGGCAATCCTGGAGAGTAACTTTTTGTGTTATATATTCTTATAATGTTGCTTTCTAAAATTTTTACAGTGAGAGGCATGACCGTGGTAAGCGGAAAAGGAAATAAAATTTTTTCAGCTGTTGACTTATTACCACAAAGAAAGTGGGCATTCTGTTTCTAAGCAGTCCGCTAGCAAGGAGTGACACTCTAGAAAGCCAAGAACCACACAGTCCATGAGGACACAGCTCATCTGCTTTTCTTATCTTCGTCTTCCCACGGAGGGACACTTGATAAATACCTGCTGAGGAATGAACAGAGGTCTCTTTACTATTCTTTTTTTTTTTTTTAATTTTTTTTTTTAACGTTTATTTATTTTTGAGACAGAGAGAGACAGAGCATGAGCAGAGAGAGAGGGAGACACAGAATCAGAAGCAGGCTCCAGGCTCTGAGCCGTCAGCCCAGAGCCCGACGCGGGGGTCGAACTCACGGACTGCGAGATTGTGACCTGAGTTGAAGTCGGATGCTTAACCAACTGAGCCACCCAGGCGCCCCTCTTTACTATTCTTTTAAACATCTTTACTGTCCCAAATAAAAAGACCAAACACTGTAGGTCACCTTAAACATGTCCAAAATTATATATTACACACATGAAATATTATATATTTTATATTTATAATATAAATCTATCTCTATACCTGTATATATCTGGATTGACACACAGACTAAATATTTTTTACTTAATGAGAGGATTCACCAGATCCTCATATATAGCAAATCTCCATAGGTTTAAGGTATAATTTGAGGAGGTGCCTGGGTGGCTCAGTCGGTTAAGCATCCAACTCTTGATTTTGGCTCAGGTCATGATCTCACAAGATCGAGTCCCACATGGGGCTGTGGACTGACAGTGTGGAGCCTGCTTGGTATTCTCTCTCTCTCTTTCTCTCTCTCTCTCTCTCTCTGTCTCTCCCTTGCTCATTTGCATTTTCTCAAAATAAATAAACATTAAAAACAAAAAAGCTTTAAAGTATAATTTGATTTTCATTTTTCCTATGAAACAGTGGAGTCAATTGAAAGCACTTTGGTAGTGGCACTTGGGTGGCTCAGTCAGTTAAGTGCCTGACTCTTGATCTCAGCTCAGGTCTTGATCTCAGGGTGGTGAGTTTAAACCCCATTAGGCTCTGCTCTGGGTGTGAAGTCTACTTAAAAAAAAAAAAAAAAAAAGCACTTCAGTTAAACAGTAGCCTTGGGTCAAATTCAACTTCTAACTCTGACCTATTGTGTGCCTTGGGCAGGTTTTCATTTGTCTCTTTTACCACTTTGGGTCTGCGTCATTTCCACTGTGAAATGAGAATAATTACAAACGTTCAGGGTTCGGCATTAAAGCCCCTGGGATAGTGCCTGGAGCATAGCTATAAATGGTAGCTACTGTTATTGTTGTTGTTTATTAAAGCTTTGTGGAACACCCAGTGCAGGAATTGAAGTATAATCCCAATGATAACCCCAAGTCCCAAAACTCATCACAGAGGTTCACGTTTAATTGGTATGAAAAAAGAGCGCTTTCCATGCCTTGTCCAGGCCAAGTGATCTAAATGCTTAGACTCTCAGCACTTCATGCTTGGAGTTCTGAGAGTACAGAGGCCTCCTTCACTTCCTTGTTTATGTGACAAGAGGAGGGGAAATCCCACCCTCCTGCAGCCTCTCCAGGCTGCCCTTTTGAGGCTCAGCCAGGGAAAAATAAAGCAGCAGTTAAATTCCGGAGCGAGGGCTGGAAAACTGAGATGTTGGAACTGTAGCCTAGCCAGAGGAATAATTAAAGCTTCCATTCAACAAAAATACCTAAACTTAAGCATAAACTTTTCAGTCTGATAAATAAACCAAGAGCTGCACCATATGGTGAGGTAGGAAGTCTCCCCCTGGCTGCCCCCCTCCTCCCTAAGGCACGAGAGGCGCCTGAAGGACTGACAGGCCTGTGGGCTGAAAGCCTAGATATCCCCCTGACATTGTCAAGCAGGGAGATTTGCTCCAGAGTCATGGTTCCAACCCCCACTGAGCTTCAAGAACCAGGGACAGGAAAAAAAAAAAAAATGAGGGGGAGGGAGGCAACTGACAGGTGTGTTTCTTTCCCAGAATCTGGTCTCCAGAAGTTCCAGTTATATGTATACCAGCCAAGCTGGTATGAGCTTGTCATGTGCAAGATTCCCTATGGTCTGGGGGCGCAGTGGCTCTGCCCCTTTGTTAAGCCCTTTTGCAAGTCAACAAACGAGCAGACTTCCTCCTTATACCACACCTGTCAAGATCTTCTAGAATTGGGGTGGGACCTTCAGGAAGTGCATAAGGGGCCATTGGCTACTGGGCATGCCCACCTCAACCCCTCAAATTAGATCTGTGTCCCCTCTTGTCCTGGTAGTGAGCACGTAATGCCATTACAATTCAAAGTCAGATACACACAGTAGCTTTCAAGGGAGGAGACCCAGAAATCTGGCCCCCTTATAACTGGTCACAGGCAAAAAGTGTTTAGATACTTCAGCCAAGGAAAGTACAGAAAGGACACAGGGTTCAAGTAGGATAGCATTATTTTTTAAGCGCATGTGCATGCACATATCCACACAGTGTAGAGAGAGAGTTTACAGAGATATGTAACACTACGCCCTGTGCGTCTCTGAATTATTTACAATTACCTGATACAGTGTTATATCCATAGTTGATTCTCAACTGCTGATTGTTGAATAAATGAATATACGCCTGTTGAAATAAAGAGTCTGGGGTGGTTGAGAGTGAGTTCATGGAAAAGGTAGTAAGTTACCTAGATCATTATGGGGCACTGACCAGAATGTTGGTTATGGTAAATTTGTCGGTGTTATCGTGAGAACTACAAAGCCTCTAGCAGCCAGTAAATATTCAGAAACAACACCAATTCCCTCTGCTTCCATCTTGTGTGACATGATGGGGGTGGGGGGGTGGGGAGGGAGACCACTTAGTTTTTGACTGATCTTTTTGCTACTGAAGGTAAGGAAGATGTTTCCAGAGGTCCATATGTATAGCTGTCCTATTTGCAGTCCTGTTTTTCTACTCTGCTTACAAGCTTCTTAATAAGAACCAAGACATAAAAGCCCAACTGGTGCCCAACAGGAGTCAGGTGATCTTCCTCTAAGAGCCTCTCATGGCAAGAAAAAACCTTGGTGCTGTCAAAGATGGACGTGTAGGGCAGTGTCCTTGGTGATAATCTTCACTGTGCCTGATTCTAGGCAGGGAGATCAATTGGTCAGTAAAGCGCCGGTGACCGTATCTTTCCTCAAGCAAACGTGACAAATCATGGTGTAATGACTATAGTGTATTCTCCAGTGCCATTTCAAATATTGTATCTCTGTAGAAAGTTTCATGTGTTCAGCATATTTTGAAAATAACATGTATTCTTGGGGCACCTGGGTGGCGCAGCTGGTTAAGTGTTCGACTTTGGTTCAGGTCATGATCTCATGGTTCGTGGGTTCTAGCCCCGTGTCAGGCTCTGCTGACAGCTCAGAGCCTGGATCCTGCTTCAGATTCTGTGTCTCCCTCTCTGCCCCTCCTCCGCTCACACTCTGTCTTTCTCTCTCAAAAATAAATAAACATTAAAAAAAGAAAAGAAAAGAACATGTCTTCCTTTACCAGAGTAGGAACCACTTTTGGGTGAAGACAAGGGAATGAGAAATATGCCATTTCTGCAGGTGTTTGTGGCTAGTCTCAACACATTTTGGTGTATATTAAGGAAGTACTATCTGCTTGTGATGGTTAACTTTATGTGTCACCTTGGCTAGGCTGTGGTGTGCAGATATGTAGTCAAACATTATTTTGGATGTTTCTGTAAGGGTATTTTGGATGAGATTAATATTTAAATTGGTTGATTTTGTGTGAAGCACATCACTCTCCATGATGTGGATGGATCCAGTCAGCTGAAGACCTGAATAGAGTAGAAATCCGACCTTCCCTGGGCAAGAGGGAATCCTGCCAGCAGATGGCTTTTGGACTTGAACTGCAACATCAGCTCTTTCTGGATCTCTAGCCTGCTGGCCCACCTTACACGTCTGGGACTTGCCATCTATCAAAATCACATGAGTCAGTGCCTTAAAATAAATTTCTCAATAGATTAAGGATGTAAATAGACAGATACACACATCCTATTGGTTCTCTTTTTCTGGAGAACCCTAACGCACTGCTGTAACAAATAATCCTGTACATTTCAGTGACTGGACACAAAATTAATGTCTTGCTCAAGGAGCAGTCCAGTGCCAGAGTTCCTTGTCAGGGGCTGGTTTTTCACCCTGTGGTGATTCAGAGACCCAGGCTTCTTCCATCCTATGAGCCATTATCCTCCAGACCCTCCCAAGTCCTCTCTGTCTAGCCAGCAGGAAGGAAAGTAAGAGTAGAGAGGCACATGTGCTTCTCAACCACTTTGGCCAGATGAGACACACAACATTTCCACTCACTTTCCCTTGCTGGAAACGAGTCACGTGACTCCCCATCAAGAAGGATGGTGGGGCTGGGACATGTGGTCCTTGACTAGGAAGCTACCTGCCAACAACTTTCTACCATAGAAAAAGAAGCAGGAATTTGGTAACTACCACAATCTTCTTCGTGAACACTCACTTTCTTATCTGTGTATTTAGGACTTCACCTCAACTGTCATCCCTTTTGGGTTTTCTTTGGTGAATTTGCTTCCTTCTGACATGACACAAAGCCTCTTTTGTCAATTTTCTGTGTGATTAACCTCATATCATTAGGCCTTTACAGATTTGAAATCTAATAAGGAAGGCAAAGATGGGGCGCCTGGGTGGGCTCAGTCGGGTAAGCATCTCACTCTTGATTTCAGCTCAGGTCATGATCTCATGGTTTGTGAGTTAGAGCCTCACATCAGGCTCCGCACCAACAGTGCGGAGCCTGCTTAGGATTCTCCTCTCCTGCTCTCCCCGCCCCTCCCCTGCTCTCTCTTCTCTCTCTCCCTCAATACATAAATAAAGCTAAAAAAATAATAGAAGGCAGTTTATATTATTGTATGTGTCAGGAGCGGGACAGATGGTAAGTACAATGGGCGTTCAGAAAAGGGAAAGAATTCTTGAGTTGTTATGTTCTGAGAAAGCATTTAGGGAAGAAGTGTACTTGAACTGAGACATTACATATGAGTGGGATTTCAATAGGCACAAGGGAATGGGGAGAACATTCCAAGGAGGGTAAATAGGAGGCATGAGCAAGAAAACAGAGTCAGGCATGAAAAAGGAATTTTGGAAGAAGTCAATAAGCCAATCTGACTGGAGGGAATACTAGGAAGAATACCAGTTTAAAAGAGGGGAGGGGTGCAAATTAAACCTAGGTTTTGTTTGAAGTGAATCAAAGTAGTCTGTAAATACTGGAGGTCCTTGGAAGATTTTTTCATGAAAAAATTAGTATTTTCAAAGAATAACATAGTGGAAGTATACAGAATGGTTTAGAGGGGAGCCCACAGGGGCAGAGCCCAGAACCTTCATGACCCCTGATGATACAATCTTGTGATTGTCTTTGTGTTAAGTCAGAACTGTTTTAGGTGTGTGTGAAAGAAGTACAACTTAATCAGGCTCAAGCAAAAAGAGAACGTCTTGGTTTATATAAAAGTGTGATCTAGGCTGCATCCGTTCTAGGCATGGCTGGAATCCAGGAGCAAAAGCACACCATTAGAGTGCAGTCTCCCCATCTCTCGGCGCTGCTTGACTCTGGATGAAACCCTTGTCTGTATGATGGACAACACGGCCTTGGCAGCCCCACCCTCCCATCCTCCGCAGGCCTGGCAGAAAGAGACAGCCTGCCTAGATCGCGTCTGTAGGGAAGTCCTAGGGCAGCTGCTTCTTGTCCAGGTTTGACTCGTATGTGCTTGAGCCTACCCTGTGGAGAGGGGTGGACCCCTCTGGCAGGTGCTGGGACATGTGCCCCCGGGGGGAGAGGATAAATGTATTTTGCACAGGGTGTGGTGAGGCTAACCTGTCCCATCTGAGATATCAGAATGGGTTTACCATGAGAAAGATAATTTATTATCAGAAGAAGGAAAAGAGGGTGGTTCACTACAACATCCACTTTTTTTCATTAGGCTTTCCTTTTTTAAAAAAAAAAAAAGGCATATATTATAGGGGCATTTGGGTGGCTCAGTCGGTTAAGCGTCTGACTTTAGCTCAGGTCATGATCTCACAGTCCGTGAGTTCGAGCCCCATGTCGGGCTCTGTGCTGACAGCTTGGAGACTGGAGCCTGCTTCGGATTCTGTGTCTCCCTGTCTCTCTACCCCTCCCCTGCTCGTACTCTGTCCTTCTCTCTCAAAAATAAATAAACATTAAAAATAAAATAAAAATAATGTTTTAAGTTCTTCGTTAAACAAGCAAACATTTGAGTGCCTGTCCCACGGCTGGATCAGGTTTTACTAATCTCTTACATCTCATCTCCCTATAGCACCTGTGCTAGTGCGAAAGCATATAGTAAACACTCCGCTCTGTCTCTGAATAATGCCCTCCTGCTTCTTGCCTGGCCTCCTGAAACAAACTCCCTGCTGGGCTTCCTGCCTCTAATCTCTGAACTCTCTAAGTCATCAGGTACTAACCACCAGAGTCATCTTCCCAAAATGCAGGTCTGATTATGATGGACCTTGACATAGAAAGAATTCCATAATCCTTACTATGGTGATGTGGTCGTTTGTTTAATGCACATAAATTCCTCCCTTCCCTGTATTACGCTCCTTTGCCACATGACTTCATGGCTTCTCTTGTTGAGGCATGGAGCCTGTTTCCCTGCCTCCTTGAATCTGGGCTGATCTTGTGATTTGGTTTGACAAATGAAATGCAGCAGATGTGACATGAGCATTCTGAAGCTCAGGCCTAACAGGCCTGGCAGCTTTGGCTTGGCTTGTTTGGAGCACTGCCCTGAGACTCTGATGTAAGGAAGCCCATCTGTCCCAGTGGGGATAAGAAGCAAGAACTGAGGCTTTCTAGCCAACACCCAACACCAACTGTCGGACTTATGAGTGAGGTCGTCTTGGACCTCCCAGCCAGCTAATTCTCTGGCTGTATGCAGCTTCTCTAATAAGCCCAAGAAAAACAATAGCGAGATATGGGGCCAAACTGTAGTATCACGAGAAATACTAAACCATTGTTGTTTTAAACCACTAAGTCTCGGGGCAGTTTGTTTTGCGGAAATTGGATAACTGAAACAGGTAGAATCAATAGGATTTGTTTGAAGGTGAGGGAGAAGAAGACCAGAATGACTCCCATTAACTGAGGTTTAGGGAAATAGAAAATGAGTTCGTATGAGGGGGTAATGAGCATGGGGAGCCTTTGGGATGTTCCAGTGGGGCCGTCCAGCAGGTAGTGAGTGCGTGAATCTGGGGATGCCTCGTTGCATCATGAGTTTCAATAGCTGGGAGTGGATGAAATCACCCAGGACTACCCAGTGAGTGAGAGGGGGCAGAAGCCAAGGTCAGAAGAGAAAACCTTGGGGAACACTGACATTTAAAGATGGGCGGAGGAATGAAATGCAGTAGAGGAGATAGAGTTTTGTAACACAGTTTAAAAAAGGGACAGAGTGTTTTTATGCTTTGCTTTTATTCTTTACTTCTTTCAGGTTGGTCAAAAAGGAAAAAAAGAGAAGCAGTAGAAGAAGCCACGAAGCTACCTGGGATGGTAATGTAAGGCTGTCCCAAGGACCTAATTGGTCATTCTCAGGATGCAAACCACCCTTGGAAACGCAGCAGGTCAGCGGTGAGATGTAGCCCCATTGCATGGCAGGGCACAGGTGAAATGCTTAGCTAAGTGGCATGGCAGACTGTGTGAAAAAACAAAAAAAAAACAACAGATTTTTTTTAAACCAACTTTGCTGCCCATACCCTTCTTTTACCCAGGCGGAGATCTGAGGAAAACCCAAACAAATTCAGAGAAATATAGACAAACTAGCCAGTCTACTCGATACTGGAAGAGGCAGAGGTGTGTGCAGAGGTGGTCAAAGAGGGACACGAATCAAAATCTGTAGAACACAGAAACAGGATGAAAGATACATGAAAATAGCAGAGAGGTGTGTTTCTTGAACTGTCCTACCTCTCCATAAACTTTGTATCTCTATCAGACACAACACCAATATAGCTTTACAAATACTGTCCTGTGGGAAACTTGATTATTCCGCTTCGATTCCGGGATATGTAAGTATACATTACACATTTATGCCAGAGTCAGAAACTCTCCATCCAAAGCTCCACCATAACAGTTTAAATTAACAGAGCCACTGATACTCTTTATGATATGTGGGGTATGTGAATGTGTGCTTAGTAATCGTATCACATCCCCCAAACAAACTCCACTATCTTGGATTTGGTCCCCTCATTTCACAATTTTTTTTGACATTTTTTTATGAGACTGCAGCACTGTTTACAACTTCCTGCCTCTTAACCAAAGATTCAATGTAACAAACATATACTGAGGACCTACACTGTGTGGGACTCTGTAGGACACACATAGATGTAGGCAGTGGTATCCTGGTAAATCAGCACTCCAGAAAAAACAACAACAACAACAACAACACCTGATTTTATAGTATTTGCTCATTTTTTCAGTATAAACACTTCCACCATGGCTGATTTCAAGCTACCAGTGGTTTAACAACTGACTTACAAGAATCCTGAATACTTAGCTTCTCTGGGACAAACATTTAGGAATAAGTTGCTGTATGGAGGAAATCTGAGGTGCCCCAGACAACAGCCAGTATCAGCTGTCAGCTATGTGTGGGAAACTATGTTGGTCTTTCCAGCCCAACTGACTCTCCAGCCAAAGTTGTCCAGGCAAGCCCAGCACAAGAACCTCTCAGCCAAACCGAAGAGTCATGAGTAATCATAAGCTGTTTATTAAGCCACTAACTTTTGAGATGGTTTGTTATACAGCAATAGCTAACTACTACACATAAAGTACAGATTGCATGGGGAAGGAGCTGCTCAATAGACAAGCGGGGCCTTTTTTAGCCTTCCCTTCGTGTAGGCATCATTGTCCTATCACGAGCTATCTGGGCAATTTTGATCTTCCTTTTTGCATGAAGCAAAACTTCCTGGCCACCTGGTGCTGAACAGAAACATTGGCAGCCCTTGATGCCCTTGGCCCTTTGAATATGCTGCCCACTCAAACTTTTAATTGGACTGAGCAAAGTGGACATCCATATTTATAATCAGTAGTTTTAGGAAAATATGTTTTGTTGAAAATCAGGAGGGATGACTTCATGAAGTGAGGGGAATCAGAACGGCCATGAGCAAGACCACCCACAGGCAGGCAGAACATTAATAACACTATTCTTGTTTTATTGTCTCTTCTGGATACTGACCTTTCTTATCTGTCAGTAACAGACTTTAACCAGCTATAACTGATCTGTTAAATATTGACTTGATACAGCAACAAAGATCCAGAATTCATTTATTCTAGTACGCTCCACTCCTAAAGTGTGGGGCTTGCCTCTGTTCCTGCACGCTTTTGCATAGCAGGCTCCAGGTGGACTCCTCTAAGGGACTTTCTCCTACTAAAGATTTCCACAGACAAGATCTATCCCTTGGCCTGTGTATCATTATCATGTGTGAAATACTGGTGACTCCAAAGTATCAGAAACCAGAGTAATGAAAAAATATCACCTCAAATATTCAGTTTTCCTAAAAAAAAAAAAAAAAAAAAAAAAAAAGGAAGAAAATGATGACCCCCAAAGTCAAGATAGTGTTTCCTCCCAGGGGGAGGGAGAGTCTTAATGATCAAGGAGACAGGGAGAGAGAAGGCTTCCAGTAACGTTCTATGTCTCATCTGGGTAGTGGGGTCACATGGCATTTGCTTCATAATAATTTTTTAAAGTAGTCACGTAATGTTTATACTCTTTTGTGGATATAGGTTTTGTTTAAAATTTTTTTTAATGTTTGTTTATTTTTGACAGAGAGAGAGCATGAGCAGGGGAGGGGCAGAGAGAAAGACACACACAGAATCTGAAGCAGGCTCCAGGTTTTGAGCTGTCAGCACAGAGCCTGATGCAGGGCTTGAACTCACAGACCACGAGATCATGACCTGAGCTAAAGTCGACGTTCAACCGACTGAGCCACCCAGGTGCCCCATGTGGATATAGGTTTTATCTCACGATAAGAAAACCCATCATTTTAAAGGTAACACATTTTGTATTCTTATTTCTTACTGTATCACTTGACAACTTGTTAGAGATAAAGAATCTGGATCCTTCCTCATACCTAATAAGCCCACTAATCCCTAGGTGGTTCATCTGCACATTAAAGATTGAGAAGCACCGTCCAAGATGAAAAGACCACAAGTCACTAGTCCTGAGGTATTGGGAAAGTTACCTTATCCTTGCCTTAGTTTCTCATCTGCAAAATGGGCATAATACAGACTGGCCTCCCTTCTAGGCTGCTGTGAGGAGAATGTAGGAAGATATGTGTGAAAGCACTTTGAAAGGATAGGAAAGCCCCATCCAAATGTTAAGTACTGTTAGCACCTTGGGACAGAGCCCCGAAAGAATGGATTCCAAAGAAGCAGTCATCACTCCCTTAAATTTCATACTTTCTGAAATCCTTGTCAACTCTGCTTCTGCTTTGTCAAAACTTGCTTCTCCCCCTGCCCTGACGGTATTCCCAGCTTCGGGACCTCTACGCCCTTTGCAGCATCTCTAGGGCAGATAGTCTTCTTTCCAAAGGCATGGGAGGCTCCGAGACTTTTTGACAAAATTGAAACATACTTTCGATGGCTCATGGCTTTTGCTTTTTTTAAAAAAAAAGCAGTAATCCTGTGCTCTGCACACTGGTAAGACTCAAAAAGGGATGATGAATCTGTGTATTATTCCATAAGGTATTAAGTTTTCTAAACTTCGAAAAATACTACAACAATTCACAAAAGGCCACACGGACAGATACAGTACTTCGTGGTATGACTGACCCAGGTTTCTTGCATTAGGCTCCTTCTACTGAATTTCAAGAGTTAACATGTTGGTATCTAAAGATGCGATACATAAATGCTAGATATTCGGTTGTTATGCTTAATTATTCATTCATTTCAACATGTATTTGAAAGCCAGCTTGTACTAGGTTCTGTACTTGGTTGTGTTTGTGTCCTACCAACACAACATGGAGAGAGAGAGATGTGTGTGCACGCGTACATGTAAATTTTTTGATGACCATGTGAGAAGAAAGGAAAAAAAGAAAGAAAAAAAAAGTGTGGGGTGAAATTTTTAAGAACTCCCCACTGGGCCCATGTTTTAAAGTCAGCCCCTCCTAGTCCAATCCTAGCACTACCAGTTATTAGTTGTAAGACTGGAACAAGATATTTAACTGCATTAGATCTGATGTTCTTATCTGTAAAATGGGGACAGAGACATGACCTGCTTTTTAAGTATACTATAAAAATTAAATGACTTTCACCATGGGTCTGGCATGTGATAAGGGCTCCATAAACATTAATTACATAATGCATAATGATTAAAGAAAGGGACTAGGGGTGCCTGGCTGGCTCAGTCCATGGAACGTGCAACTCTTGATCTCAGGGTTGTGAGTTTGAGCCTTATGTTGGGTGTAGAGATTACTTAAAAATAAAATCTTTAAGAAAAATAAATAAATAAAATAAAGCGACTAGACATCAAACTTATTTAAAAATTTTTTTTTAATGTTTATTTATTTTTGAGAGAGAGACAGAGAAAGAGAGAGAGACAGAGCACAAATGGGGGAGGGGCAGAGAGAGAGGGAGACACAGAATCCAAGGCAGCCTCTAGGCTCTGAGCTGAGCCCAATGAGGGGCTGGAACCCACGAACTGTGAGATCATGATCTGAGCCAAAGTCAGATGCTTCACTGACTGAGCCACCCAGGCACCCCGAAACCATCAAACTTATTAGCATCATTATCACAATTATTCATACTCTACTGATGGCGTTTGTGCAGAAAAGAGCTAGCATAGCAGGCCTGAACTGTTGTTATCCACAAAGAGGCCTGCTTACAAGATCGGCCCTTGGCTGTTGACTAAGAACTTAGGTTTTGAGAAGGTTCCCACACTTAACTGATGAGGGTGGCTTGCTGCGCCTAAATTACATATACAAACAGCGTGATTTATGCTGAACACCTGCTTTCCTTCTGAGAGTCTGGCATTTGTGTGTGTGCCAGGCCGAGGCTGCCTCTATGACCAGCCCCCAGTCAAAACCCTGGGCACTGAGTCTCTAATGAACTTCCCTGCTTGGCAGTATTTTACATGTGCCGTCACCCCGTAGAAGTCGTTGCCTGAAGGATTAGCATGTCCTGGGTGGAAAGGACCCTTGGAAGCTCATGCCTGGTTTTCCCCAGACTTTGCCCATGTGTTTCTTCTTTTGCTGACTGGTTGGTGCCCTTTGGTTGTAATAAAGCAGAGCCGTGAGTACCATGGGAAGCGGAGTCCTGTGAGATCTCATGAATCATCGAACCTGGATGTGGTCTTGGAGACCTCCCAACAGAGTGCTAAACTAGTTGCCTCTGAACAAAACAGTTTTTGGGAAAATACCACAGCACTATCTAACGTAATGTCAATAAATGAACATACCATTCATAAAAAGACTCTGAACCATAACATCTGAAATGTCCCGGAAGAAGTAAAGAATACAAATGCTGCCAAGCAGCGTTCTGTCCTCAATGACTGTTCCCTAAAACTAGGAGCTGTTAGGAATCTTTCAGCACTGTAAAAGTTAACTGTAATGTTTAGAGTAAAACAGAAAATGGGCAGTGCTATCATTTACGATGTTTATTTTTATTTTTTATTTTTATTTTTTGAGAGAGAAAGAGTGTGAGGGGGGAAAGGGGCAGAGAGAGAGAGAAGGAGAGACTCTTAAGCAGGCTCCTTGCTCAGCACAGAGCCTGACGCAGGGATCGATCCTATGACCCTGAGATCATGACCTGAGCCAAAGTCAAGAGTCAGATGCTCAACTGACTAAGCCACCCAGGCACCCCCATTTACAATTTTTAGATCACAGAGCTTTACAAGTCCTCCTGCTCCACTCATACTATTCCTCCCCAGCGGACTTGATTTCATTCCCACTATAAATGAAGCTGATTTTGATATTCATTCACAAATCCTGTGTGTTTTAAGAGTGAAATGTTTAAATGTATCATGTTATAGAGATTTCTAGACTAATGGTTTCAGCATCAGTTTGAAACATACCTATTCAACAAGAATTAATTGAATACCTTCTACATGCCAGGCAGACTTGTAAAGTTCTTGGATATAACTTGAATCCTGCCGTTTTCATTATGATACCTCAGAATACGGCTTATAGGCCCTTGTTAGGCAAGCCTCTCAAAATCCCTTGCTTTATTTTCTCTTCAAGAATATCAACAAAAGCATGGGTTTGTGTATGTTGTTATGCTGGGCTTTGTATCAAATGAACTAGTCAAGGGTATTGTTTTCCATCCCTTTGATGAAATGCAGATTTTTCCATTAAAAAAAGCAAATCTTTCATTTAAAAAGCATTTAATAGAATGGTACTTCTTTCCAGCTGGTTAAACTTAGAACACTGAGAAAAGTTGCATGTAAGACTCTTCTCCAAGTCGAGGCTAGAGCGTTTTCATTTGAGGGTGAGCTGGAGGCGTCAATATTGAATGCACACATCACAAACATTTGTCCAGGCACAGGAGGGAGAGAGACCTTTCTAGTCTTCCTGGTTTACATAACCGTGGCTGAAGATGGCCGCCGCCTTGGTGCAGCGGAGCACAACCCCACCCTCGGAGCGCTGACAGATTTCAGGAAAGGGCCTGTGCCAAAACTGTTAGTATTCTCCTCTTCCAGTCTCAGACTGAGACATTCTCTGATCCTCTTGTAGGCCCACCCTTTCTGTTCTTTGAAGTAATTTGGAAGTCTACAAACTATCACTGGAAAAAATAAGGGAGACAGCTAGTAAATGCACCCAGCTGCAAAAGGATACATTAAGTTCAATCAATATTTATGTACAGAACTTCAGCACTATGGAAACCCTGAGTAGGAACAACAACAACAAAATGACTGTTGCCTTCTAGGAGCACGTCATCAGGTTGACTGTCTTAGACATGGCTTTTTGGTGTCAAGGAACAGAGGTTCCCTGGGCTGGCTTATGCAAAGCCAAGGACTTATGATAAGCAAGAGAAAGCAAGCTGCTGGTAATCAATAAGAGACTGAAACCAAGAAATGGGTGCCAAAAGGAAGCAGTGTGGCTCTCCTCGCCTCAGAGGTCCCAAGTCTCTCATTGCTGCTTTTTCTCCTTGTCTCTATTTCATGTTGACTCTTTGCTGACCAGCTGTGTGAGCTTGAAAGCAGCTGAAGCTGCTTGTTGTCTTGCCCCTTCTATGAGGATAGAGTTTTAGCCAGACGCAAGGCTACCCAGCTAAAGGCCACTCTTCCAAGCCTCCCTTCTGCTAATTGTAGCCATTTATTAGGCTCCGGTCAGTGCAATACAGACAGAAGTGATATGCACAACTTCCAGAGTATGCTCTTAAATGGCAAAAAAATGAGCTCCCCTCTCCTTTCTTTTCTCTCCTTACTGCCTGCACATGGATAAAGATGGCGGGACCTGAAGCCATCGTCTTTGACCTGGAGATGAAAGCTGCCGGTAGAGGTTGTTGGAGCCATAAGGTAGGAGCTTGGGTCTCTAAGTGCATGGAGCTGTCATATTAGCCCTGGACTCTTATGTGAAAGGGAAACATGCTTCTATCTCATTTAAGTTGGGGTTATATTGGGTCTTTATTAAAGAAGCTGGAATCTGGAACCTGACCAATAAACCTGCTTTATTTGCTTTTCTACATATAAAATGGAAGGTGACCACCTTATAGCTTCTAAATTTATAGGAAGTTGAAGTGACTGGCCAAGAATCAAATACCCAGGCAAGAGAATCAGTTGCCCTATCTTGGTCTTCTAGTCAGCTATGCTGTCACGGGAGAGTCAAGAAATACAAGCGCCAGGAGCCAGGGTGTCTCAGTTGGTTGACTGTCCAACTTTGGCTCAGGTCATGATCTCATGGTTTGTGAGTTCGAGCCCCATATTGGGCTGTCTTCTGTCAGTACAGAGGCCACTTTGGATCCTCTGTCCCCTCTCTCTCTGCCCCTCCCCTGCTCTCTTTCTCTCTCTTTCTAATGTTTTTAAATGAAAGAAAGAAAGAAAGAAAGAAAGAAAGAAAGAAAGAAAGAAAGAAAGAAAGAAAGAAAGAAAGAAATACAAGCCTCACTGCTGGAACTCACCCTGTGGACAAGGTGAAGGGAGAGGGGTCTTTAGAGGACAGTTGTCTGCTTTATTGACCCAGGCTTCTGTCCTGAGACTAACAATTCCTAGAGACATGTATGAGTTATTTTAGAAATAAATAATTTATAATAGGTAAAAGTAAAGTATAAGCATTAAGTGGTTTAGTGAATGAGAAGGAAATCTCAGAAATTGGAAAGGAAACCAACATCCCTCTCCCAATTAATAAGGTCTCCTGTGGATGTGAGGTGGACTGGCTACTAGGGGGTGACCTCATCCTCCCACAAAGGCCTTCTGTAGCTGCCTATTCTGCCAAAGAGGATGACAGTCCCAATTAAGAAGAAAGACTCTTCAGTCAAGCATAGTCAAGGAGCTATGTTGTCCCTCTAGACCCGCAAACCACATATAATTAATATGAGATGTTTTTGGTAGGTAGGGGGAATTTTAGCCAAAAGCTAGGAATATCAGATTGAAGAGCAGCACTTTGAGGATTTTGGTGGGTCATCCCCAGGAAATGCGATAATAGCAGTAAAGGATGATTAAAAAAATTTTTTTAATGTTTTATTTTATTTTTGAGAAAGAGAGACAGAGTGCGAGTGGAGGAGGGACAGAGAGAGAGGGAGACACAGAATCCCAAGCAGGCTCCAGGCTCCGAGCCCTCAGCACAGAGCCCGAAGTGGGGCTTGAACCCATGAACTGCCATATCATGACATGAGCCAAAGTCTGATGACTGACTGAGCCACCCAGGCGCCCCAAGAATGCTTTTCTTGAGCAGGGCAGGAGATCCTTATGTTCATCATCTTGTCTCTTCCGCTATTCTCTCCTCTCTTGCAGCCAGAAACCAGCAGGAGGGAGTGATAATTCAGAGAATGGGCTCTGAAGTCCGCTCAGTAACTTGGCAGGTCACCATCGCGGGGCCACAGTGTCTTCATTTTCTTCTATAGAAGGAATATACTGTGCCGCGTCACAGGGTTGTAAGGATTAATACAGATAATGTATAGGAAGTGCTCAAAACAATACCTGGCACAGACTAAGTGTTGTATATGTTAACTATCATATTAATTAAGCCTCTAACAATCATTATTATTCTTTCATGAAGCAAGTGTTTATTAAGCACTTATTATTAAGAGTAAGAGGCCCATCTGAGTTAAATAACTTGCCCAAAGTCTCATAACTGACAAGTACTGATGCTGGTTTGGACCAGGTGGGTCTGCTTCCATTAAAAAAAAAAAGAGTGGGGGCTCTGAGGAGAATTCTTACCAATTTCTACACACATCCACCCTTCTTTCTTTTTTCCCTTCTTTTAATATGGTCATCATAGATGTAAAAGAACGAGTGTCTAAATTTAAGAAGCACACAGTTTAGTGAAAAGAGAGGCTAGACCGGTATAATATAGTACAATCATTTCTAGGACGGAGGTTAAAAATTAAGTCCTAGGAACCCAGAAGGGTACTTAACCAGACTGAGACTAGGAGCAGGGAAGGCTTCCCAGAGGAGGTGATTAATGAGCCTAGTGGAAGCGAGCCAGGTAAAGCAGAAGAGAACATATGGAAAAGGACACAGCTGTTTTCTGGACACAGCTGGTTTCCTAAATTACTAAAAGCTGACCCTTGCCTAGAACACAGAATACAAAGGTGAGACACAGAAGGCTCAGAGAGCATTTTTTGGTTGTTGTTGGGTGTGTGTGTGTGTGTGTGTGTGTGTGTGTGTGTGTGTGTGTGTTTTCAGGCTAGTTATTAGACATTTTATGTAAAAAGGGCTTTGTAAACTCCAAGTGGTTTGGAGTTTATCCTAGAAGCACAGGTGAGTCCTACAATAACTAGAAAAAATAACTAGATGTGCTACTATCCTCAGGCACGTGTCTTTGGGTTAAATGAAAAATGTAAGGACAAATATCTTGACTTGCCCTGAATCAGTTCAGATAGCAAAATCCAAGCAGGGGAAGCCACAACTTTGAAGTTATGGACTTTGTCTTGCTGACTCCTGTCGCTCCAAAGTCTAGGAGGGAACTTGCCACACAATAAACACTCAACAGACATTTGTTGAATGAATACATGAGTTGGATGAAAAGATGAGTGTTTTAAGAGCACATTTGCCAATCTTCATTTATCTGTTGGGGGTTGATGCTGACTAGAACAGTATCTTGTGCTTACATCTGAAGGAGCTGACAAAGTAGTAAGTTATATATCAACCAGTCTTTCGGATGGGTATATAAATGACTCTGCAGTCCTGAGGAGGTAACAGTGAAATTTCTTTTGAGGTATAATTCACTACATCACAATTTTTAAAAAAGTTTTAAATGTTTATTTGTTTATTTTGAGAAAGAGAGAGAGCTGGGGAGGGGCAGAGATAGAGGGAGAGAGAATCCCAAGCCCAGCTCCATGCTGTCAGCACAGAGCCCGAGACAGGGTTCCATCTCATGAACCATGAGATCGTGATCTGAGCTGAAATCAAAGAGTTGGACACTTAACCAAGTCACCCAGGTGCCCCAGCTACACCACAATTTTAACTCATAAATGTAACTGTGGCTACTTGCTGCACACTTGGAATGCTGATAGGAACCAGTAAGGAGCAGATATATAACATGAGCCCCTCCCATGGATTTAAGGTGTTATTTTGAGGTGGAGGCAATTAAGAAACAGCAGACCCAGGAGGAACCCTCTGCCCTCCCCCATTCTGCCTAAAATCAGGGCACAGATTGCCCGTTGTGAAGGTCTCCCTCCTCCCCTCTTCTGTACCGGGAAGAGGAGAAGGATTCTTTAAAAAAAATTTTTTTTTTAATGTTTATTTATTTCTGAGACAGAGCATGAGTGGGGCAGGGGCAGAGAGAGAGGGAGACACAGAATCGGAAGCAGGCTCCAGGCTCCGAGCCGTCAGCACAGAGCCCGATGCGGGGCTTGGACTCACAAACCGTGAGATCATGACCTGAGCCGAAGTCGGTTGCTCAACCGACTGAGCCACCCAGGCACCTTGAGAAGAAGGATTCTTAATCACTGGAGAATCTTATCGCTGAGTTTGCATAACAAACCTTACTAAAATGACCCTTCTCTCTACTCATTCTTCCCCCCATATATCTATCTTCCCACAATTTAATACCCCTGGAAGCCAAAATCTTTTAACTTTGTCCCTTCTCCACAATTTATTGCCCCATGCTAAAATAGTATAGAAGTTCTCAAGCCTAACCCTGTCCTTTGGGTTTTCACTTCTCCTCTGAGAAGCTCCCATGTGCATGCGGATAAATCTGTTGTGTTAATATGTCTTTTGTCGGTTTAATTTACAGTCATCATTTACAAAATCTAAGAGGTTAGAGGAAAAGTGTTTTCCTCCCCTAAGTGTGCATCATAGAAAGGTGATCACTACCATGGCTGATTGTGTGATAATAATGAAGGGTTTAACACACATGTATAAGATAATAAATGGAGTGTAAGATAAATAATTGAGAGTTAGGTCTTAATAAAGTGCAATTTCACCTTGGGGACATATGTTTAAAATGTAATACTATTCAGCTGACTCTTGAACAACATGAATCTGAACTGTGAGGGTCTCTTATATGCAGATTTTTTAAATTAAAATTTTTAAAAATGTTTATTTTTGAGAGAGAGAGAGACAAGAGTGTGAGTGGGGGAGGGGCAGAGAGAGATGGAGACACAGAATCTGAGGCTTTGAGCTGTCAGCACAGAGCCCACAGTGGGGCTCAAACCCACGAGCCATGAGATCATGACCTGAGCCGAAGTCCAGCACTTAACTGACTGAGACACCCAGGCGCCCCTGTTATATGCAGATTTTTTACACTACAGTACTATAAATATATTTCCTCTTCCTTAGGATTTTATTGGTAGCATTTTCTTTTCTCTAGCTTATTTTACTGTAAGAATATAGTATGTAAAAACCTAACAAGGGCATCTCGCTGACGCAGTAGGAAAAGCTGGCAAACTCTTAATCTCGGGGTCATAAATTCGAGCCCCATATTGGGTGTGGAGATTACTCAAAAATAAATAAATTAAAAAAAAACACAATGTACAAAAAATGTGTTAATCAACTGTTTATGCCAACAGCAGGCTAATTATGTTTCTGGGGAATCAAAAGTTGTATGTGGATTTTTGAGCATAGGGACGGAGAAGGTGTTAAGATCCAATAACCCCTGTATTGTTCAAGGTTAACTGTGTTATCATTTAAATTCCATGTAACTATATGTTTTGTTTTTATTTTTCTGACATAACTTATGGCAAGACAGCAGTAAAATGAAACAACTCAAAGGCTAATTTTAACAGCTGAAGTGGATTTATTTTTGTATTGGGAATAATGCCCATAAATCGTACCATACCTTCTTCAAGCTGAAAGTAGAGTGCACCTGCATCACTTTACAAAGCAGTTTCCTTGAAAACTTTTTGAAAAAAGACTAGGTGAGGCCACAATATTTTTCAAATCTATGATCATGATCCAAGCATTTTGAAATGCGAAGTTGGAGAAAGAAATGGAAACTAGTAGAGTCGCCAATTCTAAACACACAAAAAAAAGAGTGGAAAAATTTTTCCTACTGTGTTGACCACATTCCTCCCCTAAGTAATAAGGATTTTACTTGAACAAACATAATAATATAATAGGTGCTTATTTATCTAGAATGGCTGGAAAATGAGCCCACCTACTTAATTTCATTTGTTTTGGATGGGTTATCAGATACACCACCCAAGAATTTTTATTTTTAAGTCACCTCAATACTTAACTTATCTGGGCTTACTTTAAGCTTTCTTTTAATTCAGAAGACGAGCACAGGAGGATTTTTCAGGACCTTTACTCCTGAGTAAAGGACTTTATTCCTTCAAGGCCAAATGCCTCGTAGCCTCCAATACCTTGCCTCTGGGAGGCGGGCAGCATAGATAAAGATTCTTAAGAGGCATGAACTTCCAGTTATAAAAGAAATAAGTCACGGGGATGTAATGTACAGTGCAGGAAATATAGTCAATTATATTGTAATAACTTTGTATGGTGACAGATGGTAACTAGACTTATTGTGGGCATCATTTCCCAATGTATAAAAACCTCAAATCACATGATGTGCACCTGAAATTAATAAGATATTGTATGTCAACTATACTGCAATTAAAAAAATTTAACTTCCAGAAACAGAGAATAGATTGATCGTTACCAGGGGTTAAGGGAAGTGGAGGAAATGGTGAGATGTTGGTCTAAGGGTATAAACTTTCAGTTATAGGATGAATAAGTTCCAGGGATCTAATGTACAGCATGATGACTACAATTAATAATACATCTTGTATGCTTGAAAGTTGCTCTGAGAGTAGGACTTGGATGTTCTCACCACCAACAACAACAAAAATGAGAACTATGTGAGGTGAAGGTTGTATTAACTAACCTTATTTTGGTAAACACTTCGTAATAGATAAATGTATCGAAAAAATCCCCATATTGGACACTTTAAATTTACACAGTGTTATATAGCACTTACATCTCAATAAAGCTGTAAAAAAGGAGGAGAAAAAGAAAAAAAATGCTTTCTATAAAATCCATTCTGTTAGGGGCTTGTTATTTTTCATCTCCTTATTTATTGAATGGCTACTGCCTATTAAATACGGGGATACAGTGTTGAAGGGAATGGTTCCTGCCCTTCTGGAGTTTCTAATCTAATGAAAACCAAAAGAAAAATTCAGTTAGTTTACTTTTCTGTTTATTATATTAATGCTTTTAATATTATTGAGCAAAATGCCTCTTTTCCAGATGTCTCCTTTGCCAAAAGCTAAACACATTTATTTCAAGAAACAGGTGCTGAGCAACTTTCAGCATAATCTGGAAATACTCTCCTTTGTCAGAACAGTGCTATGTACTGAAATTTAGACCATTAGATCATTAGAAAAATGGGTTCCTGCTGCCTCAATGAAAAGGGATTGCATTTCAATAGGAACTCTGGCCTTTACGTTTTGGAGTAAACAAGTTTACAAAGGAATTAAACTGCATTAGTATTTTGATACCATCTTAAATTATCTATGATTTTTGATAACCAACCAGGAAGATTGGAATGTGACACTGGAATATGAGTCATTTTGTACTTCAAAATGATCGCTGAGCTGAGTTTCTTGATGTTAGTCCTATTCATTATAAGCAGAAGCTTTTAGGCTATATTCTTATCAAAATCAAGAGAACAAATTATTATAAAGAAGCTAAAATTAAAAAAATAAAAAACTAAAATTAAGCAGCTGTATTTGATAGAGGTGAAAGGCAGTGAGATCCGGAACTTTTATTTTTTTTAGAGATAGAGAATGGGGAGAGAGAGGAGGAAGACAGAGAGAGAGAGAGAGAGAGGGAAAGAGAGAGAGAGAGAGAATCCCAAGCAGGTTCTGCACTATCAGCGCAGAGGCCTGATGTAGGGCTCAATTCCATGAACCATGAGATCATGACCTGAACTGAAATCAAGAGCCAGAGGCTTAACCTACTGAGCCACCCAGGTGCCCAATCCTGAACCTCTTTGATCCCTTTTTCCCTTGAGAATTAATGAAAGGAGTAGGATCCTTTCCCAGAAGAATGTACCTGAGCACATACATACAATTATTGTATAAAAGTCCTGGGAAGGTTGTGAACACCTGACCGGCCTCTCCTCTCTTTCTAAACTCTCCTTCTCCAGACCGCCATGTTCTATGGCAGCTGGTTAAGCGCTAGTTTTATTTTGAACGCTGAACTGCCAACAGTCAGCAATTTCTCTGATCTGAATAACAGTAGATACAATTACTAGGATATTACCAACTGCTTCAAGTAGGGAATGAAGCAAGATAAAGGTAAAAGGATGCAGAAGACAGAAGGTGTGACAAGGAGACAGAGACATGGAGAAGGGGACACGGAGGCAGGAGCTGGGTGATGCTGAGAGGTGGCGGGCTCTTCCAGAAGTCCAGAAGAAGCCCTTGCCTCCCTCGGCAACTGTGAGCCCCTGTGACTGCATGAACTCTCATCTTGCCAGCTTTCCTGACTCCTGGGCTTTTGTGTACCCCTGTGGATTCTCTCTGCTTCTCTCTGCCCAGCTGGCTGGAGGTTAAGGACTGCCCTGCTTCTCTGCCTCCTTCCACTAGGGATGAGGTTTCTACCCCTCCTGCCTCCAGGGCTTCACCAGTTCTTCCCTTTTTAACCCAATAATTAGATTTCTACCAAACCTGTGGTCCCAAGGCTTCTCATCCAGAAGGACCATAGTGAAAAATTAAATGGTCTTTTTTTAAGCTTCATTTTAGGTAGTTACTTGCCTTTTCCCATAAAACACTCTTCTATGGAAAAAAAAAATTTGCTTTGGGGCACCCGGCTGGCTCAGTAGGTAGAGCATGCAACTCTTAATGTCAGGCTTGTGAGTTCGAGCCCCACATTGGGTGTAGAGATTACTTTAAAAATAAATAAACAAATGAAACCACATTACCAGTAAATTAAAAAAAAAAAGTTAAAAAAAAACCCCACAACTCTCTTCTGTGGTGTTTTCTATGTTCATTTTAGCGAATTTTCTTTGTACTTTTTTGTTTCTCTCCCTCCATCTCTTTTTTTCCCTCCAAATCTGAGCCATCCTAGAGCTCAGCTTCACCTTTCTGTTTTCTTTACACACTGTCCCTGACGAAACTGTGAACTATAATGATGTAGCATAGTGTGATAAGAAAAACATGGATCTAAGAAGCAGAAAAAAAACTAAACTGTAGTTCTAGCATCACTGCTGTGCAAGCTTGAACAAGTTACTAACCTCTCTGAGCCTATTTCTTCCATGTGAAAAAAACTGAGGACGGTCATATCTCCCTGGAATTGTTTTTGTGATGATTAAATGGGATAATATTTGTAAGAATGTGCTTATCATAGTCTTTCATTGAGCAAACATATTGACCATCTACTGTATGCCGGATTCAGTATAATACACTGAGGAATGAAGCAATCAACAATACATAGTTTTCTGCCCTAAATTTATTCACAATCTAGGATTGACACTGGCATGTAAACACATAAGTACGGTGTCGGTAGCAACTATAAAGAACATTAACGAAATAGAAAGGAGACACAAGAAAAGGGGATGAATAAATCCACTGGAGGCTTGTGAGACCAGGAAGGCTTTTGGGGTAAGATGATATTTGAGTTGGATTTTGAAGGATAAATGTCAACAAAAAGAAGCAGAGAAAACAGCTTATATAGAGGCACCTAAGTGTGAAACGGCCCGGACTGTTCAGGCTGGAGAGGTATGGAGAGGCCAAGTAAAAGTATGGTAATAATGACAGTAACATCCAATTATTGAGTTATGACTCTGTGCCAGGCACTGCCACATAGTTAAGCACTTTGCATACGTGATTTCTTGAAATCTTCCTTACAGCAACCCTGTGAGTAGAGGTTGGGCTTGGCCCTGTGGCCAAATGAAGAGCCTCTAGACTTATAAATTTTTTTTTCTTATATATGTATGAATGTAAGTAAGTAATCTCTATACCCAGTGTGGGGCTTGAACTCATGACCCTGGGATCAAGAGTCACGTGTTCCTCCGACTAAGCCAGCCAGGCACCCCAAGCGGCTAGATTTTTAAGTCAGGTAGACACTATTCTACTTTCTGCTTCTGTGATTTTTATCTACTCTAGAAACCTCAGAAAGCAGAATCCTGTAGTATTTGTCCTTTTGCAACTGGTCTGTTTTACTTAGCATAATATCCTCAAGGTTTGTCCATGTTGTAGCACATGTCAGCATTTCCTTCCTTTTCAAGGCTGAATGATATTCCATATTACATGTTGAAGGGGAGCAGATTTTACCACCTCAAAATGTGTCTCTTTGCAGCATAAGGATTATTTTGAACTAAAACCATTCAAAACCCAGCAAATTTAGGGAAAAGCTCTTTACTTCCCCTTCAACTGACTAAATATCCATTACAAAGGGGGTCTATAGCAGGAAAGGAACTAATGCTAGAGATAACTTTTTACCTAGGAAACTTATCTCTGTAACAGGGTTACCTTTGTTTTTCAAACATCTCCTCTGCCTTCCCGTGAATGGTCTATCTTCCCTTCATCTCTCCGGATCCTTACCTTTTTCCTTAGCTCCACGATCTTATATTTATATTATACAGAAGATATTACCTGGCTGCCCTTTGAGTCTTCATATCTTTATGGGATTCCCATATGTATGCAGTTAACTTTGCTTTTCTCTGCTAATCTGTCTTACATCAATTTAATTATTAGACCAGCCAAAGAATCTGGAAAGGAGGAAGGCAAAATGTTTTCACGCCTTCAATGTATAGGTCACATTTTGTTCATCCATTCATTGACAGACACTTGGGTTGTTGCTACCTTTTGGCTATTGCAAACAATGCTGCTGTGGACATGAGTGTACAAATATGTCTACATGATCCTGCTTTCAAGTTTTTGGGGTATATATTCAAGAGTGGAATTCCTTCATCATATGGTAATTCTATTTTTTTAAGTTTTTTAAGATTTATATAAGTAATCTCTACACCCCTCATGTGGGGCTCAAATTCATAATCCCAAGATCAAGGGTCACATGCTCTTCCTGCTGAGCTTGCCAGGTGCCCCTGGTAATTTTAAATTTAAATTTTATTTATTTTTTTTAAAGGAAATCCATGCTCTAAGGCCTCAATTTTGAAGATGAATCTGGGAGAAGAAGACTGGCGTCAGGATGTCATTCCTTGGCCACAGATGATAAGAACCTCAATTTCAGGCTTTCGGAAGGGAGGGAAAAGAATTTGATGAGAACGTGGTGCTTAATGTAAGTGAAGGGGGAAGTGGCATTCTGGTTGACTCCTTTTTTTTTTTTTTTTTTTTTTTTAACGTTTATTTATTTTTGAGACAGAGAGAGACAGAGCATGAACGGGGGAGGGTCAGAGAGAGAGGGAGACACAGAATCGGAAGCAGGCTCCAGGCTCTGAGCTGTCAGCACAGAGCCCGACGCGGGGCTCGAACTCACGGACCACGAGATCATGACCTGAGCCGAAGTCGGCCGCTTAACCGACTGAGCCACCCAGGGGCCCCTCTGGTTGACTCCTTTATAGGGTATCTCCCAATTTGGGGGAGCTGGAGCTTATATAATTTTAGCTGCCATCTTTGAGAAAAAGAATAAAAAGCAATGAATAAAAACTTAAGTGCAGGGCTCTGAAAGGTGTCCTTGGAAGTGAGGGGGCCCTTCTCACATACACTGAAAAGAACACGTGCAGTGGGCATCATGTTTATGATGAACCTTCTGGTGGTGTATTTGATCCCAAGGGGGGAGAGTCAACAGAAGAGAAGCAGTATGTGGAGATACTGGCTTGTGAACCCTGTGACTGAGTCCCTGAATCCAGTCATGCCTGAAGGTACATCTTCTCCAACCTTTTCTGAGACATGAGCCCACTAAGCCCATTTTTTGTCTAAGTCAGTTTGAGTTGGTTTTCTGTCTGAATAACCAAAATATTCGACTTCCATATCTATTCACCGAAAAGAAACCTGATGGACCCAGCCTGGGTTAGGTCTCCTTGAAACCCATAACTGTGCTTAGGGGGTAAACCCTTTGACAGATCTGCCACATGCCTGCGTCTGTTGTGGAAGGAGGTAGCTTTGTGACTGATAGACTAACAGTATCACAGGAGTGAGTGGTGGGCACTCCTCAAAAGGACATACAGTGTAGCCAAAAAAAAAAAAAAAAAAAGAGCAGATATACCTTGCAAGAGTGATTTCAGATTCGTATGGCATCTAGGAAGTTGATTTTTGAGAAATCCGAAAGCAGGCCTGATTTCAAACCCCAATTCTGCTCTCTATTCACTGTTTGACTTTGGCCAAGTTGTATATCCTTTCTCCCTGAATCTTAATTTCTGATTGTTAATGTAAATAGATAATATTTGCCATCACAGAATTGTTGTGAGTGATATCTGTAAGTGAGCTGCCCACATATAATTTATCATCTAAACAGGGACACTTTTGAGAGTGAAAAGGAACGCTACTAAGGAGACTTACCAGGACTGGATGAGACAAAAAATATTAGTAGTACCACATTTCACTCTCAAAAGCGTCCCTATTTGGGTGATAAATTATAAGATCTCACTGCCCATCATCCATTGCTAATACTGATTAGTACATACTAGGTGCTGAAGTCTTAGCCTCCTCTGAGCCTTCTAGGGTCCCCTCTGCCTTTCATACAACTGACTGATGCCTTCATAGTTCTTTGTACTTCTGTATTGTGGATGTATAGGATGTATTCTCCAAAACATTTGTTATGATCGTTCCGGTGGCAAGATACGTGACAATATGATCTACAGATTTGTATCTGTGAAAGAATCTTTTCTTACAACTTCCCCCCAACTGCTCAACGTGGGAATTTGGAAAGGTTGCATTGACTTAAGAGCATTTATTTCAGTTCAAAGTGTTCTGCATATTAAAGGTGGTTCCAGCTAAAATGCTTAGGATTGCTGGGACACACCCTGGAAGTTATTTTGTAATGTGAAATTTTACTTAAACCTTGCTGACACATTCTGTTGCTAGAAGTCGGTCGGGATTTTCTAAATCCATCCTGGGAGGGATAAGTTAAAACACAAAATATGAGGGGCGCCTGGGTGGCGCAGTCGGTTAAGCGTCCGACTTCAGCCAGGTCACGATCTCACGGTCCCTGAGTTCGAGCCCCGCGTCGGGCTCTGGGCTGATGGCTCGGAGCCTGGAGCCTGTTTCCGATTCTGTGTCTCCCTCTCTCTCTGCCCCTCCCCAGTTCATGCTCTGTCTCTCTCTGTCCCAAAAATAAATAAACGTTGAAAAAAAAAAAAATTAAAAAAAAAAAAGGCTTGCACATGAATATTCATACAGCTTTACTTGCAATAGCCAAAAACTAGAAACCCAAATATTCAACAAGGGAATGGATATGTACACTGTGATATATCCTTACCATAGAATACTACTCAGCAATACAAAGAAATGAACTATTGATATATGCTACCACATGGTTGAATCTCAGAGTAATTTTGCTTAGTGAAAGAAGCCAGTTAAAATGGAATACACAAGGTATGGTTCTATTTACATAAAATTCTAGGAAATACAAACTGATGTGAACAGAAAGCCTGTCAGTGGTTGCTTGGTCAGGTAGGGTAGCAAAGAGGAGAAAGAGGAAGGGTTACAAAAGATCTACTGTTAGGTACACAGTGGCATCCAGTATACTTATATTGTTTTGTGACTATCATTGCTGTCCATTTCTAGAGCTTTTTCATCATTCCAAATGAAAATTCTATACCCATTAAACAATAACTCCCATCAAACAAAACTCACCTTTGTCTGTAGGATTTTCATAACAAAATTGAATATAATTCTTGAACATTCTACGAGGAATGACTTATTTATTTATTTATTTATTTATTTATTTATTCAATATATGAAGTTTATTGTCAAATTGGTTTCCATACAACACCCAGTGCTCATCCCAAAAGGTGCCTTCCTCAATACCCATCACCCACCCTCCCCTCCCTCCCACCCCCCATCAACCCTCAGTTTGTTCTCAGTTTTTAAGAGTCTCTTATGCTTTGGCTCTCTCCCACTCTAACCTCTTTTTTTTTTTTCTTCCTTCCCCTCCCCCATGGGTTTCTGTTAAGTTTCTCAGGATCCACATAAGAGTGAAGCCATATGGTATCTGTCTTTCTCTGTATGGCTTATTTCACTTAGCATCACACTCTCCAGTTCCATCCACGTTGCTACAAAGGGCCATATTTCATTCTTTCTCATTGTCACATAGTACCCCATTGTGTATATAAACCACAATTTCTTTATCCATTCATCAGTTGATGGACATTTAGGCTCTTAAGGAATGACTTTTAAGTAGATTAACATGATTATGTGGCACCTGGGTGGCTCAGTTGGTTAAGCTTCTGAGTCTTGATTTCTGCTCAGGTCATGATCTCATGGTTGTAAGATCAGGCCCCCTATTAGGCTCTGTGCTGAGAGTGTGGAGCCTGTGTGGGATTCTCTCTCCCTCTCCCTACCCCTTCCCTGCTTGTGTGTGTACCTCCTCTCTCTCTCTCTCTCTCTCTCTTTTATATAAATAAATAAATAAATAAATAAATAAATAAATAAATAAATAAATAAAATGATTGTGATCTTATGTTTTCCATCTCCACTGTACCTCAAATCTGGCCGCCATTTCCCACACTCCAAAAAAAAGTGGGTGAGGTCTTGTCGATGACACATGGCCACTATCACACTACTGGAAAAACAGCCCAAACTGCTTGTCTTGCTAATTGTGGGTCAATTGTGTCATTTGTGTGGGAAGAATGACTTAATTATCATTACTACCTACTGTCTAAATTAGCAAATCATACACAAATCATTCACTTTCCTATTAGCCTCCTTCACCTTCCCACTCCCTACCCCCAGTCTTTCGAAAGTCCATAGCAGTTTTCTGCAGGTTTTTTTAAAAGTGCCTCCTGGAAGGATGGCTCAACTGTGGTGAGATGTTTGTTGTCTCCTCCTGATTCTATGATCTCTTCTGGCACAGTAGCTGGTATTTGGTAAACAAAACTCTTATACTAGGATCTCAGGGGTTGAAACATGTCCTAAGTGTGCTCAGGAAAGTGATGGCAAGGAGGTGAAGCTTTAGAGATGGGCAGACCTTGGCCAGGATACTTAGGTCTCTGAGTTTCATTTTTCTCATCTCTACAACGGATATGATGTCTACCTACCAGCTGTTTGTGGGGGTAAATGAGATCATGTTTGGAAGACGTCTAGTACAGTGCTAGGAGTTCAGGCGAACGACGAAAGTTATGTTCCCTTCTTCCTATTTATTAAGTTACTTTGAGATCAGAAGAGAGAAAGTGGTGGGTAGGAAGCAGAACCATGAAAGAATGGAGGCCGCTTCTTGCCCAAAGGAGGATATTTATCTCTTGTACAAAGGTCTCCTATTCAAAGAAGCCGCTAGATTTAAAAAAAAAAAAAAAGTTGAGCAACAGCCACCTGGGTTTTTGGACTGAGTTTCGGATAAAGATGCTTGTAAAAAGGAGCTGGTGCGAATCCAGAAAAAGATTTGAAATGCCCCAGGCTTTGCCATGGCACAGTCCCCAGTTTTTTCCGCACTGCACTTAGAGGTTTAAAGACAGAGTGAGCTCAAATTTGGCCCAAAGCCTCGACTGTTCCCGTGGCGGCCACGGGGTAGAGGTCAGACCAACAGGTGTGGGAGGCTTCGAGGTAGAGAGCAAGGAGCAGGTGTCAGAGGAGGGCCCGCCCCCCCCCCCTTTTCTCTGGCACAGGGGCTCCAAGGCTGCTCGCAGTGTTCCCAGCAGCGGGCGGAGGAGCCCTGCCCGGTATCTGGGGCCCCGGGCCGGGAAAGAGACGCTGGTGGGCTTCCCGCCCTGGGCCAGCCCCGAGCGCAGCGGCGGATGCCTGGAAGTTGACGTGCATTTTGGGCCGCTGGGAAGCCCCTAGGCGCCCGAGGGCCGCTGCAGTCCTCCGGCCGGCCTCCGCCTTCGCCGCCCAGCCCCGGCCCGGCAGGGAGGAGGGGCCGCCTCGTCGCGGGTCTCCGTGGCGTGAGGACGGGGGCGGGGGCCCGAGACCCGCGCGGGAGACAGCGCAGCGCCCCAAGCCCTTCGGTTGGCCGACCCGCCCCCTCGTCGGAGAGGCGGGAGGAGGCGGCTCTCCATTGGTCCGGCCCGTCGGCCAATCCCCGAAGGGCCGGGGCAGGAGGCGGGGGCAGTTCGTGGGGGACTCGGGAGCGGAGCGGGAGGCTCTGCGGGACCCAGTCGGACCGAGCCGCTGAGGCACCGCCCGCGCTCCGCCGCCGCGTCTGGGCGTCTCCTGCGCCGCCCAGGGGAGCGAGCTCAGAGCATCTCGCGCTGCGGCCACTCCTCGGGGCCAGGAGCGGGGAAGACGAGTACTAGAAACCCCCAGACCCGAGCGCAGCCTCTTCCCGCCTCCCGAACCACCATGACCCACTTCAACAAGGGCCCTTCCTACGGGCTCTCTGCCGAGGTCAAGAACAAGGTACGCCCGGGCTCTGGTGGGGCGGCCACGCCCAGGGCGAGGGGTGGGAGGCTAGATGCCGCCCGAGGGTCCCTGGGACTGCGGCGGCGCTGGGCCGCTCTTCTCCTCTGAGCGCGGTGGCTGTCCGGCTACGCGGGGAGGAGACGTCGGGGCGGCGTGAGAGTGGCCGCGCGTCTCGGTCCTGGCCCCGGGCTCGAAGCGCCGGTCTCCCAGGCGCGCTCTCCTGGCTTTGTTCAGCGCCGCGGGCCAGGACTGGCGGCGGGCGGTGGGTTCCCGGGCTCCTGGAATCCCGCAGCGCCGGCCTGCAGCTACCGGAGCCGGTCCGTGGCTGCAGGACGCGCCCCTCCGGGAAGGGGGCGCTCCTGCCTGGTCATTCGCCCTTAGGTGGGGCCCATCGGCGCGGCTGGGGACCCGGCAAGCAGCCCCCGCCGTCCGCCCGGGCCTGGGCTGCTGCCGGACCGTGCGTCTTCCCCTCACCCCAACCCCCCGGCCGAATTCAGCCACAAGCCGAGTCAGGCGGTTACGTGGCCAAACTGGGCCCCCCATTGTTCCTTGCCTCTTCCCGGGGAGGGGGGCCGTTGAGCGGTCCACCGACCCCAGGGACCCCCGGACGCTTCACAGTTTCCGAATTGCGGTGCCTTGAGGCAAATTAACTGCTGCTGCTGCGGAAAACGGAGACAAAGCCTGAGTGCGCCGCTTTGGAAGCGAAATCTGCTGTAGAGTTGAGATTTTTTGTAAAACCGAAGTTTGTAGTACATTAGACTTCAACGGTATCAAGGATATTTTCGTGGGTTGCTTTTGTTTAGGGTATGTTTGCCGAGGCGGGTTGTAGTGTGGAGTGATTTGCGTTTGGAAACTCTCAGCTTTGCCACTGCCTAGCATTAGGAATGCATTGGGCTTATCTTTGGGACTTTTGGTCTGGGAAAGAGATGAGAGGCGTCCCCCCTCCCCAAATCCTCTCCTTCCTTCCTCCCTCCCTCCCTGCATTCCAAGCCCATGACATCAGGGGTTTCTGGGGGGAGAGAGCAGCCAATCGGCGCGGAACTGCGCACAGAACGCTCATTGTCTCCTTTCTGCTGTTCTGGCCAAAGCGCCACAAAGGAGGGCTGCTGTGGTTTAATTCCCATTAACCTCCCGGGAGCCGAAGCATGTCAGGATTGCCACCGCACCGTCCGACCGCTGGTAGAATACGCTGGCATTGTCAAAGCTGCAGCATCCCAGTGTTGAGGGTGCACGCGGTGTGGAGTGAATTATATGGAGGCAATGAAGCGCATCGTCAAACCCCAAGGGAGAGTTAATAGCTCTTCTCCCCCCCCCCCCCCCGTTACAGCCTGCGCATCCTGATTCAGTTAATAAATTCTGAACAGTCTTTGAGGCAAAGAGTTGATTTTAACCTACGAATCCAACATTGGAACGTTTGGGTTCTTTACTTTGTCTAGTGCCTTGCCCTTATTCGAAAATAGTTTCCTGAACATTTTTTTTAGAGGACAGAGAAATGGTTTGTGCCTGATTGTTCGGTTCTTTCCAGGGTTTACAAATGGAGCTTTAGGAATCCTTTCAGAGGAATCCGCAAGTCCAAACTGTTGGATGTGATACCCTGGCCTGGCGTGTACACATTAATTTTAATTCGCCCTTGTGATTCTTGGCTGGGGACGGTTGAACGGTTGAGTCTCTACCTTTTGCATTGTAAATGAGGTCCTGATAACTTTGGCAGTCCTTCAAGTGACTTATTTTTCTTGGATGTTCATATCCGTATTAATTTCTTTTTGCTGACTAATGAAGCAGCTTCTGCCCTTTTCCTCCTTTTTATTGAGCAGACTGAAGGAATTGCACACACTGGCTAGATCACTGTAATTGTACATTTTTAAAAACAGTAAAACCTCAGTTTTCAGAGCCTTTGGAAAGTTATAGCTTCGAGTTTCTATAACTGCGGGTTTATTCCTTTAAGCACAAAAGGCATATTTTAACTACCCCATTCATTTATATGGGCCCTTCATACAGTACCCTTTCATAGGAAGTCTTTTGATCTTAACAGCACAGCAGCCCCTCCAGGTGGGAGGGATTGCTGGGGCTATCCAACATCATTTATAGGTCAGGATGCCAAAGCTCAGAAAGGGTGTGATTTGCTCAAGATCACAGAAGAGAGTTGGAGTATTCTAAGAATGTAAACTCTCCAAGTGATATCTTAGTGAAGTAGTTAGGGATATTCTACTACCAGTCACTGTTGTCTGCCCACCCTCCCCACTTTTGCTGTCCACCTGTCACTTCTTGACATTGTAATTACTCATCCAGTGCTGTTTTCATCTGCTCTGGGCTTGGAAATCAAATATCCATGTTTGGTAAGGCTTTTGTATGAGATACTGCATTTCAGCTGTGGACACAGTGCCAACAGAGGAGTGGGTATATGGAACATGAACTTTGACACTGCTTGGTTTGGACACTTTTTGATTTCTTCCTCTGTTTTCTTTATGTATTGCATAACTGATATGTTGCTTAAATGTAAGGTGTGTTTTTTCCCCCCTCTTAAAACTTCATTTAACAAAGTGGAAAAAATATAAACGTCCTCAGGAAGCAGTGTGGAACAGACCTTGGATTCAAGCAGACATGGGTTCTAGTCCTCCCTCTGTCACTCTGCCTTGTATAATATTGGGCAAGTTCATGGGTATATCTCTGTCCCAGTTTCCTAATCAGTAAAATGGGGGAAATAATAGTTACCACCCCTAAACACTACGGTGAGATGTGTCTGCTTATAGTACGTACTCGGTGACTATGTTGTAGCTATTAGTTCTTAGTAATTGAAAATTAGTATCGATATTCTATTTCTTAAGCCTTTGGTCTTTTTATATTCCAGCTGTGAAAACAGTTCGTCAATGAACTGAGGAAATCTTTGATCTTAAGTACTTTTAATTAGTTAAAGTGCAGGGGAAAAATCTGTAAACTTAAGATATTTATTTGACAAGATGATAGATAATACATGGCAAAACATATCAGACTTACTTTTTTTTTTTTTAATGGCAAAAGTTTGAAAACAGCCTAAAAAAGTAGAATCTTTCAGCATGGACTGTGAACTGCATCTTTAAACAACAAAAGGGTCAATAACTTGCAATCTGCAAAGATCTTAATAGAATAGTAGGGTCAGGGATAATACAGATAACACGGAAACTGGTGTAGATAATTCTGTGGGATATGGAAACACTCATAAAGTAGTAAGGTCCTGAAAAGAAAGAAACAGAAAGAAAGAAATAGAAAGGAAGAAAGAACGGAGTAAGGTTGAGCCAGACCCCCCCACTGCATTTTGGGGACCAAAATGAAAAGGAAAACAGTTTTGTGCCTTTTAAGCTGTGAGAAAACATGACGGGTCCTCAAGGAGAGCACAGCATTTCCTGACGCTTGGCTCTGAACAAGATGTTGGAGCCAGTAGACCTTGTAAAGTTGAGGATGCAGGGAGGCATACCCTCCCTGGGCTCACGGCAAATGCTGTGGGGATCTTATAGGTCCCAGGGAAGGTGGAGGAAATCAGTTGTGGAGGGAGTGGGTGGAGCTGAAATTACCTCCGTATCTTTGAGGGGTGTCATCTCTCTGAAATATTAAGAAGAATGGGAACTGGAATGAGCGTTCTCACAGTTTTCTCACCTGGAATGTATGGTTTGAGCAAAATAGCTTCTTGCGGAATCTTCTTGGTTGCAACAGTGGTAGCCCTCAACAGTTAAAAATCATGTTGGAAGACTTACTACTAAAATTGTAAATCACTGAAGAGTAAGTTAAACAATCATATAGTAACAAATAGGACCAAATGTCCCGTGAGACCTGGCAGCCAGCCTGCCTTTGGACAAGCAGTTGCTCTAAGAGTGTTCCTGATCACATTAACCCCAGGTGATTGTGGACTCCAGCCGCAGATTGCACCCTAAGGTGGTCTGCCTGGTACAGCACCGGAATCATGGTAAAAATGTAGCTGGGTCTAGCTTTAGTTTGTTGTTGTTGTTCCACAACCAACATGGGGCTTGAACTCACAACCCTGAGATCAAGAGTCGCATGCTCTATTGACTGAGCCAGCCAGGCGTCCCCAGACATAGGCTTTTAATTCAAAGCTTTTCTTTACGGTCTCTTTCTACCAGCCATAGGGGTTCCAGTCTTATTCATTGATGAGCTACGTCAAGATCTGTATTTCAGAATACAACTTGGGATATAGTTGATGCTTAATAAGTATTTGTTGATTTAATGAACCTATCCATCAGGAGTAGATTTTACCATCTTTAAAAATTGGAAGTTAACCCTATTATTCTTCGCAATAGAATTCTGTAGTGCAATGTGATAATTTGGAAGGACAAGGTGATTTTCACAGATTGCTTTTCTTCAGTTTGTTTTATTAATGTTACACTGGAAAACTTATTAGCAAGATAATTCCTGTGCTTTTGCTGAGGCTCTTTCTTAGACTCCCAGATTAGGGAGGAACGGTAGAAGGCCCCTCTGTAAGGCTCTGTGGGATACCTGCATCTCCCAAAGACCACCTGCAAAGTGGTCACTCAGCGGATCTGGCCTCCTGGGTGGGAGATGCCATTGTGGTTTACCTGCCCTCTTTTTTTCTCCCCCTCTCTTGACCAAAACAGTTTAAGAAAATACATTTGCTAAATTGAGAAGGGGTACCATGCTTTCTTCTCTAAAATGCTGAGACATATTTACTCTGGAATTTTAATGAAGATCATTATCAAGTTCACTGTGCTGTGACTCACAGCTTTTTACACTCTTTCCTTTGTGGAAATTGTACTATTTGTCTGTCTCTATCCACTCCTTTAGATTTCAGAAATAAGCTTGATGGGGTGCCTGGCTGGCTCAGTTGGTGGTAGAACATGTGACTCTTGACTGATCTCAGGGTTGTGAGTTGGAGCCCCATGTTGGGTGTAGAGTTTACGTTTAAAAAAAAAAAAAAAAAAAAAAGCTTGATGAGGAAGATGTCGAAAGTACTGCCATCAACCAGAGGTGCATCCTTCCCCCTGTACCGTTTCCCTTCCAGGTTCGGATCGTGGGGGTTAGTGAGTATTTTCACCTAAAAGTGTTTTATGAACCGATCATTATTATCTGTGACATTAAAAAAAGAAGAAAATGAAGCACAATTGGATGGCTTTGGTTTTTGTAGCCAATTATACCATTACACCCAGCAGAATGAGAAAATGCTTAACTTACTCTCTCAGTATGACTAGGTGGTGGGAGAGGGCTCGTCCTTAGAGTTTTTTGGCAAGTTTCATTTTATTCTAGGCATTAGCCTCCTACAGCATATATTCTGTGTGTGTTGGTTCTTCCTAACCCTAAATTCCTGGCCATACTGGGCTGTTAGCTGTTATTCACACATCCTTGTGCTCAGGTTTTTGTTAAGGATTTCTTGAGCCCAGAGTAGATCCTGGTTGTGGGGCCTGAAGCATATGCAGTGTGGGAGGGTGGAACATGTCAATCATTCCCAGAAATACAAAAATACCTGGCAGACTTTATAAAAACATACGACCGTGGGAATCCTTGTGAACTTGAAGATACCTGGTTCTTGTCAGTAAGAAAGTAGATTCTCGTGCCTAAGACCGTGGACTATGGAGACTGCGTTTGAATCTTGTTTCTGCCCCTTACTCTGCGACTCTGGGCAAGTAACCTGTGTTTCATCTGCAAAATAAGGATATGGAAATACCTGCCTTCATAGGGTTGTTGGGAGAAGTAAAATAGACAGCCCTTGTAAAGTGTTTAGAATCATGCCTGGAACTACAAGCACACATCATGTAAGTGTTAGCCATTGTTCCACGTTGCTGGCTGGTTCTCTGCTGGTTACGTTCAGTCCTGTGTTCTCCTGAGCTTCTCTTGTTTTCTAGATATTGAGATTATCTCCAAGACTTGGACATTCATTCAGGAATCTGTTTGTATCTGAATGAGGCTTCTGGCAGATAGGGGACCACAATGCCAAACAATACCTCTGGATTTCACTTCTGTGTCTAGAATATGATCTGCCCCTAGAGTCCTTATCCAAGACTCCTTCCCCTGGTAGCCTGTGCTCCCTCTGTGAAATGCCGGGGTTCGAAGCCTGTTCTCATTGTGTCCACATTGCCCCCAGAGCCAGGTGCTTCTCGGAGAGCTTGAGGCTTTGCTTTCTGGCCATGTTATTATTTGGCTTTTTCTTCTTAAGAGATAGATTTCTGTTAAACAAGATAAGATGCCTCTTTCATTTCTTGCTTTCAGATAGGGCTCATATTCCTCCATAGTGCACTGATGAACATATTTACCTCTTTGTGTTTATTCATTTATTTTTAAGATTTTATTTACTTATTTATTTATTTATTTTTTAATTTATTTTTGAGACAGAGAGAGACAGAGCATGAACAGGGGAGGGTCAGAGAGAGAGGGAGACACAGAATCCGAAACAGGCTCCAGGCTCCGAGCTGTCAGCACGGAGCCCGACGCGGGGCTCGAACTCACGGACTGTGAGATCATGACCTGAGCCGAAGTTGGACGCTTAACCCACTGAGCCACCCAGGCGCCCCAAGATTTTATTTTTTAAGTAATCTCTCCACCCAGCGTGGGCTTCAACTCACAACCTGGAGATTAAGAGTCACATGCTCCACCGCCTGAGCCTGCCCCTACCCCTACCCCTTTGTGTTTAAATCTTGGTTGCACTGGAGGCCTTCTGTGTCAAATGGTCTTAGGAAGGCTTTGCATAGACCTGTGTGAAGGAAGTCCATGGGCCCAGAAGATGTAGTATTAGTTTTCCCCCATAAGGAAGGGAGGGAACTTCTTCAGCATCTTCCTTCTGCCAACAGGAAGCTTCAGGGTATGAGTGCCATCAGTGGCCTGCAGTGGGCAGGCCAGGGGATTGGAGGCAGGAGTGCAGGGAAAAGAGATCTTTGGGCGTGGAAGGACTCTTTCGGGTGAGACGTAACCTAAGCATTTATGGCCATTTTCCTCTCCTCGCTGACACGTTTCCAGGGGATCCTGGCTGTGGAGTGGCTAGACAGGGCTGGCCAGGACTTCGTTGTTTCTCTCCCCTTCCCAAGTGTTTGGACATTGATCTTTCTTCATTATCCCCCGCCTCTCAGCCTGCTTCGTGCTACACAAGGCTCCACAAATGGGAGAGAGAGTGTGTGCTTCATGATCGCAGTTTTCCCTCCCTCCTTTTGTTTCACATGGGAGGAAATTGGAGAGAAAATAATCAATACCATGTGTAGTAAGTCTCTCATAATTCAAACATGTGATTCTACTTTGAATGCAAAAATAGCAACAGCAATCATAGTTCTGATCGAGTACAGAAATCATACTTAGGTTAAACGTCATATTGTGAGCTTGTCAGGGTCCTTGGCCTTCGCAGCTAAGCCGGAACTCTGGGGCCGTTCTCGAGAGTTCATGAGAGTTCACGTATGGCCGCATCCCTCCCCCTGAATGGGCCCATTCTCTGCTTTGAAGACTGGGAGGCATTTGTCTCTGCTTTTTCCTTACCTTTCTTGAGAGACCTGTATGTTGTAGAAATCCCTCAGCCCCACCTCATCTCGGCCACACATACACACAGGCGTATGCTTTGCCAGCCAGGCTTTCGTTTTGAATTTTCTTCCCCTCTGGGCTTGATTTTTAAATTTTCTTCTTTTCCTCTTTTCCATGACTGCTCTGTTGACACCCTTTCCTGCATTCCGTCTTACAGCACCTTCTAAAACATGCCTGTTGTAGGAGGTTCCTTTTTATAGGGGCCCGTGGAGGAGTTAAAGTGTTTCTCGTCTGAGACATCTCTGCCAAATATCTTCTTATGAACTTTTGAACCACGCTGGCAACGCCCTTTGAGACTGCTGATTCCCCATGGGCTGGGGAAATGTTTGAATCAACATTTTCTCGAACTCTGTAGCATGTTCATGGTGCATCAGTCTGATGCGGTGATGGTGGTAGAGGTTGCTTCTGGATGCCCTCTCCTCCTCCGGGAGTGGAAAGGACTTCATGTGAAGCCGCAGAGGCCCAGCCTGCTGCCTAACCCTCCTCTGGCTGGCTGGCAGCACAGCCCTCTGCCAAAGGCTCAGTGTGCAGCATAGATACTTCCTGTCGGGCTGGTTCAGGGGGGTGGGGGTGGGAGAACATTAGTGGAGGAAAAGACGTAGGCTTTGGGGCCAGACCTGGGTCCAAATCCCCGCTGAGCCCATGACTTTTGGACAAGTGATCTCTGTATGGACACAGTGCATCTACCTTGGGGCTCCATCTTCCTTGCCTGTGAGAACCTCTTCTCTTTTTCTGTTCTGATTTTGTGACTGAAACATTTGTTGTGAAGAGTGCAGATAGTGAAGTAGTGAAAGTATCCTGTATCCCTTACCCCCCACCCAACCACTGGTGCAACTTTGAATATCATTCGACCATTTTAGAACTGAATTGTAGTCTTTTGTAGAGATTCTGGTTATTTATTTATTACCTCCCTTCTGGTGGATATTTACTTAAAAAGTACTTGTGTAGAAAAGCACATAACTGTTGACCTAATACATAAAAGTGTTATAGGTAGTACCAGATGACTCTCTAAAAAAAATTAGTTTATCCTTCCCACCAAAGGTAGGAAAGAGAAGGTGGTTCTCCTCTTGGTGGTAAACCAAAACGATATCAGAGCAGGCTTGTCAAAATTCAAGTCACTTGTTTTAGTTCATTATTACAAAGTCACGGGTCACTGACATCTGTTGACGCCTACTGTCTCAGTCACCCCGCCACTCAGGTGTGAGTTGGCAGCAGAGTGAGGTGGGGGCCTCTCTTTTACAAATTATTTGATGATACGTAGTTTTTTTTTTTTTTTAATTTTTTTTTTTTTTGTCAACATTTTTTATTTATTTTTGGGACAGAGAGAGACAGAGCATGAACGGGGGAGGGGCAGAGAGAGAGGGAGACACAGAATCGGAAACAGGCTCCAGGCTCCGAGCCATCAGCCCAGAGCCTGACGCGGGGCTCGAACTCACGGACCGCGAGATCGTGACCTGGCTGAAGTCGGACGCTTAACCGACTGCGCCACCCAGGCGCCCCAGATGATACGTAGTTTTTAAAATAGAAAGTCTAGGCAGCATCAGGATGATTTCTTATCAAAATGGCTATCAAATAGTGTCAAGTGATTGTTCCGGATGATGTTCTGAGTTTGAAGGAGGAAATCTTGATGGTATCTGGACAGGAGTGGCCAGCAAAGCACACATAGAAGGGTAAGGGTTGACATTTATTGACTTCTTCATGATTAACGTGAATTAAATCCTTGATTCTTCCCAACAACTCTCCGATGTTAAGTGCTATTAATGATCTCTGGTCTACAGGTGAGGAGGTCCCAGCACAGTAGAGCTGGGATTTCAACCAGAGCATTTAGTTGCCAGAGCCCATGCTCTTAACTGTTTTAATCAGAAGCCAGAACTCAGGGAGAACTTGCATCTTTCAAGGTGAAGAGGAGAAGGCAGACTGGAGAGGGAAGCTCTAGGATGAAGTTCTTTAACAAGCGGCCACAGGGAGGGGGATTGGAGGGGCATTCCGGAGTGCTGCAGAAACAGGCCACTAGAGTTGGCTACTGAGGGGTCACTGGTGACCTTCTGAGAGATGGTCTTCCATAGAGGAAATTTCCAGAGATGTTAGGAAGAAGTACTAAGTGAGGAAATGGGGAGGTTTGTCATGAAATGAAAGAGAAAACAGGACGGTGTTTGTAGCCAGCAGCAGGTTTAATCAAAGATTGGGACACCTGGGTGGCTTAGTCGGTAGAGCAGGAGACTGATCTCGAGGTTGTTAGTTCGAGCCCCTCATTGGATGGAGATAATACTTAACAACAAAAAAAAGTGATGAGTGCTTGTCATGATGAGCATAGCATAACGTATAGAGAAATAGGATCACTGTGCTGTATACCTGAAACTACGTAACACTGTGTGTCAACTGCATTCAAAACAGGGGGGAAAAGGCACTTTTTCAGACAACATAGGGGGTGGTGTGTGCCCACTGATGGACCAAATAAGGGGAAGGCCTTGGTATGCACTTTGAGTGGGACCAAAGCAATAGAAGGAAGAAGGTTCACTGTGAAAAGCTGGGAAGGAGCAAGAAAGAGGACCGGGAAACAACTGAGGTGGGTGAGACCTCTCCTCCTCCTTACCACCGTTGTGTTCCCCTCTTCATGCGAAATCAGGGTGTTCCTTTGCTCCTGGCCTTGTTTTCCCCGGAGCCACTGGGGTCTGATGGTGCAGGCAGCAGCAGTGGGAGGGGACCGGCCAGGCTGACGCCTGCCTGTGGAATATACTGTTGATTCAGCTGCCACTCTCTGCTGAGTCCTGCTGAGTCCCCTTTGCAGCCTGTGTACTGCTCTCTGTCCTCATTCCCTGGGCCCTTCATCTGGAAGGGATGCAAAGTTGGGTTTATTTTGTTTTTGTGCCTGGATGTCTATAGCAAGCCTTTATTACATAGTCTCCAAGAGGCTTTTTTTTTTTTTTTCTCCAAGATACTTTTGCACAGCACGCTGATGGGGGATCCAGAGCTTCCAGAGGAACTTATTTTCCCTTGTTCCCTGCTCTCAGATAGCGTTAGGTTGGGTAAAATGTGTAGTTGGCTTTATTGTTGAGATGTGGAGGGCACCGTGTGACCTCATCACGGGGTCTTCTTGGGCTTCAGGACTGGAAAAGGGAGCCATGTGGAAACGTATTTTTTTAAGGAACTCTGTCAGTCTTGTAACTTTTTCCTTCTTTGTTGCAGTGTATAAGAAGCCTGGGCCATAGTTTGCATCTGTCCCGTCTTTGGTGGCAGTTGTGTAGGACTTGGTGTCATGAAGGTGTTTGAACCTTATTTTTTACTTCATCTTTTTTCACATTCCCCATTAAAGCAAATCAAACCAAAAACCTTTTTACTTAGTGTCTCAACAAGTTGGGTATCCTATATCTTCATATGCTATTTCATGATGTAGGTCATACAGTTTTTTAAAAAGAGGAAATGTGAAATCCCATCCTGCTTTTTTAATGGAAATTTCATATCTAATTTTCACTGCGAAGAAAAAGGCCCTGGTATCTTGCACAGTTAATATATCCTTAAGACTCCTGTGAAACCTCACTAGCAGCATCTAGCCTGTGTCTAAAGTGAGGTATTTCAACTCTGTTCTTCACCGGTTGTGTAAAGCCAGGCCTCTCAAAGGGACAGACTCCGCTGTGGTTAGAAAAGGCATTCAAGATCTGAGACCTAGAACTGGGCCCCCAGCAGGAGCTCCTGATGTACTGAGGGCTGACCAGAAGGCTGGGGTCTTGCTCCTCCTTGGCCTTCTTTCTGCCCATGGCCCAACAGTAGCTCAGAGTAAGGGGGCAGTGTGTGTTTGACTCACTTTTGGGGTGGACAGCTGGGAGCACTTCGATGAATGTGGTCAGCGATCTGGGAGCAGGGAGCATTTCCCAGGTTGGTAGAGATGAGTTCTGTGTAAATACAATGTACACTCAGGGCTTTGGAGGTGGATTTCATGCCTCCTCAGGTCACAAGGCCCGTCCTACTAAGCAGACTTGCTGTATAGTCGATGAGGAGTGAGTATACGTTCTAAAGCTATGGAAGGAAGACTTCCTGCCTTGATGCCCCTTGTAATGAGAGAAACCAAGGACAACGTTTCAGTGCCGACCATGTGGCTGACTCACAAGTTATTCAGGAGGCACCTAGGTGCCTACTGAGGACACCAGTACCTGAAGATGTAGATGGCAGTAAAAATGGCAGGTGGCTGCAAGTCTAATGAGCGATGAGTGAGGCGGACCCTCAAATATCCCAGAGGTGAGGTGAAGGAAGCAGAGTGTTCAAGAGCATCTCTGTTTTCATCTCTTTTACCTGAGGGGCTTCTGTGACAGTCCCCTTTCAGCAGGATTTCTACAGCAACATCAAATTCAAGACCCAGCCAGCCTCCTTCCGAAGCAAGAGAATGTTCTCCAGCAGGTTTTCTTGGGGGTCTCCTTCCCCCTGTGCTTCGCTGGCACTCACGTGCTCTCCATCCTTACATGCTGATTGTATGTCTCCTTAGAATTGCCACACACTTGTCTTGGGTCTGCTTGCAGTGTGGCATTCAGAACAGATTGACTTCCTCTTCTACAGGACTTTCATCTAAATATTCAGATGGTACTAGCCTGTTTCTTCTGCCCCCAAAGTCCCTTCTAGGTTATATATAGCCATTCCTGGCGAACAGTCTCTCATTATAGGCTGTGTATGATTTTTCTGATCTTGTCCCCATTCACTTTGCCCCTTCTAGAAACTGTTGCCCATTTGTCAGTGTCCCCTTCTAGGCTGCAGCACTCAGAATTCATCACGGTAATGCCACAGATATGGTTTAACCTACCAAAGTCTAGTGGGATTATTAACTAACTCCTTTGTTTGACTACAAAGCACTGAGTCATTCTGTTTTGATCACTGTAATGAGGTAGATGAGGCACCTCCATGTCAAAGGATTCCAATCCTTGCTTGGCAAGTTGGTTTTCCCTCTTTATAAAGTAAGGGCGATGATAATTGCATAAGGTTTTCTAGTTTACATGCTCCTCTCACACCTGTTTTATTTAAGTAATCCTTTCCTTGGCTACCTCATAGAGCTGTTATTATCAAGCAAATAACACAGGCAATAGTATTTTATAAAGAATTGTATACCTGTGCAGACCGAGAGAGTGTTAGCTTTTTTTAGACAGAGTTGTTTAGCTTATTGAGTATGCATGACGAGTTAGTTCTAGAACTTTGGTGCAGGATTTTACATATACCTGGAATAATTTATTAAGCTAGGATGTTCTGAATCTGAACTGTGTTTCTTTTGAGCTATTCCTAATTTAATTTTCTATCCATTTGATAAGTATGTCCAATACTTTCCAGATTGCCAATTGTTAATTTGTTACCAAGACAGAAGAGAACAGATCTAAATCTAAGCCTCAAGGTACATATCACTGGAAGCCCCTCCTGCCTTGACGTAGATCAGCACAGCGGGCATGGTTGTTGCTTCTGACCAGGCCCTACTTCTAGAGTTACTAAACTGGACCTAAGGAGTACCATGGACATAGGGACTTTTATGAGAAAGTAAAACAAATATGTCCCTAGTGGTCCATCTAAGATTACTAGATTGGTAGATCAAGGAGATGTGGCGCCTGTAAAAACCAGCAGTATTCAAATGCAGATGTCTTTCCGAAACAAGATAGATCTTTAAATCTGTGGCATTTCTCTAGTTGGGTACTACTACCAATGGATGAAAAATCATTTGTTGAATACCTACTTTGCGCTAGGCATGGGCTCTAGGGGTACAAGATGACTAAAGCCTGTCTTGTCCCCAAGGAGAGTACAGGCATGTTAGATGTGTCTTGCATAGGTATGCTGGCTCCTGGTAATGGATGACTTTCTCTACCCACCTCTGCCCAGGTACCTGCACACTCTCTCCAGGAGTCCACTCTAGCATGACAGCCAGGCTCTTCAGCCTATAGTAGAGAGGTCCTTGCCTTTTGGGTGGGAGTCAGGAAGCAGCGGGCCCTCATGCAGGTTCCTGTTCTTTCGTTTGCCAGGGCATCTCACATCAGTGAGCTGTTTAATCCATGCATCTTTGTTCATTGTTCTTTCTGAGTCTGGATTCTTCTGGGAATCCAGCCTCTGTGCTCACTCCCACCTTGTTTAGATTGAAATTTCAAAGTCCAATTTTTAACTATGTATATTCTAAATTGTATATTCTAAACTGAAGGTCTTTTTCTAGTTAGAGAAGGCAAAGTTGACATTCTGTTTTTTCTGCATTTTCTTATTTATTAGTTATACGGTTTGCTTTATGCATTGGACTAACTCCTCTTAGGACATTTTAAAAACTTTGTCAGTTTCATAGTATTGGTACATTGAGCCATAATATCTTTGCATTTATCTGACTATACGTATTTGGAGAGAAAAAATTGTGCTGGTGCCGTATGCTGACATGTTGATCTGAAGGTCCAGCTGTACCTCTGAGAAAAGGGCCCAACTTTACAATGCATTTAGGCTCTTCCTGGGCCAGCGCTCTCACCAAGGAGAAGGCCATGTTCAGTTTGAGCATGAAGATCATGAGGCCCAATGACAAGAAGCTGGACAACTTCATGTCCGGCATATACCAGGCTCTCCTCAAGCTGGGGATGAACTCGGACCTCAAAGCCCAGCTAAAGGAGCTGAATATAACAGCAGCCAAGGAAATTGGAGTTGGTGGTGGTCCAAAAGCTATTATCATCTTTATTCCCGTTCCTCACCTGAAATCTTTCCAGAAAATCCAAGTCCGGCTCATCTGTGAATTGGAGAAAAAGTTCAGTGGGAAGCATATTGTCTTTATTGCTCAGAGGAGAATTCTGCCTCGGCCAACTCAAAAAAGCCATACAGAAAATAAGCAAAAGTGTCCCAGGAGCTGCACTTTGACAGGCGTGCACAACGCGATCCTGGAGGACTTGGTTTTCCCAAGCAAAATTGTGGGCAAGAGAATCCACGTGAAACTGGATGGCAGCCAGGTTTTAAAGGTTCATTTGGCTAAAGCACAGCAGAACAATGGGGAGCACAGGGTTGATACTTTCTCTGGCATCTATCGGAAGCTCACTGGCAAGGATGTTCACTTTGAGTTCCCAGAGTTTCTGTCGTAAACAAATATGATTTAAAAAAAATGCTGTTAGGTGTCCCTCTTGTTTACCTGAGGCAGATCTGGTTTTCCATAGCCCTGGAATGTACTCATTTGCCATCAGATCTTTAGCACAGTTCAGACTGTGGAAGGAGTCTCAGATTCTATAGTGACCTTGAGGAAGGCATGCAGTCTACCTTGACCTTCTTATCCCAAACGTAAAAGTGATTTTTTTTCTCTAGAATTCCCACCTCTATCACCCTTAAGATATAAATCTGTTTTAGGGCGCCTGGATGGCTCGGTCAGTTGAGCAGCCAACTTCAGCTCAGGTCATGGTCTCGCAGTTTGTGAGTTCAAGCCCCGCACCAGGCTCTGTGCAGACAGCTCAGAGCCTGGAGCCAGTTTCGGATTTTGTGTCTCCCTCTCTCTCTGCCCCTCCCCTACTCATGCTCTGTCTGTCTCTCTCAAAAATAAACATTAAAAAAATTTTTTTAAAGATATAAATCTGTTTTTCAAAAAGTAGTTACTTTATCCTTTTCATCAGCAATAATCTGAAAAAGAACGAGAATTGGGGATGCAAAGACATGCAGGAGTGGGCATGCTGATGAGTGGCAAAGGGCAGTATTCCAGATGAATCCCAGTGGAACTTTTTGAATCATAGACAATAAAGTGAACAGTTTGTAGTGGGGTTCGGTTAATAGTTTGTAATTTCTGTGCTCAAGCCGATAAAAAGGGAGAGCATTAACTCTGATGTGTCAGGCATTGAGATGGGCCCTTCTTTACCTGTGGAGCAGGCTTCATTCTCACAATGGTCCTGGGAGGAAGATGACCTCCCTCACCAGGGTTAAGTTATTTACTTAGGTCGCACTAGAATTGGGAACACAGTTTTAGGAAGTTTTAAAAGTTTGATTTCAAGACATGTGATCTTTAGCTTGTTGTATCCACAATGTGAATACTTTAAAAATTTGCCAAGGGTGGGGAAGGTTAAGGTAGGTAAAAAAAATGTTTAAGCCTCTTCATTGTCTTCATGAGGTATCAAGAATGGCAGATGCTAGGGGTGCCTGTGGTTCATTGGATTAAGCATTAGACTGTTAGCTCAGCTCAGGTCTTGATCTCAGGGTCATGAGCTCAAGCCCCGTGTTGGGGTCTGCACTGGGCATGAAGGATATCTAGATAGATAGATAGATAGATAGATAGATAGATAGATAGATAGATATATAAAAAGAAAGAAATATATTTTTATATAGCAGGTGATAAAGAAGGGAAGAGGCATCATGGTATTTCAGGTGGAAATCTATTTGGTAGTCCCAGGGGGTTCTGTTCTTTATTTTAAGGTTTTATTTTTAAGTAACCTCTACACACGACATGGAGCTCGAAACCACAACTCCGAGATTAAGAGTCATATGCTTCAGGCATATGCCAGCCAGGCATCTTTTCTTTATTTTAAATATCCCCCTTTCTGATTACAATTTTTTTGGAAGGGTGTTAACACTGTATTTAATAGGTATTTGTCTCTTTCCACTAGAATGTAAGCTTTCCAGGCGGAGACTTTGCCTTTGAACCTAACTGGTATGTAGTAGCCACTTGAATAATGGACGGAAGGAAGGAGTAATGGAGAAGGACGTTGGAGGAAGAATCCATGAGGCACAGGAACTCTTGAAACAGAGGGACGCTGCATTGAATAGGATCGTACTTAGAGGGTTTGGGGTAATGCTGGGTTACCTTGGTGGTGTGAGACATGGAGCCTAGTGATCTGGAATTGCCCACCTCCAGGTTTTACCAAGCACTGTGAGAAGAATATATTGTGAGGAGTGCATGGGAAAGACACATCTTCATTCTTTCGAAGATTCTAGAACATCCCTGCGTGTAAGCGGGGCCATCTGACAGTTCTTGTTATATATATAATCACTGCCCCTCACACGGGTGCACCCCCAGCTTTTTACTAAACTGCACTTTGGCTGAATGCTCCCTGCTTACACTGAGAAGCACCATAAAACAGTGCATAAAACAGTGCACTTTGGGGTCACTTGTTGAGATGGTTTTGAAGCTCTGTTTCCCTCGTTGCTCCGAATCCCCTTTTAGGGATTTTGTCGGGGAACTTCTCAGACCTCCTTGGCTGGGAGGGCTTGGCTATTGGCAATGAGCAGGCTTTCGTCTGATCTAGTGTCTCCCTTTACTGTTGAGGCGTCGGCCCTTGGGGCTTGTGCTTGTGAAGGGAGATATACTGTTATTTTATACTTGATTTGCCCGAATGTATGTGTGCACGCGGCAGAAGTGGCAGACAGACAGGTGCTCACCTCTGGGAAGGGAGGAGGATTTGGCAGGGGGAGGGGAGGGAGGTGAAGAGAAACCTGTGCATTTTTACTGTCTCCATGCTCCTCAACTTTTTTCCATCACTGCTTCCCCAAAGAAAGTTTTTAGATGTTTTTCCTAATTACCTCTTGACTCCCACCAGATTTAGTACAAAGGGATAGAGTTTGTTGGGGAGGGTCACAGATTACCGTAAGGTCTACGGTTGTTTTCACTCCCACCACAAGAACCCACTGTCGTCCCTTTGCGGGGCCGTGTTACCCCATTGAAAATGCACACTCTGCATGCTTCTGTACTGTTTATTTATTATTATTCTTTTTTTAAACAAGTGTTATTTTAGAGATCCAGAAGAAAGGTCATACAGCTAGAAAGGATTGAGCTGCCCTTAAACCAGAGGGTGACTCCACACTGGTTGCTGTTAGCTCTGAGGAGCGAGCCCAGGGAAGGGCAGAAGGCTGAAGCCACCTGGGCCTGAGCGGCAGCCCCAGCACAAGAGGAAGCGGGGGCGGGCAACTGAAGATACCAGGCGGGTGGCAGCAGGACTGGCAGAGCTCTGACTGGCCAGGAGGATGACTGGCAGGAGGTTTCTCTTCACCTCCAGCCCAGATGCCCCAGAGGCTTTTCTGTCTTCATTTTCTTCAACTTTGATTGTGTTTGGCAAGGGGGATGTTGGTGAGCTTTAGTTAGGATCCTGCAGTGGGGGTTCTCCAGTGATGGTACCAAAGTTGTCCGGACGTGCACCTCCCCGGGAGAGGGGTCAGGAGGCAGGGCTCTGGGAAACGCTGCTGTGCACTTGAGGGACCCAGGCAGAAGGTCTGTGAAAGTGGCTTGGGAAGATCAAATCAAATAAATCTTGTAGAAGAATAAATAAAATGATGTTTATAAATAACTCAGGAGAGTGATTTTTTTAAAATTATTATTTTATTTTTATTATTTCAGAGAGAGGGGAGAGGGGCAGAGAGAGAGAGAGAGAGAGAGAGAGAGAGAGAGAGAATATCAATCTCCAGCAGGCTCCACACTCAGCGTGAAGCCCAACACGAGGCTCAATCCCATGACCCTGGGATCATGACCTGAGTCAGAATCAAGAGTTAGGCGCTCAACCGACTGAGCTCCCCAGGCCCCCCAGAAGAGTCATTTTTAAACAAATCAGAGTGACATTTCCATGATGTATTAATGAAGTGAGATTAAGTAATCTTTTAAGCTAGTTTTCTTGTCAGCATTTTCTGCCTGATGTTCAGAAATTAAAGCTTTTTTAGATAGAAATAGTGAATAAGTGTTATTGGCCAGACCTTACTTTTTATTTTTAATTGTTCTCAGTCCCTTGATTTTACAAGTTGTGTATATAAAACAGTTAAAAAAATATCCTCTGTAATTAAAGAATATAACCATATTTGCTTGGGTTGTGTTCTGATACACTTTTAAAGGAAGCACTTCCGATTTCTGTGTCCTGTGGAACAGTGCTGCAGGCCGGGAGCTAAAAGAAAATTTGAAATAGATTTTTTTTTTCCTGGATGATTTCATAGGAATTTTTTTTTTTTCTTTTTAAACTCACAAGTACATATTCTGAAATTTTGAATTCTATTTAGCTGGGCTGTCTGCAGAAAGCTCACTTATTTAAAAAAGTGGTATTTGAGTAGAAAAATCCTTGCTGCTCCTTTACTTAAAGTAAAATCCTAGGCCAGGAGCAACAGTTACAGGATGGGGACGCATTCCTACTTTTCATCTTTAGATTAGCACTTGGGGTCTTGAGCTTCGCCTGGATGTGCTTATGAATTTTTTTCGTGCATGTGCTATTACATTAAGTCTGGAGACGGAGTCGGCCGTCCAGAGCTCCAGCTTGCAACTAGTCAGTGGTGGAGTCAGGGTTTGAACCCTGACTAATTCCAGCTAATTCCAGTCCTTGATTTTTCTCTCCTCACTCCCTTGATGAGAACAGTCCACCGGGAAGATGAATTTCTCTCTGGCTTTTCTGCTAGGATATTTCAAGTTAGATCTGTAATCACTTTGTGGTTTGGGGCATGGCATTGAATCTGTCAGACACATTTGCATAAAGGAAACATAAATATGCTTTTATGGATGGGTTTTGTTGTTGTTGAATAAAAATTTGTCTCATTGGGGCTCATCCCCTCCTCCAAAACACCCCCAGCCCCTCCAGCGTTACTTACATTTTTACGTTTGGAAAAATTAAGAGAACGAATTTCCTTCTAATTTTTGCTGGTTGGCCAAACTGTGTAGACAGTTTAGAATGGAAAGAGACCTAGTGCGCTCATTGGATTCAGCCTTCTTTTTGTGTAGACAGGAAATGGATCAGAAGCTAGATGGATTGACTATGAACTAGGACCCATAGCAAGATGCGTGGAGCCAGCTCAGAGCCCTGGCCGCACCCCTCCCACCCTAGCCTACCATGTTTGTCTTTAGATTCATTGAAATGCAACTCCTAGTTGAGTGTTTTGCTTTTGAAAAAAAATTCAACTGGGAGATTGTTTTCCGCAGCTAACACTTACGGAGTGCTGGTTTTTCCTTTTCTTCTTTGTTGGTCCCTTTCCAGCCATACCACACACACCCCACCCCGCCCACATTTCTAGCTTTTTTTTCTAGTCACCTAGAACCAAAATCTAGTGTGAAAATCTTAAATTTTTTTCTATCAAATTATTTATTGCATTTTCTAAAGGTGCCATTTCTCTAAATAGATATGTCCCCTATGTTGGGGGAGATACATTCATTATGTAAGAATACGTATCTGAGGTGTAATAGGAGTAATGCCTCCTTCCTGCTCACCAGAGGTGAATGTGTCCCGTTGGCAACACCTTCCATCATCACTGCCTCCTTCTTTCCTGTTCCCACATCCAGTAACCCACACTGGCAGGAAATCCAAATAAATGTGGCGTTTTTTTTTTTTTGGGGGGGGGGGGTGGAAGTACCAGAGGGCAGGCAGTTAACACACATTGTGTACTAGCTTTATATTGTGCCTGACCTGTCTTTTATAAACTAACCTCCAGGCCAAAATTTGATCCAGGACACCTTGCACAGCATTAGTTATTTTAACATGAAAATGTAAACTCATTGAATTTGCATTTAGAATTCTGGCTAAGTAAATCTACAGCTCAAATAAATCCTCCATTAGCCTATGGGAGGTATAGAGCCACTTCTCTAACTTGGGAGGAAAATGCAGATCAAGGACTGCTTCTCTCTAAATGATACAGTAATGAGTGGAATCCAATGATTCTGCCCTCCGCAGTGAAGACGGTGAATCAGAAACCCTGCCCGGCCGCTTGATGGTGAGGGTTCGGGAGAGGGTTCCCTGTGGAACTAGAACTGGAGGGCCCTCTCCACAACAAAAATGTCCTCAGACTATTTATTTCAGTAATGAAACCTAATCATGTTTTATGGAAGCAAATGTTTCTGTGTTCATTTCCGTTTCCATAGATGCTGCAACAGTCAGTTACAAGCTCATCATCTCTCCATCCCCCTGGGCATGATCTGCGTGTTGCTGGCATTTCACCTGTGTGAGAAGAAAAATGACACATAATCTCTTCTTTCCAGCTGTGTTCTTCTTAATTGGTTGACCGACCTCTCTAATATTCCTAGGACAAGGAATAGCTTGAGAACTGGTTTTTAATAATATTTTGTGTAAATTTTATTTTTTTTTAAATTGAGGTTTCTGGTCTTATTATGAAGAGATCTTTGAAAATCTGTGTGTAGTAGGTTTTAGCGTGTATAATAGTATAGGATCTATGTTTGTAAATTGCCTTTATCATAGAATTCTGTTAAGTAAGGAATTTTTCTTTTAGTTGTATTAAATGTTTGGAAGTCAGGTAGTGTGCTAGGTACACTAAGGGTCTAGAAGTGGCTCCTGTGAGTTTATAGGCTATAGACTACATAAACAGAGCTTCTTAGTGTAAGTTGTACTTACAGTACAACGGTCAGTACCAAGGAGTGCGTGCATGTGTGTGCACATGCACACGGTGTGCATTTGGCTGAATAGAGGTGTAGAAACACCAGAACCCTGTGAGCACCAAACTATTGGCCGAGACGCGTTGGCAGGTTAAGACACTGTGTAAAATAGGTGCATGTGTCAGAATCCTGCCATTCTCTTTTTTGGGAATGTGGTGTTTAATGACTTAATCTTCGAAATTTAATATGACAACTGCCATACTGTAATACGCTATAAACTCTTGTCACTTCCTGTGTGTCATGAGTGGAAACCTGTCTTGTTTTGATCCATAGTTTCTCCTTCTCAATCCCAGCTTCTCTCCCTGTACTGTTCAAATTTTCTCCAAGAACCGCCTTAACCAAAGTTTTTTATTAGTTACTGAAGCTATAATAGTTGGTTAGGTTTGCCAGTGAATTCCAATGAGTGTAATTTACTGCATGTCACGGTTGTGGTCTTGATAAGAAAAGTAGAGCAAGCTGAAGTCAGCAGTTTTTGATGCTTTAATGAAAATTCTTCCAAAGTTGGTTAACTTGTATTTCAGATTGCTTCCAAGTATGATCATCAGGCAGAAGAAGATCTCCGAAACTGGATAGAAGAGGTGACAGGCATGAGCATTGGCACCAACTTTCAGCTGGGCTTAAAAGATGGCATAATCCTCTGCGAGTAAGTTTTGGCCATTTCTGTTCTTCTGGTCCTTTCCACAAGGCTTCTGTGCTGTCCTCCTTCCCAATCCAGGGTGTCAAGCCATAACATTTCAGAAATGTTTTTAATGCTTTCTTAGTGATGTTAAAGGAGCCAACTTTACATTCCAGTCCTTGTTTTCGTATGAACAATAAATGTCACCTGTACTTTACTTTTCAGACTCATAAACAAGCTACAGCCGGGCTCAGTGAAGAAGGTTAATGAGTCCTCGTTAAACTGGCCTCAGGTAAACAGCTGAACCTGCAGCCTCTGCTTATTCTTTATGCAGCAAAGATTTGATTAAAGTAGACATTTTAGCAGAAATTAATGCACATGGCTATATTTTATTTTTTACTCTGCTTCCATAATTACTTAGAATTAGTTCTGTGATTAGATCCTTAGCTTAGAAGTTGTATTTAGTCTGTCAACTCTTGGAGAGGATTTGACACAGCTTATACAGAGAAATACAATCTAGACCATAATGATAAACGAGGGAAAAAGCAAGGAATTTAACAACTAATGGTTGATTGTAGAACACCATATTAGGCAGTCTTAGTTCACAAATGGGTGTGGTTACATAAAATTGGATATTTTGACTATATATTTCGAGATAATAAATTATTAAGGTGAGTAATCCTGTACCTTTTGACAGAATTTTAGCCCTGGATAGCTCAGACAGAATCACAGAATTCTTAAAACTATCTAAGGAAGATCTTGCCTTCAAAGAACTGAAAAAAAAATGACTACGTAAAAATAAAAAGACCATTATGTGACCTACTGTAAAATACTCTTTATTTACTCTTTCCGTTTCCAGACAGAGCTGTGCTTGGTATGTATCTGCTCAAGACTCCTTGCCAAGTAACTTTCTGCCTGGCATCTTACAGTAGTCATGAAGGCTTATAATGTTTAGATAATGTGAATGTCAGTGTTGAGCTCCCAAAGTTATATGGCTCTTTTCCTTTATAGTTGGAGAATATTGGCAACTTTATTAAGGCTATTCAAGCTTATGGCATGAAGCCACATGACATATTTGAAGCGAACGATCTTTTTGAGAATGGAAACATGACCCAGGTTCAGACTACACTGGTGGCTCTGGCAGGTCTGGTATGTATATGTCTTTAATGGCTGCTTTTAAAAGCCCCACCATGTTGGTGATGAATTATGTCTTTTCTTTCCCATGGGAGTTCTGGCTAGGCGGGGAGCAGCCTCTGTCTCCTCCATAATTATTAGCTTTATGGAAAGGCTGCTGACATCAGCTGCCTCATATAAGAGAGCTTAATCAGAACACTTAACATTTCAGAGCCACAGGTATTACTGACTGGCCTTAAATATGTTTTTCAACCCCTCAGTTTGAGTATTACCTAGTGAAGCCTTCATCTACAGACAGTATCGTTTCTTTGTTGTTCCTTCTGTGAAAAACTATTGGCAGAATCTCCACTTCAGCATTCCTTTTTAGTTAGTGTGCAAATTTCTGTCTAGGCTAAAACAAAAGGATTCCATACAACCATTGACATCGGAGTTAAGTATGCAGAAAAACAAACAAGACGTTTTGATGAAGGAAAATTAAAAGCTGGCCAGAGTGTAATTGGTTTGCAGGTAAGCAACGTGTTACTGCTTGATTCGGTACTGTCAGTTCTCACCATGTAAAGTGTGTCTCTCATAAGTAAGGAATGGATGAGATCCATGCTAATGTAGGTTTTGGGGATGGATATGTGGTTTATATAATTTATGTCCATTTAAAGCCCCTGAGACGTTGATGATGGTTTCAGAAGAAACCTCAGGCATGCCATCAGACTTGACAATTGTTTCTCTAGGAAATGACTTTTCCTCCCTAATTACATTGTCTTTATTTTTTTAAGAAAACGTGTTTTATAAATTCCTAAATGATACTGACCAAATGAGGCAATTTTATAAAACCTCAATGCCGAAGTCATTTATTTGCACAATACAGCAGCCAAGCACTACTGGAAGTACTTAGTGCAGGTATTTTTATTCCCCTTCACATCGTTCCCCTGGAGAATGTCACGAAACCACCACTGAGAAGTGTGTCCTCGCGGCCACTGCATCATGTGAGGTGGATTTATTTTTGTACACTACAAAATCGTATCTGGTAAGAAACTGGAAACCTGAAATTCCAAACAGTAGTCAGTTGGTTAAATTATAACCGCACAGAAGGAACCAGAGTAAGGTAAAAATGATACACAAGAATTCAAAGATGAAGGAAAACAAATCAGGTTACAAAATACAATGGTCAGTGCGATCACGATTTTACTTTAAAGATGCACATGCCTATTTTTGAATGTATATTTATTTACATGCATGTGTATTGATAAATATATACACAGGTAGAGAAGATAAAGCCTAGAAGGACACACATACAAAGGTTTACAGCTAATATCTGGGTGGTAGGATTGTAATGATTTTTTTTCCCTCCCTTCCTTTTTAAGGAAAAAGACCCATCAGAAATGTGTCCCCAGCTAATAGAACTGGGTATATCGGTTGGCCTTAAAGCCATATTCTCAGTGGAGAAAAGAATTCTTGTTCCTCTGAATTTGGTTGAGTTCACATTCCTCACTCTTTCTCTCCGGTGACATGAGAGTTGGAGGAATAAAATGTGGTCCTTTTCCCATGAAGATGCTGGTGATCTCAATGAGACTTGAAAGAAGCCCTTGTTGAGCTGCCAGAGAAGACACCTGGCATTTGCTGTCACTTTTTATACAAACCCCTGGAGTAGAAAAGCATGCTGCCTAGTCAGAGTGCCTCTGTCCCTTTAAGTGGCTGATGCGGTACCTCTTAATTTGGTTATCTGTGCTGTATAGACAGTAGGGAGAAGAGGAGCAGGGGTAATTATTCATAATTCTGCCCTCTAAAACCTTGTTTGAGATTTTTCTTTTTAAAGTGAGCACCTTGGGGGGGCGCCTGGGTGGCTCAGTTGAGCGTCCGACTTCGGCTCAGGTCATGATCTCATGGTCTGTGAGTTCGAGCCCCGCATCGGGCTCCGTGCTGACAGCTCAGAGCCTGCTTCGGATTCTGTGTCTCCCTCTCTCTCTGACCCTCCCCCGTTCATGCTCCATCTCTCTCTGTGTCAAAAAAAATTTAAAAACGTTAAAAAAAATTAAAATAATAAAGTGAGCACCTTGAAAGTTGTGAAAGCATGGAGATTTTGTATCTAGCTAGCCTCAGCACAAAAAGGGACTTGTCAATTGTGCCCCTCTGTCTTTTTAGTAGAACACAAAGTTTTGCTTGTCGTATATGGTGGTGACCTGTGGTAATCATTGCTAATTTTAACTTCAAAGATGGGAACCAACAAGTGCGCCAGCCAGGCAGGTATGACGGCCTATGGGACCAGGAGGCATCTTTATGATCCCAAAATGCAAACTGACAAACCTTTTGACCAGACCACAATTAGTCTGCAGATGGGCACCAACAAAGGAGCCAGCCAGGTAAGCAGTGCCTTTTTATACTTGGAGCAAAGAGTAGAGAAGGATCATTTAAATTAGCACTTAACTTACTCTTTTTTTAATGTTTAATTTTTAGAGAGGGAGCAAGAGGGGGGGACATAGGGCTCTGTGCTGACAGCAGGAAGCCTGATGTGGGGCTTGAAGTCAGGAACAGTGAGATCCTGACCCAAGCTGAAGTTGGATGCTTAACCGAGCCACCCAGGCATCCCACACTTAACTTACTAAGTTCAAAGGACGTATTTTTTGTATGGTATATTTAAAGTATATTCCTTCAGGAAAGTTGGTTTTGCTGAGAAAGCAAAAGAATCAGAGGACCTTTCTGTAGGAACACAAGTATGGTGTGTTGGCAGTCAGAACAGCTGGTCTTTCCGTCTAACCAGAAGAAAAGAGATACGTTTATTATAGCAAGTTTATTTCTTGCTCCAGATCCAAGTAAATTGCTCCTTCTAATGCCTCTGAAACTTGGTAGGTAAAATGATCTGGTGTTCTAAGGAGGAGTTAGGTGGGGCTATAGCATGGTGAGAATGCCAGCATTCTAACACCATGCAAGATGGAAGTATTTCCTTGTTAAAAATAGATCAGCCCCTCATAGGGAGGTTCCCATAACCACTGGAGAGCAGGCAGGGCTCACATCCAACAGGAGTGGGGGATAGGGTTTGAAAAAGCTTTCTCCTTGTGACCTAAAGTTGAGATGTCCTGCCACATGTGGCATTGTCTCGTATAGGTGCCATTCAAGTTTGCTTTTTTACCAGTTAAACCTGGAACTGTCTGCTTGGCATAAATGGAGAAATGAGTTACTGTACTTGTGGCTGGCTCTTTGAGATTTCAGGCCTTAAGGACTGCTCGGCATAAGTTCTGCTGAATGTGTGATGAGCTTCTGAAATGGATGGCCTGGAGAGTGTATGTGGTCATAATAGGTACTCACATGTAACTCTCCAGGGTGCCCACATTACGCTGTGCTTTTTACATTGCTTATGTTGAGTCCTCTCCTAAATCCAAAGTAGGTGGTATTTTCTCCATTTTGCATATGAGAAACCTAAAACCAAAAGTATTAGCTTGTTTAGAGGCCACCTAGCAGTTTTATAGCAGAGCAAGGATTTGAAGGAAGGGCTGACCTGGTTTGAAAGCCAGTGAGTATTGGTACTTGAGAAAGATTCAGCATCAGGACTATTTGGTAAGCTAGCTTTACCCCTGAAATGAAGTTATTATTACATTAGCGTTCACAATGTGAATTTCATAACTTAGAAAATGTTCAGCAGAATAGATTTTAGCTGCTGTTTTAACTTTTATACTATGTTCTAATACCAGGCGGGGATGTTAGCACCAGGTACCAGAAGAGACATCTACGATCAGAAGCTAACATTACAACCGGTGGACAACTCGACGATTTCTCTACAGATGGGAACCAACAAAGTTGCTTCCCAGAAAGGAATGAGTGTGTATGGGCTTGGGCGGCAAGTATATGATCCGAAATACTGTGCCGCTCCCACAGAACCTGTCATTCACAATGGAAGCCAAGGAACGGGAACAAATGGGTCTGAAATTAGTGATAGTGATTATCAGGCAGAATACCCAGATGAATATCATGGAGAGTACCAAGATGACTACCCCAGAGATTACCAATATGGCGACCAAGGCATTGATTATTAGATTTACACAGAGGAGCTCAGTATTTAGCCCGTTTTTATTCAGTGAGAACCAAGCTAGCCTTGAGTAATTTTTATCTTGTCTTCCTAAAACACTATTATGCTTATTGTACCTAAAAGAAATATTGCCTTACATACATTCCCTTTTCCTTTTTCTGCCTCTTCCCTAAATAGTTCCCTTTTAGTGCTGTAACAGTTAAATCCTACAGCAGAAGCAATAACTCACATATGAAGTAAAAAGGAATACTGTGAAAGGGGAGTACTCTTGTACAGCCAGTTCTCTTATTAAAGACCTATGCATTTTTACAATCTACTTAATAGACTGGGATTTTCAAACAATAGGAAGCTTTTTTTTTTTTTTTTTTTTTTTTTTTTACAGTTATCTGGTTTCTATGTGGAAGACTAAAGTCATGCTTAGAGCTAAATGTGGTCTTTGCCAACTAAATTTAAGATGCAGCATTTTAGAAATTTACATATCAATGTCTACAGTATTGTTTGCTAACTTTTAAATAAAGTCCTGATCCGTGTGCATTTGTGATTATATGTGTACTCATTCTCTTACCTAAACCGACAAGATCTTTTCAGAGTGGTGTTTCTAAAGGAGCGTGTACAAAATCGGCCTGCAGACAGTTAGGTCTGGGTGGTGTGTGTGCTCTTCCTGTTTGTGCCAATGTATCAATGTAGAGTTGCTGTTTCCTTCAACTGTATTTATTGCTGCATTTCTCAGCATAAACTTATCCCGTTGTATTTTTTATAAATAAATATTTTTTTTGAACATTCATATGAGCCACAGGCTGATTATTTTCTGGCTAACTACCAGATAGGTGAAGGCAGATTTTATTTAAAAAGTCCTCTTTTGGGGCGCCTGGGTGGGTCAGTTGGTTGAGCGTCTGACTTCAGATCAGGTCATGATCTCACGGTTCGTGAGTTCGAGCCCCGCGTCGGGCTCTGTGTGGACAGCTCGGAGCCTGGAGCCTGCTTCAGATTCTATGTATCCCTTCTCTCTCTGCCCCTCCCCAGCTTGCACTCTGTCTCTCCCTCTCTCAAAAATAAATAAACATTAAAAAAAAAATTTTTGGGGCGCCTGGGTGGCGCAGTCGGTTGAGCGTCCGACTTCAGCCAGGTCACGATCTCGTGGTCCATGAGTTCGAGCCCCGCGTCAGGCTCTGGGCTGATGGCTCGGAGCCTGGAGCCTGTTTCCGATTCTGTGTCTCCCTCTCTCTCTGCCCCTCCCCCGTTCATGCTCTGTCTCTCTCTGTCCCAAAAATAAATAATAAAAAAAAAAAAAAAAAAAAAAAAATTTTTTTTTAAAGTCCTCTTTCCCAGGTCTTATAAGATACTTTATCATTTCTTTATTAATCCACACAACAATGCACTCTATGCTAGAGACTGAGGCTTGGGAAACTGTAGGGACCTGCCCATCGTACACAGAAAATGACAGCCAAGATTCAAACTAGTATTTGACCCTGATTTGGCCCTCGCTTACTCCATCGAGACTCACGTGCCTCAAAAGCACCTTAAATCCAACTTGGAATAATCTTCAAATCATCTTCAGGAACATTGGTGGGGACGGGGTGGGAGTATTTTATATTCATACCCCAAGGTGGATATACATCGATAAGGAACTACTGAATCCGGAATAGGATATACTTTCATGGTTCTGGTATTATAATGGCCAAACAATAAGGACAAAGACAGTGAAGAATAGGGTCTATCGGCCTTACCATTTATTCTGTGAATGGCTCTTAGAAGAAGGACACTTTCCAGGGGCAACACTCTAATGGGCACCTATCACACAACGGGCTGGAGTTCTGTTCCCTCCTCGTTCCTTAGTGAGTTCTCCTCCCCCTGTGCCCTCGTGTCTTTTAACTTGTTGATCCTTTTTACAAAACTCTGAAAAATAAAAGAAGGAGTTAGACCAGTGTTAGCTATCTGCACCAACTGCAACTATTTATTTGACCATATCATTTAGGGGAATTTAATCCTTAAAGTTTTCCCTGTTGAATTCAAGTTTTTTTGGGGGTAGATTCCCAAGTGGATTTGTAATCAGAAAAGTATAAATCTGAGAAAGAAGCCTCGGTTAGCTTCCTACCATCATCGGGAAGAATTTCTTTAGGCTAGATACAAATAAAGTTGCTATTGTATTTTTAGGTTTTCTCTGGAGGAGGTGGAGAATCTATTTGATTGTAAAACCATAGATGTGCTTGTTAAACCTCACTGCCTGGCTGAGCCAAGGAGTGCTCTGAATGCTGTTTAAAAGCAAAGGGGCTAGGGGCGCCTGGCTGGCTCAGTCGGTGGAGCATGAGACTCTTGATCTCAGGGTTGTGGGTTCGAGCCCATGTTGTGTACAGAGTGTACTTAAAAATAAAATCTTAACGGGGCAGCTGGGTGGCTCCGTCGGTTAAGCGTCCAACTTCAGCCCAGGTCATGATCTCACGGTTTGTGAGTTCGAGCCCCGTGTCGGGCTCTGTGCTGACAGCTCAGAGCCTGGAGCCTGCTTCAGATTCTGTGTCTCCCTCTCTCTCTGCCTCTTCCCTACTTGCACTCTCTCTCCCAAAAAATAAACACTAAATAATTTAAAAATAAATAAAATCTTAAAAAGAGCAAATGGGCTTTAACACCTAAGTTTTATGACAACAGAATAAAAGTACTAAAACTCACTTGACCCAGACAACCAAGAGACTTCATTCAGTTGTTAAAATATCCCTGTCTACTCCTGATAAGACAAATAAGCAACGACTGTGTTGGAAACAGCTGCCTGCTATTTCCAGATAGAAGCTGTAAGGGACTTGACAGGGTGTGGCTTTTCCTGCATCGGTGGGGCCTCAGTTAATAAAAGGCCTGAGAACCTCAGATCTGTCAATACTGGCACAGATGGTGATGTGTGCGCCCCCTAAAACACAAAGGGTCTGTTGTGACGCTTGAGGAGGCAAAAATGCTTTAGAGAAAGATCAGCCGTTAAACCTCCAGACCACCCAAAACGCCAGACCCGGCCAACAGGACCAAAGGGACTTGGACTGCTCTGTCCAGAACACCTGCCCAAGGTCATCTGGTCCGTATTAATTGTTCAACTTCACTTCTCTCCAGGGAGAGTTTCCAATAAGGGAAGTGGGTTCAGCCTCAGAAAACAGAACCCAAATCTCACTCTAGACATTCAGGCCAGTGGCAGAAGCACACAGAGCCCTCTGGAAGAACAAACGAGGCTAGGTACAAGCCTCCTTTACGTGTGAGTCTTGAACACTTTTTGAGATTTTGAGGATAGAGACTGCAGCAGGAAGTGAAATGTCTGCTTACCAAAAACTCTTGGTCCATAAAGTAGGGCTTTTCCGACGATCCATCATTTGTTTCCAGATCAACAGCAAAACACAGGAAGAGTGCATCCAGCACAGTTTCAAACACAGATAAGAAACTATGGGCTACAAAGTAGGCAAAAAAAGCAACCAGCAGCAGAGGAACTGCCCACACCTGGAGGGCACGGTTGTAGTTAAATGCCATCAGTCCTCCAAAAACAGTGAGACACATCACCAACACCTGGGAAAACGAGACTTCACTGAGAACCTTTATAAATTGGCCAGAATATTTGAGAAATGCTGTCTGTCATTTACAAGTAGTAGTTTCATATACATGCATATGTGTGTGCCCTGTTGTAAAGAAGGCTTGTCAGAAAATGTGGTCCAATGAAATTAAGAAAAAAAGGAGCTATGATACCACAAGACGACCCAGTTAATTCAGAGTAAGAGAGTAGATGTATTTACATTTTTTATCTGTGCCTAGTTTTTGTATTTATATAGATGTAACGATAGCTGAAAATTTTGTTTTTTCACGTGCCACTCCCATAAGTATCTTCATTTAATACTTTTGTTGTTGTTGATTGATTTTGAGAGCGTGCGTGCGTGTGTGTGTACACAGGCTGGTCAGAGGCAGAGAGACAGAGGGAGAGAGAATCCTGATGCAGGGCTCAATCTCACAAACTGTGAGATCATGACCTGAACCAAAATCGAGAGTTGGACGCTCAACCAACTAAGCCACCAGGACGTGCCTTCATTTAATACTTTTTAATAAGTGCCATTTTTAAATAACAGTGCAACAATCCACTGGGTGGATATACTGTAGTTTAATATGTGATTGTTTTTACCCTAGGGATTACTGGAAGGGCTTTCCAGTGCTGGTGTGGGGAGATAATAGGATTAATCCAGGCTTTTGCCATATGTAATTATATTTCCAGCAACATGATTACAGACCATGATGTTCCTTTTTATATTTAAAAAAAATTTTTTTTATACCTAATTCTTAAATAAAATGGAGTATGGAGTCCATCTGGAATCCCCGTTGCCCTTGGATACCCACAAAGATGGACATGAATGTGTGAATGGGACTTCATTCAAAAACAAAGAATCACTGGTTGTTACATGCTCACTAGAAGCTTATTAGCAATTCCATGTTCCTTATGGGAAATATAGGAAAATGAATTATTACCTAAAATAAAAGATAATTCTGTTAAAAGATGAAACCTCATTCTAAAATTTTTGGAAGTTGTTATTAGAGAACATCTTACCAAACTAACATAGGCAATATTATCTATTTAAAAACAACTGCAACTTAGATTATTTAGGCTGTCTTGAAAGGCATAATCAGTTTGAGCTACCGTTGCATGAAAAATCTCTGGGGCCCATCTGAGCCTTAAAATATATGTGCAACTAACACACACACCTGTGAAATCCGTGCATGTTATAACTTGTTACTTAATACACCAGAGACATTTACCAAACACCACGGAGGCACAAAATGCTAAATGAGCCAGGAGTCCTCACATTTGGCTGTGGCCGGGTCACAACTGGAGACCAAGATCTTGTTCACTTTGGGGCACCAATGAAGGCCTCAGCATTCACGGCCTTGAGAAGGAATGGTTGGAAGGAGCCAGGATGTCTAGCTTGGAATAGCACAGACGTGGCAGGAAGCTCAGGAGGTCTGGGGTCAGGGATTCGAAGGGCAGGCAATCAAGTGGAAGTGGGATCAGGCAAACAGGTGTGCAGAATTAGGCCCCGTGCGTGACAATCACAAGCAAAGGGACACACCATGTGGTCCAGTGTAGAGAACCTTCAGCTTGAAGCATGGTCAGTTAGAGGCTATCATACCAGTTGCATCCATATTTTATTTATTTATTTTTTTTTAACGTTTATTTATTTTTGAGACAGAGAGAGAGCATGAACGGGAGAGGGTCAGAGAGAGGGAGACACAGAATCTGAAACAGGCTCCAGGCTCTGAGCTGTCAGCACAGAGCCCGACGTGGGGCTTGAACTCACGGAGTGTGAGATCATGACCTGAGCCGAAGTCAGCTGCTTAACCGACTGAGCCACCCAGGCGCCCCTCCATATTTTAGTTAACCTAGAAAGGACACGTGTTATCTTTGGTCCAGCCTGAGGTCTGGAGTTGTTAAAGACCCCAAGTTCAGGCCTTGTCCTTTACACGTGAGATGGAGCTCTAAGATGCTCGTTCACTGCACTGCACATAAGACTACACACAATTCCTTGAAAAATGCTATTCAGATGACAGTGGAAATGTACCTCTGGCTCCACTTGGGACGTTAACAAGCTGCCTTTGTATTTATGGACTTAATGCCTTTAAATAATCCAGACATTTCATTAGGTTTCAGTACTATTTCCATATGTTTTATGAAAAAAGCCCCCCAAAATATATCCATTTAATGAGGCTAGTAGCATTTTCATTTTAGCTATGAAAAAGTGGGAGCCAGAATGGTCTAGAGAACTGAGCATTGCTGAGAGAAAAGGGTTAGGATGCAAATCCTGACTCCACCCATTGTGCGATCCTGGACAAGTTATTAAGCCTTAGTTTTCCCATCTGCAAAATAAGTTACCTCACAGGACTAAGGATTAAATGAGAGAATAAGGCATAGCATCCACTATAGAGCAGGCACTCAAGAAACGTTCGTTCTCTTTCAAGTCTAGCTCTGTGGCTTCACGTCTGGATCCCAAGTTTCTCTATTTATTATTTCAGTGAGGACATCTCACCTTTCCTAGAAAAATTATGAAGTCTCCAAAGCAGTTAACAGATGTGAAATGACTTGAATTCTTGGATAAGAGTTTGAGTGCATCTTTTGCTGATGTACAAAAATCTGTCCCATTAATGGCAGTTGCAGCATATGCATTCTGAAACAAAAGACAATGGTGAAAAAGATGATGCTTCTTATATTGTTTTAGAGACAATATCATGACAATACAGAATAGTTGCAAAATGGAGAAAAATGGTTGCTATAAACCCACCATCTCTACCCATAATAAATCATTTCAGTTTCAAAGTCACCTTCTGGTCTCTGGTTACATTCACATATATTTTCACATAGTTGCAGTAAATGGAAAAATAAGTATTTCTGGTCAATACGGTGTGGATGGGACATCGCTCTACAAGCCTGGAAATGATAGGTAGGGCAGAAACTTTTTTAATGAACGGCAGAGTTTGAGGGCAGAGAAGGAAGTTTAGGTGCTAGAAACAAAGCAGCCCCTAGCAATTAATGAGATATGAACCCACAGGCTCAACGGGCAGGAAATCAGTAAAGGCTTTAGAGGTTGGGGCTGGAAACTTAATCCCTTAGGGGTAAAAGACAATATTCAGGCCCTTGTTAGGGAACTGAACTCTCAGCATAAATTCAGACTCGACCAACTATCCTGGGAAAGTGGTACAGAAATACACTATCTGCCTGGGGCCATTGAAATTACTAGAGTCTAGGCAGGGGCCAAGCAAAACCACATCCTCGTAGGCCAGGGAATGATGGAGTCCCACAGACAACCACCCTTGAAGACAGTGAAGTAATGCTCATAGGAAAATGCTTCAGATGGCCCAAGGAAAAGAACACCACAACAAACAAGAGAATCTGTACCCTGAAAAAAAATCTGAAATATTCAAGAAAGTGCGTTTAAGATGCTAAGACAATGGGGTTGGGGGGCACCTGGCTGGCTCAGTTGGTAGAGCATGAGAGCATGCAATTCTTGATCTCGAAGTTGTAAATTTGGGCCCCACGTTTGGTGTAGAGATTACTTTAAAAACAAAATATTTTTTTCCTTTTTTTATGTTTATTTTTTGACAGAGAGAAAGAGAAAGACACAGAGTATGAGCAGGGGAGGGGCGGAGATAGAGGGAGACACAGAATCAGAAGCAGGCTCCATGCTCTGAGCTGTTAGCACAGAGCCCGACACGGGGCTCAAACCCACGAACCGTGAGATCATGACTTGAGCCGCAGTCAGATGCTTAACTGACTGAGCCACCCAGGGGGCTACTTTAAAAATAAAATCTTAAAAAAAATAAAAAATAAATAAAGGTGCTAAGACAATGGAAAGAATAGTGACCGTAAGGAAGGAAGAGCTTGGTATGAAAAGTGAAGAGACAGAGTCAAAAGCAAATCAAATAGAAATACTAGAAATGAAAAAATATATAATTTTCGTGGCACAGTATCACTTTACGTATCTTCTTCCTTTATATAATGAGCATTTTCTTTTTGCTCCATGGCTTTTATAATTTTAATTTTTAATAAATACACATCTGTCAGGTGTGTGTGTGTGTGTGTGTGTGTGTGTGTGTGTAGACAGGGCATATATAAACTATTTTAAATATTTTGCTATTATAAAAACTATGCAATGGACATCTTAATTTCTGGATTTTGGATCTTTTTTTTAATGTTTATGTATTTTTGAGAAAGAGACAGAGAGAGACAGAGAGACAGCGTAAGCAGGGGAGGGGCAGAGGGAGAGGGAGACACAGAATCAGAAAGCAGGCTCCAGGCTCTGAGCTGTCAGCACAGAGCCCGACGCAGGGCTCGAACTCACAAACTGTGAGACCATGACCCGAGCTCAACCAACTGAATGGGATGCTTAACCAACTGAACCGCCCAGGCGCCCAATGGATTTTGGATAATTTCTTAAGGATAAATTTCAAAAACGAGATAACTAAATCAAAAAGGACAAGTGTATGTGTTTGTGGTGTTTATGTTCACAAGGGAAGATTTCCTGGATCCTTTTTCCAAAATACCTTCTTCTTATGACCATATGATAATTTCAAAACCATCTATTTCTTATATTTCCCTTGAAACCTTTAAAAATGCTATTTGCACTGCAGTTTACAACTCAGAATTTGTAACTTCCCTGGAAAAATACACCGTAATACTACCTGTTGGGGTTTTGTCATTTCTTTCAGCTTAGGAAAAAAATGAAAGTCTTTTTTTATCTCTTGATATACAAATTAATCTTTTCCTACGCCCATTCAAAAACACTGTAGGGAAACCAATTTGGAGTCTATTGTAGTAACCCATCTCCCAGTGATACAGCTCTTAATCAGAGTGATAGAGGACACGGAGAATAAAGGGGTAGAATTTAACAAACTCCCTCTTGACCAAGGCCAACTAGAGATCAAAGTCTGGTTTTCAAAGACAAAAGTTCCACAAAGAACTTTGGGTTTCTGACTTGGATGGAACATAAAATTTGCTTTTAAAATCCCAAACTGGTTGTTGCAGAAAGCTGACCCCAGGGGCACCTGGGTGGCTCAGTTGGTTGTGTCTGACTCTTGATTTCAGCTCAGGTCATGATCTCATGGTTTATGGCATCAAGCCCCATGCCGGGCTCTGTGCTGACCGTGTGGAGCTTGCTTGGGATTCTCTCTCCTCCTTTCTTTCTGTCCCTTCCCACACTTATGCCCCTGCTTGTGCCCTTGCACACATGCATGCACAGGCATGCCCTCTCTCTCTCAAAATAAATATTTTTTAAAAAACCCACAAAACTAAACTAAAGCCAGCCCCAGTTTGGGGACTTAAGTTTTGAGTAGGGAGGTGGAAATGCATTTGCTCTTTGCTTAGTATCTTCAGTCATTAAGATTCTATGAGCCCTGATGACCAACTCATTATCCATTTTCAATACTTTTGTATGGTAGGTGGATAAAGAATAACATAATTCTTCTTTTAGAGACCAGAAACCAAGATCAAGGGCATTTCTCCAGATCCCCTGGTAAATGGTTTTGTTTTGTTTTGTTTTTTCTAATTCTAACTTTCCGGACATTACACAATCAGTTTTCATTAGGACAAAGTGCTATTTAAAAGCATGGTGGTTAAGGTAAGCCAGGCAGTCTCTGGGTTCAAATCCCAGTTCTGCCACCCACCGGCTGTCAGTCTTGGGCAAGTGATTTAACCTCTCTCCGACTTCCATTTCCTCATCTATAAGTGAGTTATAGCACCTACTGCAAGGGGGCGTCGGGAGGATTAAAGAACATATTCCCTATAAAGCAGTCAGCAAAGCGCCTAGCGCACAGAAAGCTCGTAGCAAAGGGAAGCTATTATCATCCAGACCTCGCCAAGGATGACCTCATTTACAACTGGGAAACACAGGCCTCTCTTTCAGCCCTGAGGAGGTGTGGAAAGGGCCCAGGGTTTCTTTATCCCTGGACTTTGATCCCTCACACTCTCAGAGATCCAGGAAGGGCAGGCCTGGCTTCCCAGACCACATTCCAGGGCCCAGCAGGGTCTTTCTTTGCCGTGAGGCTCTGTCCCCAGCTCACCACCCCACCACTTCCGGCCTCTAAACTGGGGTTCTCCGTGTACTTCCCAATTTACAGCGGGGACTACAGTTTTCACAAGGCCTTCCTTTCCCTTCAGATCAACATCCCATGGTCAGTTCAGCACTACTGGTCATAAGCAGTAAAAATAGATTCTGCTTCTTGGCTAAAATGATTCAAGGTTAAAATGGTAATTTCTCACACATGTGTTGACTCTGCAGATTTTTGGGGGCCTATAACCATTGATCTTTTCTTTCATGTTTCATGCCCACTGAAAGAGAGCATTAAAACCACTCTGACGGGGAAATTAGATATGCCTTCCTGCAGTTGCTACACCACTAGTATTTTACCACAAGGTTCAACCCTGAGTGCAACAGAGAGACCTAGAATTAATGTCTGAATGAATAGCTGGAGGAGGGAAGCATCACTCGAGACACAGGATATGGACTGAAAATTCCTGCAGTTTCAGCATTAGCTAATTTATATGTACTCTCAGTAGATGCTGCTTCCTTGTCAGGCAGCTGGAAGATGGACTGCCCTAAATGTTCAAGGTGGTGAGTCCTCGCTCAGAGCATTTGTATTTGCCTGGGCTGACGGAACTTGGGGTGAACGAGCTAAAGCCAATTTGCAGACCCTAACAATGTGTGGAAAGGACTGGATACAATAAGGACTGGGTTAACATGTTTTGTTGGTTGTTGAGTGTTAATCAGGAGATCCCGAAGGCTAATCTTTATTGTAATTTTTTCTTAACGTTTATTTATTTTTGAGACAGAGAGAGACAGAGCATGAATGGGGGAGGGGCAGAGAGAGAGGGAGACACAGAATCGGAAGCAGGCTCCAGGCTCTGAGACGTCAGCCCAGAGCCTGACGCGGGGCTCGAACTCACGTGAGATCGTGACCTGAGCTGAAGTCGGACGCTTAACTGACTGAGCCACCCAGGCACCCCAGAAGGCTAATCTTTAAGCAAGACAAGAGGTAGTGGTTTCAGTCTCCTAATTTGTTACCAGACAACATTAAGTGTGCACATTTCTTTAGTGCCACCAAACAAGTGGATACTTCTGCGTCTTGAAATCAAACGGAAAAGAAAGATTTCCAACTCGACGATGGGAGCGCCTCAATATTACATCTCCATTCTCACTCCCTTGCCTGGGATTAGAGACTCCCTCTAGATGTGGTTTGATTAGCTTTTCAGCTTTCAAGGACTGTCACAAGCAGGTGGGGAGGGTGTGGGGAAGGACACAGACAAGGAAGGTCCTGCATGGCAGTGAGGACTGGTGAACAATGAATTCTAACTCAAGAACGAATGTGAAAGCAACATGGAGGAGAAGCACAGGCTGGGGGTGGCGGGGAGGAAGGAGCAGGCGGGAGGGGAGCAGCGAGGAAGAGCTCACAGAAGTGGCTCATAGCTGGTGAAGTTGACTGTTCCCTGCAGAAAACTGGGATAGGCAGGGGCTGAGGCAGCAGCAGGAGGCAGTGAATGAGACCAAAGTGCCCAGAAGAGATTGTGGTGGGAAATGGGTCTGGAGGAGTCCTGAGCTGGACCTCAGTGAGGCTGAAATGCCATCCTGTGGAGCAAGGGAAGAGACAGGAAGTTTCAGGAGTCCTGTCATTTTCAGCCTGTGCTTCTGGAAGCTCTCCCAGGGCAGCTCTCCCCTCATCACTGTCTCCTATTTAGCTACCAAGCCCCGTACCTCCTCTCTCCTAAGCCTTTGGGGAGCCCTAAGCACCTCCACAGTGTCTACTGGGCTCTGCTTAAATTATGCATAAATACGGTGCAATCATCCATCCACTGAGCACGCTGGTACCATTAGCAGTCACAAGCCAGGGGCCAGGCCCAGTGAAAAGGAGCCCTTCTCTGGGGAGGAAACAAGATTACTAGGAATCGTAATACTTGTAGGATTCTTCCCAAGGTTCTCGGCTCCCCTGCACCCCACATCAAGACGCACCTTAGCAATATATCCCAAATGGTTTGCCATAGTCCTGATGGCAGTTTCCTAATTTGTTTCTGCAGTCTTTTTCTTTCTTTCTTTTGCTGTCAGCAGGCAAAGTTTCACACAAGTGAAACTTCTGTGTGCAAATTAATAATAATAATAATAATAATAATAATAATAATAAATAGTAATAATGGCAAGTATTCATGGAGTACACACAATATGCCAACCCCGGTTCTTATTCTATATTCCCCTGAATGCATTACCTCATTTACTCCTCTGCAAACCCCAGCTGGATGATAAGGTTGTTGAGGAAACGACAGCACAGAGAGGTGAGGCAGCACGCCCCTGGGGCTTGCACATGCAACCCATGTTGCATCACTCCCACGTAGTAGATCTCTGACTCATTCAGGAAAACATTTACTGTGAGCTGTTCTTTGTGCTTTTCCTTCCAGAAGTCTCCAAATAACAAAGTGGTGCTCTCATGAGATGTATCATGAAGACGGGGTAAGGATGGGGCAGGAAGGCTCAGTGGAAAGAGGCTGGGTTCCAATCACATTGCCTCCAAAGACTGGCTGCGTGGCCTCCACCAAGTAATGTCACTTCTCAGTTGCCCTGTTCCACAGCTTGTAAAAGGCGTCTGCCTGCTCTAAAGTTCTGTGTTAAAAATGCTTTATGTTTGCCCTCTACTTTGTAGTGGACGAGTCACCCTCCTAGTATCATGTTATGTAATCTCATCGGTTTATGACCATTCACTGAAGTCATCACCACGGGTATTATTATCCCCCTTTTACAGAAAATGCTAATCACTGAAGAAAAATGAAAGAGACTGAAGTATACTTTTAGGTGACAGAAAAGCTGGGTTACTTCCGTAATTTACTCTGAGAGTTGTCCAAGAACGTTAATCGCACCTTTGGCAGAAGGAACATTTTTGCTCCTTAAGTCAAAACTGAAGCCAGCACAGTTCAGCCCTGTGTCCTTCCTCAGCTAAGGGCAGCCGTTTGTCCCCCCACTAAACTGAAGTGGTTCCTTCTTTTACTGGAGAAGATATGAACCTGAGGTTCTACTGACTCTTCACAAAGGTAAACAGAGTTTCCCTCCGCATAGGCAGGAAGGCATGTGGCAAACAACATGCCATGAATAGCCAGATTTATTTCTCGCATGCCTTCCTCATAAAGTTCTGATATTTATCAACTCAAAATTCAACAAGAACTACTAAAACAAACTTGAGAGACTGGATGGTGAATAAATAACCCTGGTATTCACACTTCACTCAAAACTAAAAGAAATACAGTGAAACCTGAGCCCAGATACATCCCCATACATCCAAGCATCCTTCCTTAGGATTACAGTAAAACTTGCAGGAAGCATCCCAAGCCAGTTTCATCTTGAGCTCTGTTTTTGGCAGGAAGGCACACCCAGTGAGGTGTACGCACAAATAGCCTCTGGGCCTTCCAGGGCCTTGCAGCCACCCTTCAGAGCCATTCAGGAGTTCAGTAGTCACTAGCTGCAAAAGCCCAATGAGATGGTGAGCAGGGGAAATCTGCCAGTCTCCTCCAGGGTGGGGGCGAGGTGGGAGGTGGATGGAAAAAGGACCGTACCTATGCTGAGAACTGTGCTGCCTGTAGAGCCGTGGCAGTGCTGTCTGGTTTGTTCTTTATAAATTTATTTGCTCTTTGCTCATTTTTAGAATAATGGCTTTATTATTCTAGGCCCGTTATTAAAAAATTAAGCAGCAGAGACACAAAGCAAGGAGGGGCGTCTGCGTGGCTCAGTCGGTTAAGTGTCCGACTTTAGCTCAGGTCATGATTGCACGGTTCGTGGGTTCGAGCCCCATGTCAGGCTCTGTGCTGACAGCTCAGAGCCTGGAGCCTGCTTCGGATTCTGTGTCTCCCTCTCTCTCTGCCCCTTCCCTGCTCACACTCTGTGTGTCTCTCAAAAATAAACAAATATTAAAATTTTTTTTTTAAAAAGAAAGCAAGGCAATCACTCTGGTCCCACTCCTCAGAAATAACCATTGCTAACATCATGTGGACCGTACCCCAACATTTCTCTGCAAGTATACCAGACAAAAGGAAGGAAGAGTGGATGGGCAAACATATGTTATAAAATGGAACACTCTATGTGTTATTTTATTTCTATTTGTTTATTTATTTTTAAAGATTTTAATTTTTTTAATGTTTATTTGAGAGAGCGAGAAAGACAAAGAGACAGCAAGAGAGCGAGAGAGAGAGCAAACAAGCAGCGGAGGGGAAGACAAAGAAGGAGACAAAGAATCCAAAGCAAGCTCCAGGCTCTGTTCTGTCAGCACAGAACCTGATGCAGGGTTTGAACCCACAAACTGTGAGATCATGACCTGAGCTGAAATCAGATGCTTAACTGACTGAGCCACCCAGGCACCCCTAAAGATTTTATTTTTAAGTAATCTCTGTGGGGCTCAAACTCACAACCCTGAGATCAAGAGTCACATGCTCCACTGACTGAGCCAATCAGACACCCTTCCCTATGTTATTTTAAATAAAAATACTAATGTTAATTTCACTTCACCAGAAGAAAATGAAACTAAACTGGAAGTAAAGGAATATTTGAATTTTAGGCAAATGTATCTTCATAAATTAGCCTTAGGTTTCTAAAAGAATCTTTCTAAACTCAGCATTAAAAATGTTAAAAGATCACTTACTGGTTTTATTTGTTTATTTAACACCGTATCTTAAGTTTAGGCAACACTGGTAGTGAAAGATGGGTGCTCTTTCACCCCAGGGGATCACCATACACAAGACCATTCTTCCAAGTTTAGGAGAAGTAGCTGTTCTGCCTAATTCATAGAAACACAAATAGAAAGTCAAGCAAACTGAGGAGACAGACAAACATGCTCCAAATGAAAAGAAAAAAAAAACTCAGAAAAAGAACTAAATAAAATGGAGATAATCAATCTACCTGATAAAGAGTTCAAAGTAATGGTCATAAAGATGCTCACCAGACTGGAGAGAAGAGTGGAAGAACTCAGTAAAAACTTCAACAAAAAGATGGAAAACATAAAAAAGAACCAATCAGAGTTGAAAAATATGATAACTGAAGTAAAAAACACACTAGAGGGTATCAACAGTAGATTAGAAGATATGGAAGAATGGTCAGTGATCTGGAAGACAGATTAGAGTGGGAGGCGTCCAACCTGAATAGCAAAAAGGAAAAAGAATATTAAAAATGAGGACAGACTAAGGGATCTCTTGGACAACTTCAAGTAAATAAACATTATAGGGGTCCCAGAAGGAGACAAGAGATAGAAAGGGGCAGAAAACTCATTTGAAGATATAATGGCTGACTACTTCCCTAACCTGGGGTAGAAAAAAAACATCCAGGAAGCACAGAGAGTTCCAAACAAGAGGAACCCAGGGAGATCCACACCATGACACATAATTGTCAAAAGTTAAGGATAAAGAGCGAATTTTAAAAACAGCAATAGAGAAGCAATTAGTAACACACAAGAGAAACCCATAAGACTATCCATTGATGTTTAGCAAAAACTATGCATGCTAGAAGGGAGTGGCATGATATATTCAAAGAGCTGGAAGGAAAAAAACGTACAACCAAGAATACTCTACTCAGCAAGGTTATCATTCAAAAGTGAAGGAGAAATAGAGAGTTTTCCAGACAAAGAAAAGTTAAATGAGTTAATCACCACACAACTGGCCTTACAAGAAACACTGAAGGAACTCCTTTAAGTGGAGAACAATAAGGCCATAGCTAGAAGTAAGACAGTTACAAAAGGAAAAAGTTTCACTGGTAAAAACAAACAGGGGCATCTGGATGGCTGAGTCGGTTAAGTGTCTGACTCTTGTTTCAGCTCAGGTCATGATCTTACAATTGGTTTTTGTTTTTTTGTTTTTATTTTTTTTAACGTTTGTTTATTTTTGAGACACAGAGAGACAAAGCATGAACGGGGGAAGGTCAGAGAGAGAGGGAGACACAGAATCTGAAACAGGCTCCAGGCTCTTAGCTGTCAGCACAGAGCCTGACGTGGGGCTTGAACTCACAGGCCGTGAGATCATGACCTGAGCCAAAGTCAGAAGCTCAACCGACTGAGCCACCCAGGCGCCTCCATGATCTTACAATTGTGAGATCAAGCCCCATGTCTGGCTCTACCCTGAGTATGGAGCCTGCTTGGGATTCTCTCTCCCTCTCTCTCTCTGCCCTTCCCCCACTCAGTTTTTTCTCTCTCGAAATGAACACTTTTTAAAAAAGCAAACATATAGTAAATGGAGTAGAGCAATCATTTATAAAGCTAACATGAAAGTTATAAGACAAAAGTAGTAAAATCAATTATACCTAAAGAAATTAGTAAGAGGACTCGCAGAACAAAAAGATGTAAAATAGGACAACATATACATAAAATATGGGGGAGGAGTAAAAAAAAAAAGTTCTTTTAGAATGTGTTTGAACTTAAGTGTCCATCAACTTAGTATAGACTGCTTTATACTTAGGATGTTATATATGAACTTCATGGTAACTACAAACCCTATAATAGATACACACAAAATAAAGAGAAAGAAAACCACACGTAACACTAATGAAAGTCATCAATCATAACAAGAGTCAGAGAAAAAGAAACAGAGAAGAACTACAAAAACAACAAAATGGCAACAAGTCAATAATAAGTTTAAATGTAAGTGGTCTAAATGTTCCAATCAAAAGTCATAGGGTGGCACAATGGATTAAAAACTAAGATTTATCTATATACTGCCTACAAGAGACTCACTTCAGACCTAGACATATACAGACTCAAGGTGAAAGGATAGGAAAAGATCTGCCATGCAAATGGAAGAGGAAAAAAAAAAAAAACTAGGATAGCAATACTTGTATCAGACAAAATAGACTTTAAAACACGGACTGTAACAAGAAATGAAAAAGGGCATTACATGATGATAAAGGGATCAATCCAACAGGAGGATTTAACAATCATGACTATCTATGTATTCAATGTCGGAGCACCTAGATATATAAAGCAGATATTAATAGACATAAAGGGAGAAACTGACAGTAATACGATAATAGTAGTGACTTTAACATCCCACTTACATCAGTGGATAGATATTCAGGCAGAAAATCATTAAGGAAACAGTGTGATTGACACAGTAAACCAGATGGACTTAAGAGATATATACAGAACATTCCATCCAAAACCAACAGAATATTCTTTTCAAGTATACGTGGAACATTCTCCAGGACAGATCAGACGTTAGGCCACCAAACCAATCTGAACAGATTTAAAAAGACTGAAATCATATCATACATCTTTTTGGACCACAACAGTATGAAATTAGAAATCAATTACAAGAAAAAACTGGAAAAAACACAAACACATGGAGGCTAAACAACATGCTACTAAACAACCAATGAGTCAATGAAGAAATCAAAGAGGAAATTTAAAAATATATTAAGACGGAGTGCCTGGGTGGCTCAGTTGGTGAAGCGTCCAACTTCGGCTCAGGCTATAATCTAGCAGTTTGGGAGTTCGAGCCCTGTGTCAGTTTCTGTGCTAACACCTCAGAGCCTGGAGCCTGCTTCAGATTCTGTCTCCCTCTCTCTCTGCCCCTCCGCAGCTTGTGTTCTGTCTCTTTCTCTCAAAAAAAACAAAATAAAACAAAAACAAAAAACAAAACAAACAAAAAACCCTACCCCAAAACATTAAAAATATGTAAAGACAAATAAAAATGAAAACACAACAGTCCAAAATCTCTGGGATACATCAGTAACAGTTCTAACAGGGAAGTTCATAGTGGTATAGGCCGACCTCAAGAAACAAGAAAAATCTCAAAAAAACCCCAACCAAACCTTACAGGTTCTAGTTCTAAAGGGACTAGAAAAAGAACAAAACCCAAAGTTAGCAGAAGGAAGGAAATAATAAACATCTTATCAAATAAAATAGAGATTTAAAAAAATAGAAAAGACCAATGCAACCAAGAGCTGGTTCTTTGAAAAGATAAACAAAATTGATAAACTTTTAGCCAGACTCATCATGAAAAAAAGATGACCCAAATAGATAAAATCAGAAATAAAAGAGCTGACGCCACAGAAATACAAAGGATTTTAAGAGACTACCATGAAAAATTACAAACCAACAAATTAGACAACCTAGAAGAAATGGATAAATTCCTAGAAACATGCAATCTTCCAAAAGTGAACCAGGAAAAAACCAGAAGATCTGAAAAGATCAATTAATAGTAACACAATTGAATTGCTAATCAAAAACCACCAACAAACAAAAATCCAGGACCAGATGGAATCACAGGTGAATTCCACCAAACATTTAAAGATGAGTTAATACCAATTCTTCTCAAAGTGTTCCAAAAAATAAGAGGAAGGAAAGTTCTCAAATAAGTCCTATGAGGCCAGCATTACCCTGATACCAAAACCAGACAAAGACACCACACACAAAAAGAAAACCACAGGTCAAGATCCCTGTTGAACAAAAAATGATCAACAAAATAATAGCAAACTGCATTCAACAATACTTAAAAGGATCATTTATCACAACCAAGTGGGGTTTATTCCAGGGTTATAAGGATGGTTCAAATATCCACAAATCAATCAATATCATATGCTACATTAACAACATCAAAGTAAAAAAATATGATCATCTCAATAGATGCAGAAAAAGTATTCGACAAAATTCAACATTTGTTCATGATAAAAACTCTCATCTAAAATGGGTTTAGACCATAAGAGACTCTTAAAAACTGAGAATAGACTGAGGGTTGATGGGGGGGTGGAAAGGAGGGGAAAGTGGGTGATGGGCATTGAGGAGGGCACCTGTTGAGATGAGCTCTGGGTGTTGTACGGAAACCAATTTGACAATAAATTTCATATTAAAAAATTTTAAAAAATTTAAAACAACAACAACAACAAGAAAAAAGAAAATGGGTTTAGAGGGAACATACCTCAACCTAATAAAAGCCATATATGAAAACCCACAGCTAGTAGCATACTTGATGGTGAAAAACTGACAGCTTCCCCTCTAAAATCAGGAACAAGACAGGGATGCCCACTCTTACCACTTCTTTCAATAAAGTACTGGGGAAAAAACCACAAAGGACTGGAAGTAAGTCCTAGTGACAGCAAACAGACAAGAAAAATAAAAGGCATCCAAATTAGTAAGGAAGAAGTAAACTGTCACTATTTGCAGATGACATAATACTGTACACAGAAAGCTTTTAAGACTCTACCAAAAAACTAGTAGAATAAATAAATTCAGTAAAGTTTCAGGATACAAAATTAGTATATAGAAATCTGTTTCATTTCTATATACTAATAACAAAGTAGCAGAAAGAGAAATTAAGAAAACAATTCCATTTACACTTGTACCAAAATAAATAAAAGATCTAAGAATAAACTTAGCTGAGGAAGTGAAAGACCTGATTTTAGAAAATTATAAAACACTGATGAAAAAAACTATAGACACAGAAACAAATGGAAAGACATACCACAACCATGAAATGGAAGAATCAATATTGTTAAAATGTCCATAATGCCCAAAGCAATCTACAAATTCAATACAATCCCTATTAAAATACCAATAATATTTTTCACAGAACTAGAACATATAATACTAAAATGTCCATGGAACCACAAGAGACCCCAAATAGCCAAAGCAATCTTGAGAAAGAACAAAGCTGGAGGTATCACAATTCTAGATTTCAATATACACTACAAAGCTATAATAATAAAATCAGTATGGTACTGGCACAAAATAGACACATGGACAGAACAGAGAGCCCAGAAATAACCCACACTTATATGGTCAATTCATCTACAACAAAGGAGGCAACAATATTTAACTGGGAAAAGACAGACTCTTCAATAAATGGCGCTGGGAAAACTAGAGAGTTCTGTGCAAAAGACTGAAACCGTAGCATTTTCTTACACACAAAGCTACACTCAAAATGGATTAAAGACCTAAATGTGAGACCTGAAACCATAAAACTCCTAGCAGAAAGAGGCAGTAATCTCTTTGACATTGGCCTCGGCAACATGTTTCTAGACATGTCTCTGAAGGTAAGGGAAACAAAAAGCAAACATAATCTATTGAGACTACACGAAAAATAAAAAGCTTTTGCACAGCAAAGGAAACTATCAACAACAAAAGGAAACCTACTGAATGGGAGAAGATATTTGCAAATGCTATATCTAGTAGGGGGATAGTATTCAAAACATATAAAGAACTTATACCAAGTCAACACACACAAAAAAACAAATCACTCAATTAAAAAATGGGCAGAGGACCTGAATACATATTTTTCCAAAGACATCCAGATGGCCAACAGACACGTGAAAAGATGCTCAACAACACTCATCATCAGGGAACTACAAATCAAAACCACAATGAGGTATCACCTCACCCCCGTCAGAATGGCTGGAATCAAAAAGACAAGAAATAAGTATTGGCAAGGATGTGAAGAAAAAAGAACCCTTGTGTACTGGTGGTGGGAAGGAACATAAATTGGTGCAGCCACTGTGGAAAACAGTATGGAGGTTTCTCAAAAAATTAAAAACAGAAATATCACATTATCCAGTTATTCCACTATTACATATTCACCTAAAGAAGACGAAAACACTAATTTGGAGAGATCGATGTGCCCCTATGTTTACTGCAGCATTATTTATAATAGCCAAGACACGGAAGCAATCCAAGTGTTCATCAACAGATAAATGGGTAAAGGAGGTGTAGCATATATACATCATGAAATGTTACTCAGTTATAAAAAAAAAATAATGCAATCTTTTCCATTTGTGACATGGATGGACCTAGAGGGTATTATGCTGAGTGAAATAAGTCAAACAAAGAAATGCATATGATTTCACTTATATATGGAATCTAAAGAACAAAACAAAGAGCAGAAACAGACCGAAAATACAGAGAACTGATGGGTGCCAGAGGGGGAGGGGGGCAAAATGGGTGAGGGGGAGTGGGAGACACAGACTTCAGTTAGGGAATGAGTAAGTCATGGGGATGAAAGGCACAGCATAGGGAATAGACTCAATGGTACTTTATATTTATTTATTTATCTATTTATTTATTTATTTATTTAACATTTATTTATTTTTGAGACAGAGTATGAACGGGGGAGGGGCAGAGAGAGAGGGAGACACAGAATCTGAAACAGGCTCCAGGCTCTGAGCCGTCAGCCCAGAGCCCGAAGCGGGGCTCGAACTCACGGACCGCGAGATCATGACCTGAGCTGAAGTCGGACGCTCAACCGACTGAGCCACCCAGGCGCCCCAATGGTACTTTAATAGGGCGTGTGGTGTCAGATAGTAATTGCACTTGTGGGAGCACAGGATACCACAGAGCTGTGCAATCACTATGGGGTACACCTGAAACTAACATAACACCATGTGTCAACCAGACTTCAATAATTAAAAAAAAAAAAAAGAATAAAGATAGAGGCTTAAGGAGATTCTGACTCCCTAGAGAGTAATTTCTAAAAAAAAAAAAAAAAAAAAAAAAAAAAAAAAAAAAAAAAGGAAGATGAGAGCCCCCCGCACACTTTGTCCCACCTCCTGATTTTAGTGAGTTTCATTGTTATTCTTTACAGTGTCTGCAGGGCCCCTCCCGATCCCTCTAATGCTGTTCCTTCTGCCCAGATGCTCTTCCAGAGACCCAACTCTCTCTGTGAAGCTAACGTTTGTTGAATGATAAAGGTTTGCTTTTGGCAACCCAAGAATGTTTTCTAAATAATATTTCCTCACACAAAACCCAAACTCAGATGTTTGTTACCTTTGTTCTTTCGGTAGAATGTTAGGATTAAAAGGCACCCCAGACATCACCCAGGAACATCCTCTTATTTTACTGATGAGGAAATGGAAATCTCAACAGGTCAAGTGACCAGATATAGGTGACAAACATGGATTAGGTCTTCACAGGCAATGCCCCTTCTTCCCACAAATCCAGAAAAAGCTAAATCAGTCACCCACATCTTGCTGAACCTGACCTGTCATTGGCACTCTGCAAAGCAAACCCACCAGAACAACAATTTCATTAAAATTGATGAGGCGTGTCCAGGATACAGAGCTTTGAAGGAAGTGCTGCCTTGGTCCAATATGCCCTTGACCATCACAAAGGTCTCTCCTGTCCATTTATCTCCTTTGACCTGTGCATATTCAGTGGAGGGAATGACTAAGGCAGAAGGGAGGCTTGATCTTCCATAAGGCAAGATGCAACTTGTGGATCCATGAAATGGGAAATGCTTGTTCTGTTTTTTTGACTTCAGGCTTTAGTAGATAGAGATTAAGTAGATGGGCTGTCCCTTTTAGTGGAGACCGCTGGTTTCCTCTCCCCTTTACCCTTCTCCTTGACAAGCAACTCCAGGCAGCACCATGAAGCCACTAAGGTACAGAACTGCAGTCCTACAGATCACCACATCGTAGTGCCATCACCCTAGATAAGCTCTTCAACCTCTGGGTAGGCCTCAGCTTTCTCGTTTGTACAAAGAGGGTAACACCACCTGATACGGAGCATCCCCGAGAGGATAAAGTCAGACTGCATGTAGACTGTCTACCATGGCACCTGGCATACCGTAAAAACTCAATAAATGGCTATTATCTATAGACTTTAGAAGACTGGTTCTCTAGAACCATAAAAGAATGTCTCTGATCTGAAGCGCAGGACCGTGGAAACACCAAGAGGAGATAGAGTGCAGAAATGGGAATGTTTACATGTTTTCATATACTGCATGGTTTGGGCAGATAATTTTAAGTCAAGTGTCTGTCCCTTCACGAACACGTTTTTGGTGGGCTTGGGGCTGCTAAGGCAAAGACTGACCTGCATGGAAAGGCCTGGTGACAGAGAGCCTGGTGCTCAATGGAAAGGTCACTGCTTGCAGAGAATGATTACTGGTTTGTACCATAGCTCGGCCCAGCTTGCAGCACAAAAACTCTTAAGAAAAATGCATTTGCTTAAAGACACTGACTGTAATTACAGATCTTTTCCTTCTGAAGCTTCGAAAGACTATCAGCCCTTCCACATTAGCATCCTCTGTCCATGGCCACTTCTGGTGGAAAGCAGTTTCCCTGGAAGTCCGCCTGAGGTGTTGGTTAGTGCAGCTCTAACGAGAAAGGGTAGCTCTTTTGAGCCGGAATTTCTGCTTTCTTTATTGCCTCCCTGCTAGTCTTAGCAGATGCTAAAAGCTGTGTGAGGGCGGCATGAAGCCAGGGCTGGTACTGAGAAAGTTCAGACCCTCGTATTCAATCACCCTTCCATCCACAGACAAGGTCGGGGCTAGCGGCAGGGCACTGAGCCAGGTCAGCAGCCTCGTGTTCTTGGGACCTCACCAAGCTTCGTTGTTGCCACCTTGATGGAGGCAAGACACGGGCACAGCAGACAGACCCCGAGTGCCTTTCCCTGCCCCCACTGAGATGCGTCCTGACGAAGGCATTTGGCCTCAGCTGTCTCACTGCCCGGATGAATGCAAGTATAGCAAATACTCCTCGCTGCCCCGCCCCAACCCGACACCAACTGAGGCTTTCTGTAAAAGGCAAAAGGAGGGTGAATAGGAACCCACTCGACGAACTGTCAAAGCCTGGATCCACCTGCCAAAACTTTTAGGAACCGTCTAGCCCCACCTAGATAAGGAAGCAAACTGAACCCAGATCCCTTGTTTCCCCTTCTAGTTTCAGACCTTGCTCCTCAACCATCTATAGAGACGACACTGTAAATGGAAGGAGTGTCCAGCGACCGCAAATACAGGTGTGGCGGCTTCCTCTTCCTCTGCTCTCTTGGCCTGTTTCTTTTCCCTGTGTACTTTCTCCTTTTCCTCTTCTCCACGCCCCCCACTCCAGGAGGACTCAGGCTGTGCACTCATTCCCTTACGTGAGATTAGGGGGCAATTGAGGGCTGGGGGCATGAGGACACCCAGTTGGCAACTCTTACTAGCTTTTGCTTTCCAAAATTTTAAGCTCTTTAGCTCTTACCTACCAGTGGAGAAGGTGAAGGAAGGGGATTCTCGATATGAACTAAACGTCTCGGAGCCGTAGGTGAGCGTGTAGGTCTTCTTCCACCCCTAGATTAGAAGATGAGACTCCCCTGGGCTGAAGGAAAGAGAGAAAAGAGATCTGTGGGTCCTGACCCGGGACACTAGGTCTCCTTTTTCTCAGCAGAGCATGAAGAAGAGGCAAGACTCTAACAGGAAGTGCTCACTCCTAGGGTCTGGGTTTGCCAGGAGCGAAGGGCTTCCAGAGACACAGGCTTTCAGGGCTAAAACCTGAACCGTCTCACACAAAGCAGGAAGGTTGGTTATCTGACCACTACGCATCCAGGCAGACAGGACCATGAGGAGACTTGCAAAAGATTCCTGCTCCCCAAAACAAAGCCTGAAGATGGGATGCCATGAAGAGGAAAGGTGGATGTCTAAGGGCAACCCATGTGTACTAATACTTGGGGACACCTGAAATCTCCTAAAAGCCCATGGGGGGATAGCCCAAGAGTAACAGCTGAAATTTACTTCCAGTCCAGTGTAATGGAGCTCAAGTCAGAAATTAGGTTAAGAGACACGATACAGTATTTTCTACACACCTGACTTTGTGATTGAGATTCACACCCATATGAAGTCAGGCAAGGATGACACACGGAAGTCGGGGGGCCCAAAGCACTGTCAGATTCCAGCCTGCAGCAGAACATGAATCAGTGGCTGGGGCATCGAAGGGGCCTTTATTTCCTCAACCACTATGATGCGCATCTTTCAGGTTGTTGTCTACAAATACATCCTTTAGTCCCTGGCCACCAATCACTCCTTCCTCCCAAACTAGTCTCACTGTCTGGGACAAAGAAGACTGGGGGATGACAGGAGAGGAACGTCCTCACAGTCACGGTCTTGCTTAGAAGGGTATGGAGGGGAAGGCACGAGTTCCGAGGCGGGCGGTCTGAGCCTTTTGACAATAGCTGTTCCAGAAGCAGTCTCAGATAGAGAGAAATGACATGAAGAAACCTGCTTTCCATCATGGGGAAGATTAGATTTGGGCTAGGAGCTACTTCATGGATTAATTTCATTTCCCATGCTAAATGAATTTGGGAAATGTTGAAACTTAATCTATCATCTTACATTTTTAAAAAATTTTATTTAAATCCCAGTTAATATACAATGTAATATTAGTTTCAGGTGTACAATATAGTGATTCTACACTTCCTTAGAACAGCCGGTGCTCATCACAACAAATGTGCTCCTTAATCCCCGTCACCTACAGGATGGGTTAAATAACGTTTACATTTCTTAAGCACTTAGGGTAATGCTGAGAACTAAGTTCCATCTTCCATTCTGAACCGCCTTCCCCAACTCAGCCCCACTCCTGGCCCTGAATCACAGATGACGGCAGGCCCAGCCTCGGTGGCCCAGCAAGCGTGGCACCCGCAGCAGACACAAGCTTGCGGATGAGAAGAACATAGTCTGTCTGCAGCTGCCACAGCCCCATATCAGGTGCTGTTCAGAGCAGTATTTTCATGTGTCACCTGCTTACTTATGAGGAAACTGCATTTTGCTAACTTCAAAGGTAATTTTCATAAACCAAAGTTAAAAACACGGGCCATCTCCCTCAGCATATTTCCTGAGTGTGGTTAGAGCATGCTATGATGAGAAGGTACGAAGGACATTAAGGGTTGCTTCATGGTTGCTCTGACTTGTGAAAAGAGACTTACAGTGAAGCACATGGTAATTCCTTGGGTCCGATGCCCTTTGAACCAGTGTTGTTGGAAAAAGTCCCAGCTGCCCTTGGTAGGAAGTGACACAGTGGCCCTGGACTGCTGAAAATGGGTGTGAAGAGCCAGAAAATGAGTTCTAGGTAAGGAAAAGAGGGGCCAAGTGCATTGCTGTGCAGGGCATGTGTCCTTAACTTCAGGCTACAGTCCTTTCTGGTGGTCTGATCACGGGTTTGGATGTGAATGTTGATTTCCATCACTGTCACCCTTCGTGAGAGGGAAACCTGGGCATTATTCTGGACCGTGGGGACTGGCAGCACCACTCCTAGTTCGACTGCCTCCAGCAAGTCATTAGTGCAGTGGTTATGGCTGAGGGTGGGTGGGGAAGAGAAAGGTGTACTTTGAGAACTCTCTATGGATGCTGATACACTTCTGAGCAGGCTTCATGAATAACCCCAGTAGCTCCACTCTAAATGCACAGGACAGAAGCAGAGCTCTTCACTTAGTGGGCTGATAACCATGATAGTGACTTCCATTTAGTCAATACCTGCCTCTACACATCAAGCACAAAACTAAGAGTGCTGCAAACATTATTTATTTATATATAATCCTGGGAGATAGGCATTGTTCTACCCAATTTGGCACATGGAAGACTCCCAGTATTTGATGAGTGAATAAATCAACTAAAGTAAGCAAATCCCCCCCTTCTCCTCACAAAAGAAACTAACACTTATGGAGCATGTACTGAGCCAGACACCATGCTATCGTATTTATATGTATTCGCTGGGCTGACCTTCTCACTGCCTGAGATAGGTTTAAGAATTTTGCTTGGAGCACCTGGGTGGCTGAGTTGGTTGAGTGTCTGACTCTTGGTTTTGGCTCAGATCATGATCCCAGGGTTGTGGGATCAAGCCTCATGTCAGGCTCTGCGCTGAGCGTTGAGTCTGCTTAGGATTCTCTCTCTCTCTCTCTCTCTCTCTCTCTCTCTCTCTCTCTCTCTCTCTCTCCCTCCCTCCCTCCCTCCCTCCCTCTGCCCCTCTACCCCCTAGATCTCTCTAAAATAAAATTTAAAAAATTCTTTAAGAATTTTGCTTTATGTGTAGGAAAACTAAGGCTGAAAAGTTAAACAACCTGTCCAATGTCACACAATAAGTGGAAGAGCCCAGACCTGCCTGCCTTCTTTCTACTTTATCAAACTGCTGGGAAATGGGTATATGCTCCAGACCCAGGGAGGGGGAAAAGTGGGGGAGGAAGAAGGAGCTCTCATCAGATATGGATAAATGTCTTCCAGAAAAAGGGACTAAAGTGTGAGCAGAGAAGAGGCTTGGAGAAGGAATCTGAGAGTTTGGAACCATTAATAAGAAGGGAGATCCCACCGATTTCAGGATCCAAATGTTCCCCACCGTTTTGCTCAGGAGCATTGACTGACTTCCATGGTGCCCAAGGAATGGAGGAGATTTACATATGGTTCTGCTTAAAAGGTAAGCTAGGGCAGCTCACATTGTGTAATGTGGCATACCTGTCTGTCCCCAGTGTTACAATGATGTTTGTGAGGCAGAGAGAGAAAATGATACGAGGTAGAGAAGAGGATAAAAAGCGCTGACCCCGGTTGAGGCTCTGAAGCCCACTGGACCCCAGACTCTGCTATCATGAGGTGAGGGTGTGCCATGATCTCCAGAATTCTAGGGTCTGGATTCCTACCCTGTGGAAGAAATGCCCTAATGGACTGAGGGAGACCTGGGTTTGAATCCTGGTGTGGGGTAACCTTGTATTTGTGTTTCCATGGCCAGAGACCTCCTTTAGGATATTACCTCTCATGTGCTCCCTGAAGGGGAGGCTGACTTAAGGCAATTTTGAGGGGTAGGAGGAGACCTCAGGCTGGCTCAGCCCTTTGTCCTTCTCTTTGGGATCCACCTGTCACTGAGAGAGCACCTTCTTAGCTCCTCAGCGGTAAGCTTACAGAGGAGAACCCAGAGGCAGGTCTACATCATTGGTTGGGCCTGGGAGAGGGTGAGTTGGTCTGTTTCAGGAATGAGACATTAATAAACTGTTCCTACAATACATTTTCTGACACACTTCTTAGGTACTCATGGTGATTTTTTTTTTTAATGTTTTAAGGCATTTTTTAAAAGACTTTTTTTTTTTTTTTAAAAGAAATCTCTATACCCAACAAGGGGCTCAAACTCACAACCCTGAGATCAAGAGTCACACTCTCCACCAACTGAGCCAGCCAGGCGCCTCTCAAGGTGATATTTTTAATCCTCACCTGCTTAAAACTCTTGTGTCTCTCAGTTGTTCAGAACTTGGACAAGGATTTATTGGTCCCCAAAACTTCAACACTCAGCTCTGTTACTTTCTTCCTGTCCTAGAGCAGGCTGCTACTTAACTTGTACATCATCTATTTAAAACAAAAACAAACAAAAAAGGATAATCATACCTTCCTCACAGGATTATTTGTGAGATGGAGATGGTTAATACATGTAGTTAGCACAGTGCTTGGCACAATGCAAGTGCCCAGTAAGTGGAGGTATTCTTGTCTCCAGGAGTTACACCCCATGGAGAGCCAAAGTAATAATGCCTAACAGTTGCCTCTCTGGAGGGTTTTCTGATTAGCTGAGGGCTGCACAGCCTACCCTCCCTACCCCATGGTGATACATTCACTCAACAAATATTAATTGCCTCTCTGAGAAGACAGAAGAATTTCAAGTCAGGAAGGACTTCAGAGTCCAACCTAAGATGGCAGCTGTTCACTGGGCCTTACCTCCAAAACAGGAGAAGCTGCTACGGCCCACTTGGGGAAGAGGGCTTTGGGGCCTCACCCTCCTGAGCCGTGACTCTTGTCACACCCACAGCAGGTGGGAGCTGGGCTCCAGAGAGGCTGTTCCCAAGGAAGGCACATACAGCCGTGGCCCTAAGCACAGCGGGTTCAGAGCCATGCACCAGGCAATGTGAGGATACAGTTCGTTTTCCCCCAGACAGTCTGGGGCCCCTGACAAATAGGTGTCTCGATTCCTTTCTATCTAAAGCCAGGGTAGCAGCATTTGCCACCAAACAGCTGGGCTGTGAGGATTACCATCGTCTATAAATGGGCTTTAATGTAAACGATCATATTGACACACATGTTAGCTTCTTCCGAAAACACGCACACTTGGGGGCACCTCTCAGGGCCCTCACCATCAGCTGGCTGCCCCAGAATAGCTGGGGAGTGGCAGGATCCAGAACCGCTGTCACTGAGGGAATGGCTGTCTGGACGCTCTGGGATGATGCTACCTATTATGGCAATGTCCGCTACCAAAAGCACTGTGTCCTTTTAAGACCCTTTACATCATTTTCATAATTTAGCTAGAGAAATTGCACAATATTCATCACTGTTTTTTTTTCCATGAGATGTACATGATGCCCTGGGGAGAGAGGAGAGGAGTCACTGGAGATCTGCCAGTTGGCTTGGGATGAACCAGAACCTGACATGGACGGGTCACCGAGTGCCTTTGCTATTGATGGACTATGAGAAAGAGGCTCATTGAAACCAAGCTAATGCAGGGAAAGTCAGCAGTGGGGAGAGAAGGCTTTGAGATATTACAAAATCAAGCCTGCCAAAGGCTTGGAAGACAGAGACCAACATTATGTGCACTGAAAGAAAGGGACTGGCAGGCAGTGTGGGGTGTGGGGGTGGGCTATGAAGTAGGGAAGGGAGAGATGCGTGTGTTTTCCGGGCAGCAGCAAGTTTTTCTCTGCCCCGGACTGGACAGGATTATCTGGGGCTTTTTGGGCTGGTATATCTGTTACTCGGGAAGACAGGAAGCCACAGGCATTTCTGATCAACTTAGTCTCTCCTATCTAGACAGATGCCCAGGGACGGTAGGCTGTGGCTTTATGGCCTGCATTAAGGCGAACAGGAGATTCAGCAGAGATCCATCAGTCAGCCAGCTACCTGCACGATGGCCCACGGCAGGAAAGGAGGGACGTGAAAGCTGCCGGGCGGTACCGTGCTCTCCACTCGTGAGAATGACAAAGAGGTGATTGGCGTCTCATCAGTATGTTGTCACCAGTCATTTTGCGTACTTGCTGTTATCCCTGCGTAGCAGTGGTCCAGGGGAACTGCCAGGAGAGGATGCAGCCACATGGCCCCCCTGACGTGTTCGGTGTACTCCACGAGACTCTGAGGCTGGAGATCGGGGCCACATAAACTGTGGCTCACTGATCTTTGGGATCCCAGGGCAAGTCCTCACCATGGATGAAAAGTACAATGTGAAAAAAACCAAGCCTGTCGTTTGGAATCTGACAGAGAAACATGCGGTTCAAATTTTCCCCACTCTGCGATGGGGCGGTGTGACCACCACACGGTCGGAAAGCGATATGAACACCTTGGGGTCATGTAAACTGAGCCCCTCATTCCATGGAAGCTCAGGAAGGTGGAGGGATTCACCCCAGTGCCACAAGGTAGGCAGAAGGCAGTTGCTGCGACATCTGACTAGGGGTTGCTTTACCCAGGAGCTCCTTCCAGGACACGGAGTGGGAAGAGTCATCCTCAGATGGTTTGCCCAGAGCCCACAGCTCACTTCCTGCACCCCCTTTCCCACTTCCGCTGGAAGAACAAAGGATCAAAGAGGAATGAAATGCTCAACGTGACAAAAAGACACACGTTAAACAAGAGCCAAGTAGTCCACAGAGTAAAATGTTAGTTAAGGCAGGAAGAACTACAGTTGAACAGAACAGCCAACCCGGAGTGACTCTGGCGGTACACCCACCGCAAAGTGTTCTTTCCCCACTTTGCTGACGCCCAACTGTGCGAGCACATTCACAAGCTTGGCAGCGTTGCCAGGCACAGCTTTGGCAGCCTGACATCTTGACAGAATTATCAATTTGCGTCCTCAGGAAACGAAGTAAAACATCAATTTTAGTTCATAAATAGCACACTTTAGTAAAGCTTTAGTAACACACTATGTACTTGGCTGATTGGTTAATAGCTCTTTGTTGTATGCGACAAGGAAAACCCATGAAATTTTGCCATTTGCCTACAAGAATTGAAGACAGAACATTCTGGAATGTTCAGGTCTGGTTGCAAACATCAGGAAAAGTCTTGTGGCCTACCAGTAGGTTTCAAACTTAGAGGAACACTGATCTAAAACTACCATCAGAGCTGGGATAGACATTCGTGTCATCAATGGACAAGAGATGTGCACTCAGAGACACATTTCCATAAGGAACTGTGTGTGGACACCATAAGAAATAAGAGGTGTACCTGCCATTGGGTTAGCTTGCAGAGCCCCACAGGGGAACTTCTCAGTCAGGCTCCTGGAAAGTGCTGGAAGGGAGGGGGAGGCTACAGGATCTGCTCCACTGAAATCTCTGAGAACAGCCAGTCCATCCTCTCAGAAACTTTGACACTCGACTTGTCAGAGGGGAGGAGGTGGGCCCTGACAAGTTCTGGATCTATAACTGCATGATTCATCCTTCACCCTTTTCAATTTTTCTTGTCCTCCACCAAAATCTGCCCTGTAAACGATCTGCTCAACTGCCAGAAAACTGACTGGTTTGGACCCTGGCTTGGACAGGCACCGGAGAGATCTACTACAGACAGGAGCTGTGACTCCCTCCTCTTGTTTAAAAGCGCACAGTGGCGGGGCACCTGGGTGGCTCAGTTGGTTAAGTGTCCAGCTCTTGGTTTTGGCTCAGGTCGTGACCTCACGGTTTATGAGTTCGAGCCCCGCGCCGGGCTCTGTGTTGACAATGCAGAGCCTGCTTGGGATTCATTCTCTCTCCCTCCCTCCCTCTCTCTCTCTCTCTCTGCCCCTCCCCTGTTCACTCTATCACTCTTTCTCAAAATAAATAAATAAACTTAAAAAAAATGCATGGTGGTTAAGGGCTTGGGTCCCAGAGACAAAATAGATATGGATTTAAATCCTAGTTCTACTAGCTATATGCCCTCTCAAGCCTTAGTTTCCTTATCTATACATTGGAGATACTATCTCAGAGGGCTGTGGTGAAAACGAACAACAATGGACATGAATGCAGGAAGATTACTTAGCTTACAGCTGGCAGCAGAGTGAGTGCTAAAAGCCCACTGCTCTTGCTGCTGTTACTAGCTGCTGACCTCCAGCGGGTGCTCTGTGCTCTATGGCAAATGCGACGTCTTCTGTGACACCTCTCCTAACCACCCATTCTCCTTTCCTCAACTTCCATCGTCCCCGTGCCAACACTTCAACACGCACTTCTCCGCACAGTTATGTAAAGATCTCATGCAAATGCCTTGTACTGTTTCCCCGTCCCTCAAACTAGCTTGTCAGCTCCTGGAAGGCCTGGCTTTGCTGTATATTGGTTCTTTCACCACAGTCCCCTTCCCTTGATGCTGGGGTTCAAGTGGTTCGAATACACCAGAAACAAGCAAATAAGTTGTTGGATAAATAAACGGGCGAAGCGCACACATGTAATTTTTTCAGGTATGCACATATTTGGCACTTACGACACAGAGAGACAAGTAATGAGAAACGATGAGATGTGGGGTTTCATCTCCCAGTGTGCAAGTGAATTACCGCCCAGCCACAGGCTGGGTGTCTATAAAATGCAGCAACTACCACCTGCCACCCTCCTGGGGCTGGTGAAAATGGATTGGGCTTCTGAGCAGCAGCGGTGGAACACAACCAGCTCCTTGATGTTAAGTAAAGAAGAGTATCTGGGTTCTGATGCAAACAAATGGGGCTCATTCTCTTTTAGCATTTCCCAGCTCCGACTGCACAAAACAAGGCAAATAAAATAGGTCTCAGCTCTCCAGAGAAATATTCTGGTAGCTCATGACAGTGCCAGGATATTTTTCAAAAGGCAAATCTAAATTCTTTCTCACTTTAGCCTCCCTTTCCTTTGTCTCCTGCCTAAGGAGATCACAACAACTCTGACCACCATTGTACAGTAACTATCTTTATTCTTAAAATCTTTATTTTACTCTGCTTTCTAGTTGTTGATTTATTTTTTTTAAAGTTTATCTATTTCAAGAGTGAGAGAGTAGGGGAGAGGCAGAGAAAGAAAGAAAGTGAGAGAAAGAAAGTGGAGGAGGGGCAGAGAGAGACAAAGAGAGAGAATCCCAAGCAGGCTCTGCCCTGTCAATGCAGAGCCTGAGTCAGGGCTCAGTCTCATGAACCATGAGATCATGACTTGAGCCAAAATCAAGAGTTGGATGCTTAACCAAGTGAGCCACCCAGGCACCCCTCGGTAGTTGATTCAGACCAGAGGTTTGATAGGTTCCCTCCCTATCAGTATTCACATCAATTCTTCCTCTTCCTTCTCCATGCTGCCTCCTTTTTCTCCATCTCCTAAATCTCAGGCCTCCCAGCAATGACTGTGTTAGCTGGACCTGCCTGGTCCCGTAGGAGCCACCCCAAGTGAACGATGTTCTGACAGCTGGTTTAGGCCAAGGCCTACTGCACCAGCACCGTGATCAGAATCTGAAGGATCTAGGGGCGCCTGGGTGGCGCAGTCGGTTAAGCGTCCGACTTCAGCCAGGTCACGATCTCGCGGTCCGTGAGTTCGAGCCCCGCGTCAGGCTCTGGGCCGATGGCTTGGAGCCTGGAGCCTGTTTCCGATTCTGTGTCTCCCTCTCTCTCTGCCCCTCCCCCGTTCATGCTCTGTCTCTCTCTGTCCCAAAAATAAATAAAAAATGTTGAAAAAAAAAATTAAAAAAAAAAAGAATCTGAAGGATCTATCCTTGTTTGCAACACTGATTCACCAAGAACGGGATCAAGGCTAGTTGAGCTTTTTCGTGACTCAGACAATCACTGTCATTGTACATCTGTTACAGGGTCCCTCACCTTCATAATGGTAACTATAGTGTGGCTAACACCGGTGCTACTTATGATCTTGGGAACATTTTGAACTCCCAAGGGAAAGGGTATCGGGTTAATATGAGGTGGTGAAATTTCAGAATGCAGAACATAGGTCCCTTAGGATAACAAGGCAGAGGAAATAAACATAAACATAACACAGGACAGTGGTTCACAAATGTATCTTAGCAGTAGAGCCCTGTCCTCAAATGAAACCTTCAGCGGAATCCCACTCCTGGCTCAGATAAGTTCTGTTTGGAAGGCAGGGTAAGGTAGTGCAGCTATGGGGCCGAGCCCACCTTTCTTCCTCCTGAGCCCTTGCCCTCCTCTCCCGAAGTGCTGGTTCCTACAGCATCCACAAGGAGCCCCTAGGCTTCCATGAGTGAAGGAGGGACAGGGAAAGAACATGAATTTACATATACAGTGAGAGGCCTTGTAGGACCATGTGGACAACATAGATATCTGCATATCAATGGTCCCATTGCTTTTGTCTTTCTGGTTTATATGTTTCTTAGCCTGGATTTTCACGTATATATATTTTATTACAATTGGTATATTTTTATAACGCATCTCAAAATCTTTGCAGAGTAAGTCGGTGTCGGGATATGTGCACACAGTTCTAGGAAGAGGGAGGCTGGAATATTACATCCATGACAAGACATTCACAGGATTTGGTTTCACTTGCTATACAACCCACCATTCTGAAAGGTGCTGTTTCGTATTTTACTGTGTTTTATACATGCTGGCTGAAAGCAAACCAAATGAAAATTAAATACAATCTAAGATGAACTCTAAGATTCTTAAGAGCGTTAAAAATAGAGCTTTACTATAAGAAGATTACACTTTCCCCTGAACAATGAAAGGTATTCTCAATACCACTTGTAATAAGATATTAAACATGGATGGTCTAATTAATTAGTCCCTTTAGTTCTGCTGTTATATTTATTGGGAAGAGGGGCAGTATTAAGGAATACTTTGCTAAGTGAGATTTCTGTGGACTTTTAAATTATAAAACAGTCTGCTGACTTAGAAAAATACTGCTTTGTGTAAATCTGACTAAGGGCTATTAATTTCCTAAATTATCTACAGAAAAACATAACATATATTTAAATTTCCATCAATTTGAAAGACTCGAGAAAAAAAATTGAAATTCAAACAATTGCAGTATATAACTTTTCTGATTTTTAAAGGAATATTTATAGCTTGAAAGGGAAAAGCTGGTGAAATATATCAAAATCAGAGAGGCAATTCTTTTCCTATTTTAGGAAAATTATAGTTCTTGAAGAAGACATTGAAAATTAGCTCTCAGTTGACACATACTCATTATGCTGGAATTTCTAAAGGCTCCTCCCCTTTTTATTTCTGAGAAGAGAAACACATCTCTTTCAGAATGTGAAGAATGGCTTTAATGATCTAAGATTCTAAGGTAATGATCTATAATCTACAGCCCAGGAACCAGATCCATCAGACAGCCTGCTTTCAAGAATAATTTTCATATTTTCAAAACTGTTGAAAAAAAAATCAAAAGAATAACATTTCTTGACATGTGAAAATTACATGAAATTCACATTTCAGTGTCCATGAATAAAGTTTTTTGGAACGCAGTCATACCCATTCATTTGCATATTGTCTACGGCTGCCTTCCTACTACCACGGCAGAATTGAGTAGTGGCAACCAAGACCGAATGGCCCGAAAGCCTAAAATATTTATACAGTCTGGCCTTTTACAGAAAAATTTGCTAACCCCTGACCTAAGAGATGGAGTCCACTTGAGGGCTCCTCTGTGTGTCCCCGGGATATGTGGTAGGGTGCGTACCTGGTTGAGATGACATAGGCATTTGTCAAGACACCAGAAACAGCAGAAGCAGCATCTGAACATGTACGTCGACCATGCATTATGCTGGTGGGACCGGGATCAAAACCAAATGAACAGAGTCAGAAACACAGGAAAGAAGCAAGCAGGCAGTTTCTGCAGACACACAGTATGTTTCTATTTGAGATTTATGCACCTGGGGAAGCACGGTAGCAATTTTCTCTCAGTGTGGGAGAAGTCCTTCTATTCTACATATGCTACTAATTCTCACCATTATTATCACTGATGAGTGAAGTGTCTCTCCTGTGGGCTTACCTTGTTGTGATTGCTGTTGACCTCAGCAAAAATGGATATGGGTTAGTTTATATTTACTAGCAAAGGTAAACTAAGCCTTCTGGTTCTAGTAAGAAACAAAAAAATCTCTTTGTGTCTTCCCCTGAGTGCCATCAATTAAACTTTGCTTTTTCAAACCAGTTTGTATTCACGAAAAATTCATGTCCAAAGACAATAAAACCATGCATTGTAAATACTAGTTATGTGCCCATTAAAAAAAAAAAAGAAAAAGAATCAAGTTTTTCTGCAAAAAAAAAAAAAAATCCTATACTGAGACTTTCAGGGCTAAATTTCAAGGCACAAATTAGTCCTCTGAAATATAATTTGGACATGTGTATAACTCAAGAGTGAATAATTTGATAAAACTCATGGAGGAGGGGTAATTCAATGTGTCCCACCCACTTCCCAGATTAAAGAAAAAAAAAATCCCTGTAAACAATCCTGAAATAGTGCTCTCTGAGGACCCCAGGAGTCACTCAACCTTATATGGACATTTTCTTATCCCAGTGTTAATTCAATTGGATGAAACTTTATCTGGATATTTTTCAGCCTGGCTGTGGTTGTGAATGAGCCATTTCACATAGGGAAGATCACACAGTGGCTGTGTGAAGTGTTTAAATTGTAGACACAGTACGGAGCTGTACTGCTGAGGAAAAGTGTATCTTTTTAACCTAAGACAGGACACATTTCTACAGTAGTGACATCACTGAAGGGGAGTTTGGCCCATTGATCATTTTGGGATCTCAGGAGTGATAAATAATCTTCAGACCTTTGCCAAAGTGACCAATTCACTGACTTCTCTTTTACATTTAGGGAAGGCTGCTGCCCCAGAGTTTAAGGTGTCTAGCTCTAGGAAGGATGGTAAGGTCCCCTACTGCTCAATAATTTGTGATTATCTATTGCTGATGCATACAATAAATATATTTAAAATTAAAAAAAAAACTATTTTGTTCTTCAAAAAAATCCTTCTTGAGATTGAGGGATCAATTAGAAAATGCAGGAACGAGAGTAGTTAGATTTGGCTTGCAATTGGAATGCCTCTTCAAGTGACCAAAACGCATATATATTTTTATCACTTGAAATTTAGCCCTGAAAACCTCACTATAGGATTCCCAAAAAGTTACACTTATTTTCTATTTTTTAAAGTTTATTTATTTTTGAGGTGGGGGGGGCAGGGGCAGAGAGAGAGGGGGAAAGATAATCCCAAGCAGGCTCTGAGCTGTCAGCACAGAGCCCAACCGGGGTTCCAACCCACTAACCATGAGATCATGACCTGAGCCAAAATCAAGAGTCGGGTAGTCAACCGACTGAGCCACCCAGGCACCCCAGACTTGATTCTTTTTTAATTTGGGTACATAAGTAGTATCTACAATGTAATCTTTCAATAGAAATACAAGAAAATACTCTATGATCAGGGCAGCTTCTTAACGTGCACTTCATGATGAGGAAGCTAGATAATTTTATGTGAAATTCAACCAATTATTCCTTATTGATAAGCTAATCTTAAGTCTTGATTATGGACTTAAAAATATCAAAAAATTTAAAATATAATAAAAAATCTCCCTAATTTACCAAGGACACATAGTTATACCCAAAAGGTTAGAATTAGGTAAACTTGTGAAACTCTGACCAAGTCACAAGCACGGAGGTGGGGATGGGGAGAGATTAACATTGTGTGAGAACGGAAAAGTTGGGAAAAGTCCAACCCTCCCTTGTTTGGCAGGCCAGAAATACCATGAGAACAGCTGTTTTCCTGGTGTTCTGGTTTCCACTGGCATTCATAACCAAATGTGCATGGAAATACAAACCAGGGAGGAGAAAAACCCCCAGGCACAAAAGCCCTACAGTTTTCTGTCTTTTGAGCTGAGATTTAGGTCAACGTGTCCATTTCTCATTCTTTAGGATGTTTTCTCTCTCTCTCCCTCTCTCTCTCCCACACACAGCTCTCTCACACACTCTTAACACACTTTCTCTCAACTCTCTCACACACACACTCTGACACACTCACACAGCTCTCTCACACACTCTCTTAAGCACTCTCACACACTCTTACACACATTTTCTCACAACTCTTTCCCACATTCTCTCACACATATTCTCACACATGTGTTCTCTCACACACAGACTCTCTCACACACATATCCTCTCTTATATTCTTTCACAACTCTCTTGCACACTCTGACACACTCACCCACACATTCTCTCTTACACACATTCTCTCACAACTCTCTCTCACACACACACACACATTCTCTCTCACACTCACTCACTCATTAAAGCTCCCTCTGTCCCTCAAACACACAGGTCACTTCCCATGGCACCTCTAAAAAACAAAGGAGTAAGGAATATTTTAGCATTAAAACAGAAACAAATGTTATTCCTATCTTGTAGTATTTTTTCTTATTCAAACAAAAAGCATGATATTTAATATATTTAAATATATTCAAATAGTATATTTAGTATGTTTAATAGTTAATATATTTAAACATGTTTAAATAATATATTTAATATATATTTAATATACATATACTAATATATATACAAATATTTAATATTTAAACAAAAAGCATGCCCACAAAAAAGTGTGTGAATTTCATCTGAAAATTCCTCCCATTTGTTCAGCATTTATGTGAGAAGGAAAACCAGCTAAGGCAGGACTCCCTCCCCACCCCACCTCTGCCAGTTTGTTGGCAAAAAAACCCCAAAAAACAAAACCATAAACAAAACAGAGGCTGGGGACCAAAAGGTTGCTAGGGGCCGGGTAAGAGATGGCAGCTCAAGAACACTGGAGCCTGCTGAATGGCCACTGTCACAGGTTCACATTCCTGTCCAGGGACCTGCTGTAGTTTTCCAGTGACTAACTTTTCTGCAAGTCAAACACCCCGTGCAATATGCATGACTGAGCTGCCTTACCTTGTCTTTCAGAGTGTTGTAAATGTACTTGAGAATGGTTCTTGGAATCCTTGCCACAGTGATTAAAAATGACCCTTTTATGGCTGTTCCTTGATGGTAGCAGAAAAGAATGGAGAGAGACCAAAGGATTGGGCGATCAGGAGGGTCATTTTTATTTCTGGGAACAGGGGAAAAAAGGCGACATTTAAAAAACACCATTTAAAACTTCTCTCTGGTTCAAATCATCAGTGGTACTAACATTTATAAAGCAGTAATGCAATAAGCATTTGGCAAAACTTTTATACTCCTTGGTAGCTAAGGTTAAATTCTTTCTTGGACTGACTCCTTTTCATGGCACTCAATGCTACAAACAAACAGAACAGAAAATTTAAAAAAAAAAAAAAAAGTACTGATGAGTTAAAATAAACGTTTCCCTCTTTACAACACCTCCCCCCTCCACCAATTCTTTAAGTCACCCTATAAATCTCATTTTCAGAAGCTTGATGATATAATAATTTCCAAGGTTTCAATTACATGTGTAAATACTGCCAGCATTAGCTTAGTGATTAAAATCACCACCAGAATCACATGACCAGGAAAGGCAGCCACAGAGATACCAGTGAGCTCCAGCTTAATGTTAAGGGATAGAAAATTCTGGCTTCTGCACAGCTCTAGGCTCCTAAAATCCAGCTGATTTCTGCTCTGCTCTTTAAAGGTCACTTCAGTGTGAATCATTTGTGGAACTTGTCATGACACAGCAAACAAGAATGCAAAAGTCAGTTTCACAGGCAGGGGCGGGGGCGGGGGGGGGGAGAAAAAACCGAAAACGAACAGAACGGGCACAGCCTTCACTCTACCCCAAACCTGAAAGATAAAACAAAGGAGGGAGGGCTGGTGAACCCCTCCCCTGACCCTCTGAATTCCCGCTGGTGCCAGTTCTAGAAAATGAGGCTCTTTCCGAGAAGCCACCTCGCGGATTCCAAGTGAAGCTTGGTTTCTTCATAATGGATTATTCTACAACTTGCTCCGGTTGCTAATAAGTCGCGATGAATTAAGGTTTTGACAACAGCCTAGGTTTTGAGGGAGAAAAGGAATATGGCCAGAAATGTCTCAAGTGTTGGCAATGACTGTATTTTGCTGTTACTGAAATCATCCAGGAAGGAAAAGAGAACGTGAAAAGTAATACTGGGAGCGGAGGAACTGTAATCCAATCATCCCACAAAAAGGGTGATGTGTGTTTCAATTCAATATTACTGAAAATAGGAAATACCAAGGAAGCTATTGCTGATACGAATTCATTTTGATCTGATAAACTAGGAGACTAATACAGGCCAGGAAAATCTGACACATTTTTTCCCTTTCCTCAGCTTTTTTTTTTTTTTTTTTTTTTTTTTAAGGAAGAATGTTTACTTTTCCATTTAGGAGATTTATGTGCCTCAGAACTCGTTTTCGTGCTCGAGAGAGGGTGCAGGGACAAGAGGACAACACCTGCTTTCCATCTGGTGGGGAAACAAATGATGCGTAGGCCACTGTGAATGGAGGCTTTGGAGTCTGGTCCCCCAGGTTTTGAAGTCTGGGGTTGAGCATCATCTTGCTGAGAAGGTTTAGCGGGGACAAGATTAACCATTTCAGGTGGAGTGACTGCTGTGGTCCATGACACATCCTGGCTATCATGCCAGGCTCTCCGGGGATTGGTTGGAAGCAGATGCAGAAGTTCCAGAAGCTGGGTTATCATGTGATGAGAGAGACAACTTTAAAAGGCGGCCCTTTACACTTAGGCCGGCTCATGGAGCCAGGAGTCATTCAAGACCTGCCCCCACCCCCCCAAATTAGAAACGACCCTACAGAAAAGGGTTAAATGAGTGGAGTGTCTTTGAGGCTCCCACATTCTCTTCTTAGACCTTTCTCCATGTTCAAAGGTAACATCACCCTGTTATCCCTCCCTGCTGTGTTTCTGCCTGGGGCCTTTGTCTCTGTCTCCTTTACAACCAGCAAAGCCTGTCCCCAGGAGGAGTAACAGAGTGTATCTGGTGGGACTTACAATAATACTTATCTCTGAATTTCATTGTATTTGGAGCACTGGCTTGTGGAATGGCAATGGTGGCAATGCAGTGCTGGGCGTATTGGGCCACCCAGTGGCGAGCCACGAGGAAGCTGGGGCCTCCTGTCAGGCCTACCTTCTGTCTTTAGAGCCTGCTCCGTGTGGAGCCCCCGCCACCCCAATTCTGGGGGCGTGGCATGAGAAAGACCTGGGTAGCAGGAGAGGGTAGGGGACTCCAGGATGTGCCGCTTCTCCCTTCTTTTAAAGTTGTGGCTGTCCTGAGTGCAAAAGGTGCCCGGCCCCATGCAAGGGAGCCAGTGCCCCAGCACACAGCAGCAACTCAAGTCGCTGGGCAGAGGGCTAATGGTCCCATCCACCCAAGTCCTGTAGCAGCTTCAGGTCATGATACACAAGCACTGTACTGCAACTACCAGTCCTGTGGACAACAGAGCAGAAGGCCAAGCCACTTGGCCTTGAAGCAACTTCAGAGCGCTAGAGGCAAGTCTGAGCTCTACTTAGATGCAGCCTTGTGGTGCGAACTCTTCAATAGGATGGGAAATGAATTTTGTGCCAAGGCTCCTGGACAAGGACGGACATGAATGGGAGGGATGGCCTCCAATGTAAATGGGTCCCAAGCAAAGGAGCACAGTGTGGTCCCTGAAGAGACCCTCTTTTCCTGATGTTTCTTGCAGCAAGATCCCTGCAAGGCTCATGTTTCCAATTCTACGGAAAAAGGAAATTGTCTTTATTATGAAGAACAGGATTCTGTAGCTGTCCTCATCAACTCCTGTTAGGATTAGGAAATCTGTCTCCTAGCTAAATTCTACAGGCTCATCTGTTAGCCCATTTCCCTCACTTCCTTCTCAGTGAATCGAGAGCAGCTGGAAACCATCTTTTGTGTATTTGAAAGTGATGATGACGTCATGCCTCAAGCGTCCCTTCTCCAAATTGCACGGTCCTAGTTCCTTCTATCACATCCCCTGCCACATCTTTATGGCTCTCCCTTGACCCCTCTTCAAGCAAATGGTTGTAAAAGAGAAATTTTACAGGTTGCCATATCCTGATACTTGATGGTGCTTGTATGAACTCGTCAGCTCTCTTACTGCTTAAATGAATGACAGAGCTGATTGCATTCTGGCTATATTTACTCCTTACCCTGAGTGCAGGCTAAAATGAGATATTGGGAACCCTGAGATAAAGAAAAACCTTACTTCAAAATTAGACACAAAGCAAAAAAGACAGTGGAACTCTTTAATAAAGAAACAGTGCTTAGGGGCGCCTGGGTGGCGCAGTCGGTTAAGTGTCCGACTTCAGCCAGGTCACGATCTCGCGGTCCGTGAGTTCGAGCCCCGCGTCAGGCTCTGGGCTGATGGCTCGGAGCCTGGAGCCTGTTTCCGATTCTGTGTCTCCCTCTCTCTCTGCCCCTCCCCCGTTCATGCTCTGTCTCTCTCTGTCCCAAAAATAAATTAAAAAAATAAAAAAATAAATAAAAAAAAAAGAAACAGTGCTTAAATCAGTCATCATGCATTTTATTTTTATCAAAGTAATATATCAAATATTTTTTGGGGGGAGAGCGAGAGAGCGAGCATGTGCAGGGGAAGGGCAGAGGGAGAGAGAGAATCTTAAGCAGGCTCTACAGCAGACATGGGGCTCGACCTCATGACTGTGAGATCGTGACGTGAGCCAAAATCAAGAGTCAGACACTTAACTGACAGAGCCACCCAGGTGCCCCAGAGTAATACATGAACTATCTTAAGTCAAATAGCATGAGGCTAACCAGGAAAGATAGCAATTTGCTTTCCCCACTGCTAGTTTTCTTCCCCAGAGGTAATATCCCAGCTATTTCTTCTGAAACTCTCCCCTTATGCTTCTCAATTATGTTCTTCCTGCCAGGTCTTATTTTTTCAGCCTCTTATATTGTCTACTGACTTCTCACTTTGAAAGATGTTTGTTGATTGTTTCTCTTATACAACCTAAACATCTTCCCATTCGCCCTTTCTCAATATAATTATATTGAAGGTTTTAGGGTTTTTTCCCCAGCTTTATTGAGATATAATTGACAGATGACATTGTGCAAATTTAAGGTGTGCGGTGTTTGACCTCATACTTACACACAGCAACATGAGTACCAACACAGCAGTAGCTAACACCCCCATTATGTCGTATAATTACATTCTTTATTGTGGTAAAAACATTTAAGTTTTACTCTCTTAGCAATTTTCTCTGCGCTATCAGCACAGAGCCTGATGCAGGGCTCGAACTCACAAGTGGTGAGATCATGCCCTGAGCCAAAGTCTGACACTTAACTGACTGAGCCACCCAGGCGCTCCTCTTAGCAATTTTCAAGTATATGATACAGTCTTATTAACTATTATCACCACGCTGGACATTAGATCCCTAGAACTTATTCATCCTAACTTGAAGTTTATGCCCTTTAATCAACATCTGCCCGTTTCCCCCAGCTGTACCAACACCTGTTAGTCACCACTCTGTTTCTTTGTTTCTACGTTTCGCTTTTTAAGATTCTGCATATAAACGAGATCATATAGTATTTGTCTTTCTCTGACTTATTTCACTTATTAGCATGATGCCCTCAAGAGCCAATATTTTCACAAATGGCAAGATTCTCTTCTTTCTCATGACTGAATAAAATTCCATTGTGTGTATACACCACATCTTTATCCATTCATCTGTTGATTAACATTTGGGTTGTTTCCATAGCTTGGCATTGTGAATAAAACTGCAATAAACACGGGAGTGCAAATATCTCTTTGAGATCCTATTTTCATTTCCTTTGGATATATACCCAGAAGTGGGATTGCAGGATCATATGGTAGTTCTATTTTTAATTTCTGAGGAAACTCCATACTGGTTTTTCCATAGTGGCTGTACCAATTTACATTCGCACCAACAGTGCACAAGGGCTCCCTTTCTCCACATCCTTGCCAACACTCTTATCTCTTATCCTTTTGATGACAGCCATTCTAACAGGTGTGAGGTGATATCTCCCTGTGGTTTGGATTTGCATTTCCCTGATGATTAGTGATGCTGAACACCTTTTCATGTACTTGTTTGTCATTTATATGTCTTCTTTGGAAAGATATCTATTCAGTTCATTTGTTCAGTTTTTAATAGGATTTTGTTGTTGTTGTTATTATTGAATTATATGAGTTCTTCATATATTTTGGATAGTAACTTCTCATGAAATATTTGACGTGCAAATGTTTTTTCCCTTTTCATTTTATTTTTTTTTCACTGTGCAGAGTTTTTTAGTTTGATGTAGTCTCACTTTTTTTTGCAGTTTTTGCTTTTGTTGCTATGCTTTTGTGTCATATTCAAAAAAACATTGCTAAGGCCAATGTCAAGGAGCTTTGTCCCTATGTTTTCTTTAGGAGGTTTATGGTTTCAGTTCCTATGTTTAAGTCTTTAAACCATTTCAAATTAATTTTTTGTGATATAAGATAGGGGTGTAATTTCATTCGTCTATAGCTACTAGTTTTCCCAACACCTATTAAAGAGACTATCCTTTTCCCTTTCTGGGCTCTTGATTCTGTTCCACTGATCTACGTGTCATTTTCATGCCAGTGCCACAATGTTTTGATTACTATAGCTTTGAAGCGTAATTTGAAATCAAGAAGTGTGATGCCTCCAGGTTTGTTCTTCTTTCTCATGACTGCTTTGGCTATTCAGGATCTTTTAATACCACACACGTTTTAGAATTGCTTTCTTTTTCCTGTGAAAAATGACATTGGAGTTTTGATAGGAAATGCACTGAATCTATATATGGCTTTGGACAGTATGAACATTTTAACATGAAATGTCTATTTGTGTATTCTTCAATTTCCTTCATCAAAATCTTACGGTTTTCAGGATACAGATTGTTTACTTCCTTGATAAACTTATTCCTAAGTATCTTATTGTTCTTAATGCTATTGTGAATGAGATTGTTTTGTTTTTCCAATATGTTGTTAGAATACTGAAACACAACTGTTTTCTGCAATGTTGATTTTGTATCTTGCAATTTTTCTGAATCCAATCATTACTTCTAACAGTTTTTTAGTGAAGTTTTTAGAATTTTTCTCCATATAAGACCATATCATCTGCAAACAAAGACAATTTTACCTCTTTCTCTGATTTAGATATCTTTTATTTCTTTTTGTTGCTCTGGCAAGGACTTCCAGTACTATGTTGAATAGGAGTGGTGAGACTGGGCACTTTTGTTCATGATCTTAGAGAAAAAACTTTCAATCTTTTACCATTGAGTATGTTTTAGTTAATATTTAGTGTTTACATTATCCATATATAAGTAACATTCACAACTGATCTAAGTAGTATATTCTTTAAAAAAATTATATATTTATCTTTATTGACTTATAAACCAAGTACTGTATTCTGATTATAATTCCTTTCCTATGCAACTTTTGGGTTTTCCTGAAGTTAATAATTGTTTCACATTTTTTATTTTGTCTGGTTTCCCATTGGCTTTACTGAATGCTTCACCAAAGTGTAAATCTTTCCTCTGCATGTTCGAATACATCTGGTATTCTCTTAGTTTCTTTTTCCCCTTTTTTTCCTCCTTGGAGACATGCCTCCTGGAGTCCACTGCTCTCCTGCTTCTCCTTGGACTAGGTTTGTTTGTTTGTTTGTTTGTTTGTTTGTTTTTGAGAGAGTGCTCCTGGGTGGGCAAGCAAGCAAGGGAGGGGAAGAAAGAGACAGAGAATCTCAAGCATGCTCTCCACCCAGTGCAGAGCCTGATGCAGGGCTCGATCTCATAACGATGAGATCATGACCTGAGCCAAAATCCAGTCAGATGCTTAACTGACTGAGCTACCCAGTCACCCCATAGATGTTTTTTATACCTGCTGCATAGCTACCCTTCTGGGATTTCCCTGTTCTTTTTTTATGGTGTTGGAGCCCATTTCCTGAAACTCATGTTTTCATCTCTGGTTTACTTGTCCATTTCAGAGCAGAACACCCTTTCTAAAAAAGGATATGGGGAGTGAAGTCTTTTGGGATGTTGCAGTCCTGAACATGACTTTATTCTCTTTTACCCTTGACTGACAGTATGAATAGGCATAGAATTCTAGATTGGGAAATAATCTCTCCTTGTTTGCTCCATTGTATTCCTGGGTCAGAGTTACTGTTGAACATCAGACCCCATTCTAGTTCTTGATCCTTTGCCTGTGATCTAGTCTTCCCTTTAGAAACTTCTGGGATCTTCCCCTTTACTCATGTCCTCCAGCTCTGGGAAATTTTCTTTGATAATTTCCTCCCTTCTTTTTCCTTTGTTCTCTATTTCTGGAACTCTTATTAGTCAGATATTGGGTCTCCAAAATGTTTCCTCTAACTTTATTTATTTTCCTTTATTTTCCATTTGCTTTGTCCTTTTGCTGTACCTTCTGGAAAAATTATTTAATTTTATATTTTAATCCTTGAATAGAAAAATTTCACTTTTGCAATCATATTTTTAATTACTAAGAGGTACTTTATTCCTTTTTTGGGTACTTATTTTATGGATGCAGTATTTCTTTGTTCTGAGAATATTATAGTTCATTTTTTTTTTGCAGTTTTTTTTTTCTGCTGCCTGCTCTGTCTCTATTTTCCCTAATTCCCTCTGTTTGTTTTGTTCATTTCAAACTTTTTCGTTCACTAGAGGCTTTCTGTGAATGTTTAATAATCACTGGCTACAAATCCATATTTAAGACTGAGGCCCTAAAGAGAGAATTGGAAGCTCTGTATGAGGGGTGACAGTTGCCTGGTGAGTTTCACTGTCTGGTTCAGTCAGGGAATCATTTCACTGAGGGACTCCTCCCCCTGCCCCAACCAGGTTATCTGTAGGTCCTTACTTTGGGTTGGTAATTTCTCCAAAGAATTCTCTAATCTCTTGTGGGGGTGGGGGTGGAGGTGGGGGCAGGATATCAACCTGCTCTGAACATCCTAGGAGCTGAGCCATGGAATGCGTGTTGGTGGTGGCAATGGGGGGGAGGGGGTCCTCACTATTCTTCACCAGGACCCCCCTTCCACTTATCCCCCCTTCTTTCAGTACACAGCCTCGCCCCCAACCTCAGCTGTGCCAGATACCCCAAGTCCAGACCCTTTCTGCTTTACCTCTCCGGAGAACAAAGCTCCTGTCTTCTGCTGGTTTGGGGGAAGGGCCCTGGAGCCTAACTACTCTTTAGGAAGACCTGTAGCTAACCGTCAGAAGTACATTTCACACTTGAATTCCAGTTTTTTGACTGGAATTTTTGTGACTCAAGTATCTTATTTTCACCTCCTCACCCCAGAGACAGGCCTTTTTAGGTTTATGCAGTCTGCTCAGTTGCTACCCATCCATCCTCTCTCCAGCTTTCATCATTTGGTTGATGTTTCCTCTCTCTGTCATTTCCTACTGTCCTGGTGTGTTCGTGCCTCCTCTTTCATTCTTTCGGGTTTGGTGGGGAGGGGGGTGGGAGGAGGAGGAGGGGTTAGGAGACAGATATATGCTTCACTGGAAGTGTAAAGCAAAACCCTCATTGAAAATGATTTGGCTTTGTGCTTCTAAGATAACACAAAATCACTGCTATCAGACAGATGTAAGTTACCTGCTGGCCAATGTGGTTAAAATAATCTTTGCTCCCGTACTCAGGAGCAAGCAGCACATGCCACCCACCCCCTGGGGCGCAGAGGTTCTCAAGGCCAAGGGCTACAGCCCCTGTGTGCGTCCCACAGAGTCTGTAGGGATGAAGACTCCCAAACAGCACCCTTGTATTAAAACCCACGGGGTTCCTTACTGTCGGGAGGTAATTGCTCACTGGGATGAATCATCCCTGGTTGACTTTCTTACCCCCATGAATACTCATGCTTATCTGCTCATTTGGTCTGAAAGATTAGAGGAGGATCAGCCCTATTGGGAGTAAACTTCCTGTTCTCAGTCCAACCCTGTCATTGTCCTGGCCTGCTCCACTTGCCTGTGGTTTTATCTTTGCCCCATGGAGAGTCACACACAAAAAAATGTTTTTTTGGGGGGGGTGGGGAGTCCTCAGTTATTTTGATGAGGTAATGGGGTGAAAACATTTAAGTGTCACAGTGAACAAAGAAGTCATTAACTCACTAGTATTTAACTATATGAACACGAACTGTATTTTGGAGTTGTATACAATTTTCTTAGGATTAAAAATTATTTTCTGGGGTCCCCTGACCCCGGTTTGAGTCCCGTGCTGGGCTTTCTTCTGTCAGCGCAGAGTCCACTTTGGATCCTCTGTCTCCCTCTCTCTTTGCCCCTGCCCTGCACATGCGCCCTCTCTCTCTTTCTCTCAAAAATAAATAAACATTAAAACAGTTTTCCAAGAAGACATTCTCACTTACATAGGATAAAATAATGCTCGCAGAACTTACTGACATGTGTTCCAAATAGACCGGTAATTTTTTTTTTAAGTTTGAAGACAATGAGAATGAATATTTACCGAAGTCAACCTTTCCTTTCAGCTGTCTTTCAATTCTAAGTAGTTTGGTTATGCCCCCTGCTTTGCTTCCTTCTGAATTTTCTAGCTCAAGGCAAGAGAGCTTGGAAATGTGACAAATTTAAGGTATACTATTTCTTTTCACTACCAAATGAGCATCGTGCTCCAATTTTTACCTTAGTTTTCTGCCAACTGCTTTTAAGACTCCAAAATATCTTTTGTGACACCCAACATGAAGCACATAGACAAATCAATAGGAGCTACACGCTAGACCTACCTGTTGAAATAGCAAGTAACAAGTGCGCCGGCTACAGTCATTTGCTGGCACGCAAGGATGAATTCGCTAGTCCAGATGAGGCCAATCAAATGGTACCACCACATATACCGAATGCCTAAAATAGGCTTATATTCCACTTGGCCACCTTCAATAACCTGTGCAGCTCCTAAAGTTTAAAACACAAACATGCTTTACACCAATGTTTTCCTAAGCACGGAAGATGATTCAACAGTCCACACTTCCTCATGGCTGGCTGTTGGCGTTATGTGAAACACAGATGCCAAAGTCAAGTTTGAAGCATCCGCCATAATTGACGGTCTTCACAGCACAAACTAAAAAATGAGAACACACTTTTAACTTAGGAATAATATTCATAACGATATTTATAATGACTGAGGGGTGGGCGATTTGTGAGACATTTGACCCGTACGCAATGGTCATTTCACTTTGTAGATACGAAAACTGAGGTCTGGAAGAATCAAGAAACTTTCAGAAAGTCTCACTGCTCATGATTAGTGGAAGGAGCACATAAGCCCAGACACATTCGACTCTAAAACCCATGGTTTTTCTACCACACCACTTTGTGACACAAATAAAGCTTGTTAAATTGGTGAAATCATACAAAGCCATTAGGACTATATTTTAGACCCCTGCTCCACCAAAAACATAGAGTTCCTAAAAGAGACAAGGTCTTCATTTTTCCAAGGGATTCACTTCAGGTTTCATTTCAAGGACTAACTCTTCTAACACATTTATAGTATCTATTGGAGGGGCGCCTGGGTGGCTCAGTCAGTTAAGTGTCTGACTTTGGCTCAGGTCATGACCTCACAGTTCATGAGTTCGAGTCTTGCGTCAGGCTCTATGTTGACAGCTCAGAGCCTGGAGCCTGCTGTGAATTCTGTGTCTCCCTCTCTCTCTGTTCCTCCCCTGCTCGCAGTCTCTTTCTCTCAAAAATAAATAAAGATTAAAAAAATAATAAAATATCTATTGGGTTTCCGTGTTAAACTTCTAGGTTCATATCTTGCCTTTATCCTTTCCTGGTTAGACTGGGGCAAGCTATTTAGTCTCCTTTGGGAGACTAAACTTCCTGTTGGTAGTTTAAATGAGATTACATGGTAAATGCTGAAGATAGGGCCTGGTCCATGGAAATTTCATTTTGTGAGCGGTCATGATTTTATTAAATTTCAGGAACTCAATACTGTATTAAATCAAGACCAGCATGGTAACCCCAACAATGCCCTGCCATTCCCATGGCTATACCCTGCTTTATTTGCCCTCATCTAAAGAAGCCCCTGAATTATACCCTGGAATTAGCCCTGCAATTCAATTCAGTTCAGTTTGGATTTAGTAAATCCAAATCCCAGCTCAGTGGCTATGCTTGATTGCTAGATGCTCTCCATTATGTATTTATTTATTTATTTTTTATTTATTTATTTTTTTTTAATTTTTTTTTTCAACGTTTTTTATTTATTTTTGGGACAGAGAGAGACAGAGCATGAATGGGGGAGGGGCAGAGAGAGAGGGAGACACAGAATCGGAAACAGGCTCCAGGCTCCGAGCCATCAGCCCAGAGCCTGACGCGGGGCTCGAACTCACGGACCGTGAGATCGTGACCTGGCTGAAGTCGGACGCCCAACCGACTGCGCCACCCAGGCGCCCCTCCATTATGTATTTAAAATAAACTACTGTTAAGTAAGAGATAGGCACTTCAGTCTTTGGCAAAACCAACAACTTGGACAACATTTAAAGATAGTTTCAGATTTTCCTTCTTAGGTATAAATCGATTTTAGGTTCATAATTCACATGTCTGTAGACATTCACAATAGGGTCTCTGCAAAGGAAGTGGGAGAAGATAACCATGCTGTAGCGCAATGTGATTCCACAGACGAAGGCTGGCCTTAGTTCCTTAGGCTCTGTGTTCTGCTGAACAAAAGTCACATTGTGAAAAAACAGTGGGGCAGCTTGATTTACAGAGAAGTTAATATTTGATTGAGCGCTGGGCTCTTTCTGCCTTAGAGGCAATTTCTGTTTCAGGTACAGCACTGATAAGTGTTTATGCTTTTCCAAAATAAGTGTGCCTCAGGAAAGCATTCCCAACGCTAAAGGAAGCAACCCCTCACCACTAACACATGGGCTTAGGTAGGTCAGGTCGATGGAGACTTGGAGAATCGCTCCAAAGAATATCAGAAGTGAGCAAGGCCAGCCAACAAGCACACTGTATTTCCTGGGGATAGACTGCGGTTTCACAAGAACATGCTGACAGCGTGTCCCGTGGTTTGGGGGTGAACATTTCCATAGAATAGGAGGGATGCTTTCTTTGACAGATGAAAGGTAAATACAGAGGCCCGGGAGGCTAATGGGGGACGGTCTCTTCTTGGCTGCCTTGTGCCATCAAGAGCACAGTCATACATATTCCAGCTCGGCACACTGAGGGGCAAGAGTGAGTGGCTAAAGTAAGTCAAGGTTCACATAAGCCTTCAAATCCATGGCAGTCACCAAAGAAGCAGGATCTAGAAATTCTGGTCACTGCTGTCTTTGAATATCTTTGTCTAAACCATCTTCTGTTTGTTCCTCTGGTTCATTTATACCAGGCTGTTTACAGATTTTCCTTTAGGGCAGGGTTTCTCAACTTCTCAACATGCCAACTGACATTTCAGACCAGATAATCCTTTGTGGGGGGTGGGGGGGGGGAGGGGGAGGCTGCCTGTGCACTGTAGGATATTTAGCATTATCCCTGGCCTCTACCCACTACATGCCAGGAGCAACCTCCCTCCACTCCTCTAGTTACAACAACCCGAAATGTCTCCAGACACTGCCAAATGCCACCTGGGGGATAAACCTGTTACTCAAGAAGCACAGTTTCAGGCAAACATTTTCTGAAGAATGAGGTGCTGTGGCTCCAGGGTGAAAGCCTAGCAACTAGTGGTTACAGCCTGTGGGTGGGGCAGGCGTGTTTATGCGCACAAGACTGCCCTCTCCTGGATGACAGTGTCAGTGCAGGCAAGAGCCCCTCATCAAAGGAGGAGCTGCTTTGTCGATAAGGACTGTTAACACAGTCACTACAACGTGTAGCTAACACGGGCTAATGGGCACTGGACTTCAGACAGATCCCAAGATATTGTGGATCTCAAGAATAAAGGTGCAAAGGGTACTGAAATGGGAGAGGACTTGGTTCCAGTCTCGGCTGTGACACTTGTGATAAGCAACCTGGGCCCCTGTTCCCTCATTGTAAAGATAAAAAGGGTGGACAAGATGAACCCTGAGGCAGTGGTTATAGGCTTAGGCTTGAGTCACACAGGCTGAGATTTATATCTATCTCCGCACCATCCCCTAATGACTGACCAGGCTCAGGCAGAGGGGGCCTTGTAACATCTGTCTCATCACGTGCAATCTGAAGACATTTACACCTACTCCTCATGTCCTTGGTGACCCTGTCCAGTCTTGTGGCTCCGAGCGCCATGCATGCAGCTACTCTGAGGATTAAATGGGTAAGACACTTGAACAAATGAGTTCAAGACAGGTTAGCTGTAACTGAAATACAGGTAGACAGAATTCCAGTTCTGGACTTAACGTATATTTATTAAGTATCTACTATACGTTGGAATTATGCTAGACATCAGCAATTAAGGTGGGGGATGTGAAAGAAGCAAACAAGAAATCAGAAAGAAGATACCATCTGAGTGACTCTCAGGAACTCACATGCTGCTTTATTGGTCTATTCATCTCTCCTTCTTCTGGACTGTTCCTAATTTCTCCTTCAACCTCTAAGGGTTTTTCCCCCCCATTGTCACGCTCTCTCAATGATCTCACCTCTGGTTTCTCTGAGAAAATTGAAGCAATCAGAAAACCTCTGCCAGTACCTACCCCTGACATCTACCTGCCATCAGCATGAGCCCATTACCTGACCCCTACTTAATATGATAAATTGTCAGTGACCCTAAGGCTAACCCCTCCTCTGGATCTCCCTTCTCACCTACTGATGATAGCTATTCAGCAATATTCCCCTCTTTTTTCTTTCCTCCAAGTATTCCTCTCAACTGAATCATTTTTAACCACTTCTCGTCTTTAACAAAACCTACTCTTGACTCTCCTCCAGCTTCCTTGCCATCTGTCTATTCCTCTTAATTTTTTAAAAATAGTTTAGTTATTTATTTATTTTAAAATAATCTCTACACCCAATGTGGGGCTCAAACTCACAACCCCGAGATCACAAGTCACGTGCTCTTCTGACTGAGCCAGCCAGGCACTCCTCTGCTCCTCTTTACGGCCCAATTCCTCAAGACTGCCTCTACTTACTCTTTTCAATTCTTTTCTCCCTCTTTCTCTTAAACCCACTGCAATCATGATCCACTCCCTCTCACTTCCCTCAAGCGGTTTTGTTTCACCTCTACGTTGCTAAATTCAGTGGATAGTCTTTGGGTCTTATCCCACTTGGTAGCAGCATTTGACACACTGGACGCCACTCACATATCCCTGAAGCCCCAGCCAGCCTCATTTCTGTATTCCTCCTCAGCTCCAGGACCTCTCAACCACTGAAGATTCCCAGAGTATAGTCCTTAAATTTCCACTCTTCTCTCTCTGCACTCATTCTATTCTCATGGTTTTAAATACCATTTATATGCTCCCAAATTTCCAAGTGAGATCTCTAACTGGGACCTCTCCAGAAACTTCAGACTCAACCAGCCAACTGCGCACTTGACATCTCCATCTGGCTGCCGAAGAGACATCTCAGTTAACACAATCAAAACCAATACGATCGCCCCTGAAATGCTCCACTCAGAGTCTTGCCCCATCTCAGCTGATGGCAGTCCCATCCTCCAGCTGCTCACTGTCATCTTTAAATCTCTTTCCTTCACATCCCTCCACAAATAAATCGGGAGATCCTTCAGAATAGACACGGAATCCAATACGTCACACCACGGCCATTATGCTCCTCCCTAGACGGCTGCCTGTAAAACGTCAGTCAGATCATATAGATATTCTACTTAAAACTGTAATGGCTTCCCATCTCAGATTGGAACCAGAGCTCCTATAAAGGCTACAAGCCCAGAGGATTTGACTCCATGCCCTCTCTGACCCCCTTCTAACTCCACTCCAGTGGAAGAGGACTGCCTGCTGTGCCCCCAGTACCCATGCCTCTTGCTGTTCACTTTGCCAAGAACACGGTCCCTTCTCTTATAGAGCCTCATGGCTCTGCCCCTACCGCCTTCAAATCTTTGTTCACATATCCCCTTCTCAATGAGGCCTTCCCCCACTCACCACATTTAAAATTCACCACCCCTTGGGGCACCTGGGTGGCTCAGCCACTTGAGCGTCCGACTTCAGCTTAGGTCATGATCTCATGGTTCGTGAGTTCGAGCCCCGCATTGGGCTCTGTGCTGACAGCTCAGGGCCTAGAGCCTGCTTCGGATTCCATGTCTCCCTCTCTCTCTGCTCCTCCCCTGCTCGCACTCTGTCTCTCTCTCTCAAAAATAAATAAAGATTAAACAAAATTGTTTTTTAAAATTGCACCTCCCCTTAAGCATTTCTCATTCTTCCCCTCTGCTTTAATTTTCCCCATACCACTTATCAACTTTTAATGTATTGTGAATTCACTTACATATTTTATTTAATGCCTGTCCCCCTATCCTCCTCTAGCTACAAAACTAGAAGAAAAGCTGTACCTTTAGCTTCTACAACAGGGTCTGATACAGTAAATATTCAATAAATATTTATTGAACGAACAACTGAATCAAACTTCCTCAGCATAGCATATGTATATCTCAATGTATCCTATATATCCCTAATATATCCTACTATAGAGATCTGAGACAATTTTCTGGACATCATCCATATAACCTGGAGGAAATTCATCATGAAGTTAACCATAAATCTAGAAACTATAAGCAAGCTTTAAAGCATTTTGAAAGACTAAGGTGACATTCATGATCATATACATGGCAATTTCTCAAGGACGGCAGTCCAGATGGTTGGGATAATTTCCCAAAGGAAGCAGGTCCAACTTGGAAGGGTTCGACTTTCTAGTACATTCTATGTACTGGCCTCTTCCAGCAAATTGGTTCAAGCGTCCTAGTGACATCCCTCGTGCCCGTGTCTCCCACTGGCTCAGCTTCTACTCTGACAGCATGAAGATTAGGGGGAAAGAGAAGAAAATCTCGATGTAGAACCTATGTCTATATCTCATTTCACACAGCACTGATGCAAATCCACTTACTGATTCAGGACACATTTACTGAACTCATTTAGGGGCTGTACGCTGAATAAAGAGACACAGAAAGAAAAAGACATGGCCCCTGCCCTCAGGATGTCCATTCCCTAGTTGGATGGTAACAAGTCATTAACTTGCGTTATTGTTCTTCATAGGACTTCTCACCGTCTACATATATTTACTTATTTATTCCCTCTTTCCCCACTCACTAGCACCTCTGCCTCATTCACAGCTGTACCTCCAGTTCCCAGGCCTGCAACAGTACGCATGCAATGAATATCTGCTGAAAGAATGAAGAATATTAAAAAATGCAAGGAAAATGAAGAAGCACAATTAAGTATGCCTGGGGAATTCATAGATTTTCTAAGAAATATAATGCTCAAAACAATTCTTGGAGAATGATTAGCTTTTTAAGCCATTTCAGGTAGAAAGGGGCAAGTTGGGAAGAGGAGATGTTTCCAGATGAAGGTCACAGCAGGGGCAAAGGCACGAAGATGTTCATGGAGACTGTTTTCCTTTGCACCTTCCCAAAGGGGCTATAAACTTCCAAAAATCAGGAGCTGCTTCAAATCTCTCTTGTGCAAGTTCCCTCCACCTGTTCCTAGGACAGGTGGGGGCTGCTAGGAGGTTTTTGTGAACTAATGTCAATCATTTTCTAGATCTCTCATCACTTAAAAAAGAAGACAATTGTCTTTTAAACTGTGCTCTCAAATATGCCAGGCAGAGCAGAGAGTAAAGCTGAAGCTAGTTCCAGGTACTCTTCAGTTAACAGTAATTCCCAATATAAGGAACATATATGGTCCTTTATTTGCAAAGCAAAGTTCTGGCCCCATCTCGGCCTCCTCACATCCCTGTAAAGCATCTGGGGAAAGCATCATTTTTCTATTGCAAAACTGGGGAAAGGGAAGCACAGAGGATTAACGCCCAAGGAAGCCCAGAGCCAGCTAGATCCTGGGTCCCTTGATGGGACACCCTTTGTCCAACCCTACTACCTCCTTTCCAAGCACGGCCCTCTGCCTGTTCCAAGCATGCCAAATCCATCCCTGTGATCACCTAACTGCAGCACGTAGGGGGAGAAAGTGCCGGCTCAAGATGGGCCTCTTCCACGGTTGACCCTGGGGCTTCCAGACCACCTTAATGACAACGGCGCATAATGAGACTACGTGGGCTCCCTCCAACCTGCCACCTGCACCTGCTGGGTTCCCAAGGTTATTACAGTTTTCACTTCTTCCACTGGATTTTAGCAGTCGTTGTCACATTGTCGGTAGCAGACAAGTCCCGATGGGCTAATAAATGTCATTGCTGGAGGGCCTTGATGTGCTCTGCTGAAACAATCCCCAAACAAGCCAGAATTTGTCAACTAGCTCAGAGGCTGATTTATAGTCACTGGAGAAATTGCTCATCTGGACAAAAAAACCCCAAGTTCACTCTGTATTTTTTTTCTTTTCTACACATTAAAATATTAGTTTCTTCAACCATCTGACACGACATTACCCACTGTGGACACCGCCACAGCACTGAAGAACTGGAGGATCCTGTAACTGCCTGAGGGGACGTGAAGTGAAACCGTCAGGCGCTGCGTAGCCATCTCTGACCACCCACATCACTTGGCTTCTTTTCACAAGCTCTGAGGGCAGCCCCCAGCCTCCCACAAGCGTGGCCGGGGCATCTCCCAGAGGTCAAAATGACATGAGGCAAAGAAATGACCCGCCCACACCCAGAGTGGTGGCTTGGCACCGAGTGAAAAGGCCTTTGAGAACAAAGGAGTTCTGTGCACCTGGTTCAGCCCACAGGTGAGTGGAGAGTCAGGTGGCCTGAGGGGACAGCAGTCTGTTTGTGTTTTTTTTTTTTTTTTTTTTTTTTTTTACGATGCCCGAGCCCAGGGCAGAGGGAAGGCTACAGCTCTGTGTGATCCCTTCTCTCCTGTAAAGGGAAGATCAGTTAGCTCACCGGCCTAGGTCAGGCCCCGGGGACCCAGTTTTTCCTGCCCTTCTGCTCCTCACCCTCTTGCCTGGTTTCCTCCTTCTGCTGACAGGGAATGGCTGCACTTCAGCACATGGCCTCTGAGGCGCTCCCTTTGGCCCCACGGAATCACCTTCCTGGCTCCCTGCCTCTCCTGTTCTCAGTCCTGGGGCAGAGGCTACTTCATGCCCCCTAAGTCCTGGGCCCAACTTGGGCCTAACGGGGAGCTGAAGGGGCACCACGCTGGCAGCTCACTCCCAAGGCAGCCCTGGGCTTGTTCCCTTCCAGCTGCACCCCAATCCCAGGACTGGATCTCTCCTTGTCCTCTCCTGGTGCTTGCCTATGACCCCTGTCGAATCCCCTCTGGCTTCTTTCTGCATTTTCTGATCTGGCAATTTCTAGCCCATCCTCTGAGAAGCCCTCCCTGGCTCCCAAAGTGGGTTAGAGCCCCGTTCCGCCGCTCTTGGAGCTTCCCCAAATTTCTCCTAGTGTGACATTCATCGATTTTCACCATGAGCGCATGTCTAATTGTCACTGTGTCCTACTCAACTCTAAGTGCTGTGAGGAAAGACCACCATTCCTCCCTAGGGCCTTGCCCAGGGCCTCGGCCCCGAGACGCTCCCCTAACCCTTACGAATTAAAGCAAGAACAAATGAACGTGTCCCACCCCAAAGTACTGTGGGATAACATGGGGACAATTTCCTTCAGCCACACTCACAGCCGACAAGGAACAGTGGGGTGGGCGGCTGTGCCCTAGAGGCTGGAGGAGGAACGAAGTTCCTTCCCTGGTCATGAGCCATATTTCCCACGACCTCACCCTTTCTCTGGTGATTCTTTAGGGCAGGGGTTCACGTACTACAGTCCAACACCCAGTGTGCCACCCCCTGTCACCCTTCCCTCCCAGCCCAAATTGGCTTTGACCTCTGGCCCTGCCATGTTGTCCTGTAACCACAGCCCCCAAACACACCATTATGGGCTCAGGCCACATCCGCCAGCCAGCTGCTGTGGTCACGATACTGCTTTGACTTGACAGAAAACTGCGGAGGCCCATTCTGTGTCCCAGCAGCCATGGGAAATGTGAGATGGTGGAGAGAGCACGGGTCCCTTCCTAGGGCTCCAGAGCCAGAGAGAGCCTCGCACTTCCTAGCTGCGTGACCTTCCTCAATTCCCTTACCCATAACTGGAGCAGAACAGCGCGTATGACAAAGGGGGACTGCACTGCTTAACACAGAGGACATAAGAAAGGTCTTAATCCCGAGCCAGGAATTTGGGCCCTTTCCAACAAATGCTTGTTTTCTGCATGTATCAAGGCCACTGCCCGCCTTTCTGACCAGGACTGAGACGACCTCATGTGGGCAAACTGGAATTGTTCAGTGTTGCCCTCAGCTGAGACTTCCAAGTGCCCCACAACATCTGTTCTTCCCTCTTCCTTGGCAACAGAACTTCTAATTTTTGCACTGCGCATGGCTGCCCCCAATGACACCGCATCTCCCGTCCCTCCCCTGCAGGTAGGTGTTGCCCGGTAACTAGGATGTGGCCAAGGGGGTGGAAGTGAGGGCCTGACTTCGGGAATTGGGGGGCGGGGGCAGAGGGCATGTTCACCTTCCTCTCTGCCACCTTCCTAAGGGCTGGAATGACATGGTTGGAGCCTGAGTGTCCGCTTCAGCTACTAGATGGAAGCCAGTGGTAGAGGATGTCAGCCACAAGGTGCTGAAGTGAAATGGAAGAAGGATAGTGCCCAGGTCCTTGACCTCTACAGGACCATGCTAGCACGGTGCCTCCTCCTTGCGAACTTCATTTATGTGAGAGAGAAATTACCTTATATCTTATTTAATTCACTGCTTTTTTTAGTCTTTTGTTACTTCCAAACTCATCCTGATTGATTACAGTCATGTATCTGGTTAACCAAGGATTCTTCATGGATAATTATTCTGAGTTCACTGCAGGTCTTCAGAAAGCTTCCAGAGAGCAACAGAAGAGATTGCTCCCAAGCGCGTCTGAGGCTGGAAGTGTGGGCTGTGTCTCCCAGGGAGCCTGCTGACAATCTCGAAGCCATCTCCAATGAGCCTTCTACTCCAGAGGACAGAGAGGAGACCCCAATTTCCTAAGAATCTACGACACAGCAGTTCTCACATAGTTGACCAGAGCTGACAGGGGACCAAATAAACTTGATAAAACGGTAAGGAGTTACATTAGCCTTATTGATTTGACATCTGCTGTGGCTCTTATCTGTCTGGTGACAGTCCCAGAAAGCAACTTACTCTTTCGTACTCCCATCGTAGTGTGGATGTGGGCCTTATCCAAATCAAACACGGGAGTCAGAGACGATCCAGAACAGGGCCGCTCGACACGTGCCTGGGAGCCTAGCTGCGTGTCCTCACACTGTTTGTTACTAGCCCACAGTGAGATGCGGAGCTTGAGCCAGAACACAGACCTACTGCTTGACTAAGCCCATCGTTTCCTTCTGGTGACTTCTTTTCTCCCACAGCAAGACTTTCTCCATGAGGGGGTGATATATATTCTGACAAAGCTCCTTACCTCATTTCAGACAGTACTTTACACAGCCTTTCTTTGCTCTGTTATGGGGCTTCAAAAATATATAGTTTGCCCTACCTCAAACCAAATAAATCAGCATCTCTGAGGACAGGGCCCAGGCAACTGTATTTTAATAAAGCACCTTAGCTGACTCTGAGGAATGCCTGTGGTGGAAAACCATCGTACAGTTATAACAGGAAGGTGGAGGATTCAGTATTGTCTTCTCAGGACCTAACCAATGTGAACGTCCATCTGCACTTGTTTTAAACTTACGCTGGCTCCGCTGAGCACGCCAGACTCTTAACACGGCCTTTCCTGGGCCCTTCTTGATTGCCCGAATTGAGAGGAGTTGGCAGATTACCTTGGACAAAATTTAAATCCAGAGACATTTGACAGTATTGTTTCCATAAACTTTTTTTTTTTTTTTACTGTTTATTTTTTTGAGAGAGAAAAGTGTAAGCTGGGGAGAGGCAGAGACAGAGAGAGGGACAGAGGGTCCAAAGCGGGCTCTGCACTGACAGGCTGACAGTAGTGAGCCCGATGGGGGACTCGAACCCACAAACCGCGAGATCATGACCTGAGCTAAAATCGGATGCTCAACCGACCGAGCCACCCGGGTGCCCTGCTAATACTCTTTCTAGAGGCTTTTGTCCATGTTGTAGTTTTTTCAAAGCTCTTTTAGTCCTTACTGAATTTGCTCTCTCGAGAAACACACTCAGCTTCTTTAAAGCCAGTATGAAAAAGGAAAAGGATTTTCCTGCTCCCCCCACGACAGAGCCCCTGGCACCATCACTGCTGTCATCAGACACCTCCAGTTCCACCGGAGGCTCGGTCCCTACAAAACAGGTCAATGGTTCCAAAATGGCAGGATCTTCCACGCACAACTCAAAGGCGATGGAACCCTTTACCCTTACCTGCAGTTCCCAGGCTCAGCAGCACGGCCACCCAGAGGACCCAGAAGAAAATGAGGATGGCAAAAGTCCATAGTGGTTGGAACAGCAGGAATGGAGAGTTGCTGATGGCTTTATTAATGACTTGGAAAAGTTCGACTGTCAATTTTATTCTTTTTCTGAAGACAAAAATCAAGCTGAGCAGAACTGCCTGGAGAATAAGGGGTTAGAGCAAATTACCCAAAATAATAAGAGAAAGGCTTAAAGCAAACCTTAATATTTTACTGACGTGTCAGCCAACAGCTCCTTGAAGATAGCTACTCACACTTTTATTATATTAAACAGAAAAATATTCACATCCTCAGTGGGCGTCTATTATGTGTTGGCCCCTGTGCTAGATCCTGCAGCTGTAACCATGAACGAGACACAGTCCCTGTCAGAGAACAAGAGAAAATGCAAAGAAAGTCCTCTAGGGTCAGAGAACTGTCTTCTATCTCTCACCTCCTCCCCATAATATGCAAGATACTCAGAGAATGCTCGAAGACTGCAAAAGGCAAGGGATGTAAGTATGAGGGAAAGGACAGTGGTTATGCCTCAAAGCAACCTTCTGTGCCTTCTTCTCTGCTGGTTTTGGCCTCCCTCCATATAAATTTCTTACTAAAGAAAGAAATCACCCTTCACCCCCACAGCCCAGCCCAGTCACTGCCATCTCCTCATGCTCTTCACACACAAGCATCGGCACTGACTAGTCTCCACCTGCCACCCATACTCCCGCAACCTAACCTAGAGCACGGGATGTGAATCTCTGCCCATTCCTCTTTTCTTAAAATGGTCTCCTCTCTTGACCTCTGCGATTGTTCTTTCTTCTGGCTCTCCTCCTACCTCTTGTTGTTTCTACAGTCTTTGGACTCCTTTTCCTTTGTGGTCTTAGCGTCCTTCCTAGAGGCTGATAACCTTCAAAGAAGAACCTCCAGCCTCACCTCTCTCTAGGTGCTAGATGAGTAAGCACATCAGTTACCGGCCAGGCCGTGGACGTCATACAGTGTCTCAAATTCAACCCATCCTGAACCAAGTTCATTATCTTCATAGAAGAATCTTCTCCTTCTTCTATATTTCCTATTCCAGTGGCCCTAATTTTTCTGGCCTCTCCAAGAGTAAGGATGGTTCCCCTCTTGTGTGCTTCCATATTATCCCAAACTTACGAATTGTAGCACTCAGAGTTTATACGGCAAATGTTTATTCATCTGACTTTCTCATTAGATTAAGCTCGCTGAGAGCAGAGCCGTCCCTTACTGTCAAGAACTGGCCCAGTGCAGGGCACAATCCCCATCTCCTGCAATCAGTTTCCTGACAGATATCTCAGTCTAACCTCCCCTCTCTTCC